>NW_017731501.1:319059-378269 GCF_001890085.2 Hipposideros armiger | reverse complement strand
CTCTCTCTCTCTCTCTCTCTCTCCCTCCCTCTCTCTTTCCCTCCCTCCCTCCTTCTCTCTTTCTCTCTCCCCTCCCACCCACTCCCACCTGAAGAAGATTCAGTTAGGGCTGTCTTAAAGACTCTTATTAAAGCATGCTACATCCTAAAATTCTTACTCTTTTTTTCCCCTAGGTAACACAAATATTACCACCAGCATAAAAGCCACTGACATTTTTCCCACTTCTAAACACTCTCCTGTAGTTACAATCCTATCTCCAGAAAATTAATTCTAAAGTTCTCTTATGCATCCTGTCTTAGTTCAGGCTGCTATAACAAAAATATCATACATAGACTGAATGGCTTATAAACAACACAAATTTATTTCTCACAGGTCTAATTGTTGGGAAGTCCAAGATCAAGATCCCAACAGATTAAAAGCCTGGTAAAAGCCTGGTTCCTGGTTCATAGACGGCCATATCCTCATTATAACCTAACATGGTGCAAAGGCAAGGGAGCTTTATAGGGTCTCTTTTATAAGGGCACTAATCACATACATGTGGGGCCCAGCCTTATGACTTCATCACTTCCTAAAGGCCCCAGCTCCTAATATCATCACATTGGGGTTAGGTTTCAACATATGAATTTGGGGGAGACACAAGCATCAGTCTATAGTATCGCCCTTATTCCCAAATAGTCTATAGCCCTAAGCCAAAGAAACATGCTTCTGAGTCCAGCGTGGATGTGGTGCTGGGGACATAGCAGTTTTTACACAATACAAACACAGTCAAGTCAAATTCCTCTGAATCCAGAAGGAGACAACATCTGTCTAGGAAAGTCACAAAATGGCAAACTGAAATAAGATGCAAGATTCCTACCTGTTTCCTACTCAAAGTGCTCATTTGTCTGGTTTCCCACAATGCACAAAGCTGAGAGGAAATTGGTAATGGTCTCTATAAGAGACCCTCCCCACACACCCTGTGAAGAGGAATCTGGTGAAATTTCTTATTCTGTTTATTTGATGCTGCCCAATAATACTCCACAGGCTTTGAGATGTACCGGAAATGGTCTGAAATAGGAGTCAGGAGTCCACAATTGTGTTTCTATTATTACCTACATGACTTAGACAAGGCCCCTTTCTGTATTCTGGTTTTACCTATAAAAGAAGAACAAATACCTTTTTCATCTACTTCTCTGCACTGTTTAGGAATCAAATAAGATAATGTAAGTAAAAACACTTTTAAAATTATAAACATACAATGAATTCTTTACAGTTTTGAACTGCATAACCCAAACAGTGTGGATTTACTTTGCTAACTGTTTTACAGGTAGCCTCTATTCACCTAAAAGGTGATGTAACTTGCCCAAGTGAAATGGCTAATAAAAAGAGCTCAGACTCTACCAAAGTCTCAATGACATCAAGAGCCTGCTTTCTTAAACATCAGTCTATACATCTCCAAAAATGCAAGAGGTGAGGTGGGTCTAGGGGCATTACCCGGAGTCCCCAACCTTACCTTAATATGTCCCACTCCAACCCCTCAACATCACACAAATGGTAATATCTAATATATGAGGCAGGCATGCATTCTTTTGTTGGTAAATTTCATTTAAAAAGTCAAACAGTAGAGAAGCCTATAAAGTGAAAATGAGTAGGGAGAATCTGTAATTCTCCAATCATCACCGCCCCCCCAAACCTCCTCATATTCTCCATCTCAACCGATCATTCTACACCTCCAGGGTAACCACTGTTAGCAACTTCGTGTGTTGTCAATATTCTGAATATTTTTTTAAACACAAATAGTATCACTCTATACCTACTATTCTGCAACTTGTTTTTAATTTAATGTATTATATGTTAGCTTTTCATATTAGTACAAATATACCTACCTTGTTTTTATAGCTGTAAACCATTGCATTAGCGTACCACAATGAATGTACACTGCCACATCTTGATGGGCAGTTAAGCTATTTCTTAGTGTCTATGTGTTTGTTTTTGTTATCATTAGAGAGCAGCAAGGAACATCCTGTACACATAACTTTGCAAATTTATGTGAGTTTATCCATGAAATAAATTCATAAAAGTAGAGATGGTGAGTCAAAGGAATTGAGCATTTTAGACTTTTTTGTGTATTGCCAAATGTACTTTGAAACAATTGTACCAATTTGTTCTCCCATGAGCAACAGCATACAAGGATTACTGTTTGCATATATCTTAGCCAACTGAGGGGATTTTCAAACTCTTTAATCTTTGCCAATTCAATGTGGGTAAAATGCTCATCTGTCCAGTTATTTTGCATTTCTTTGATTACCAGTAAGCATGAGTCTCTTTTCATTCTTTTTCTGTGACCTTCCTCTTTTCATTTATGCCATTTTTCTCTGAATTTTTGGTCTTTATCATCTCTATTTTTAGATCTTTGGGTATTACGGTAAATGAGTCCTTTTGCTGTTATTCTTTTTTCCAAGTTGTCTTTTGACTTTCCTTATGGTATTTTTTTGAAGTAGAACATTTTATTTTTATATAGGCAAATCTGTTTATCCTTTTCTTTATGGTTCTAAGTTTTATATCATGCTTAGAAGAGTGATACCTATTCCAAGATCATTTTTTAAATTCATAAAAGTTGTTTCTAGTGTTTTTATAGGTCCATATTTTTACATTTAAACATTTGATCCTTCTGGAATTTATTTTGGTATAAGAAAGGAAGTAGGTATCAAGCTTTACCAGGTGGAACAGTTCCTTTTATCAGAAAATCATACTCTAACAAAAAAGTTATGTTGTGTATATATTACATATCGAGCATGCTGGGGCCACTTCAACCTTCACCAGCTCTTTACTTCGCCTACACGATGACCTTGAAGTGTGTGCTGCATGCTGCTTCAGGCCTCAGTGTATCTGCTGGCATAGGACCTTGTAAATGCACTGACATCAGTCACCTGGTAGCTCTTTATTATTTTCCTAATCCAGGAATTCCTCATTTTTTTTCCACCTCTTTGGCAGAATGATGTTCTTAAAATACAGGCATTACAAAACAAACAAATATATGAAAATAAGTTCTATCCAAAGACCCTTTGGTCTATGGACTTCAGGTTTCTTGGGACTTCCTTCCTTCCTCTGACATTCCAAATGAAATTGGAGGCAAACATAAAACTCACTCCAATGAGCAAACTCTCTCCCTCCTGCTGCCAGCCAGTCTCTCTGAATCTGGGGCTTCTCTCTGCCTTCAGGCCTCCTTCGGCAGTCATTCATTCACACTTAGCTGGTTTGCAATTCACTGCTTCTTATCAGATGAAACATTGCCAAATTCTTAAGAGGCAGACTAGGTTAAGAATAGTGAACTTATATAAAACAATACCACCTTCTCTTGTTCTCTTTTGCTTCCATCCTCACTCTCATTCTATCCCCCTACCCTATGCCAACATCTCCTGCCCTATTGCTTCTTACAAAGGTATCTCCAACTATGCAGTCATCCAATTTACATCCATGTATTACAGGCCTGTTATAATAAAAAAAAAGAGCGTAGTCATATATTCTTGTGAGTATGTGTCTATCATGAATTTTGTTGTTTTGTTTGTCCTTAAATAAGTGTATCTTTCCCCACGTCACCATATTGGAAGTCCTTCTAATTCCTGCCTTGAGAAATGAGTTGACATCAGCAGGTCAACTATGATGAATCATTAACTGAGAATATTTTGAGGGCAGAAGAAAAATGATAACAGTGGATTTGTGTGATGAGAAGCCTTTGTGAATGAGCTATGAATTGAATTGGGCCTCACACAAAGGAAAAATCTCACCTCTCAGACACTGGGAAACCTGAAAATTGATTCCATCTGGTTTGTCTGTGATGTGTAATATTACTAGATAATTAGTCTTTGCCTTTGCTCAAAGCCAGCTCTAGCATCTGGATCAACGATATCACAGCACCCAAAGGCATCATGATAGCAAGAATTCTGTGGCCCATGTGGAAGAACAGAGAGCTTAAAGCACATTGAACCTTTGACTTTGAAGCCAAAAGAAAGTCAATAAGCAAACCTTTGGCTCCTTAATTACTAGAGAATACAAAAGGCCTAAATATCTCTCTCTCTCTCTCTCTCTCTCTCTCTCTCTCTCTCTCTCTCTCTGTCTCTGTCTATCTATCTAACTCTGTGCTGAAAGAGTAACTGAAAAGACTAAATAAATACATAGATAAATAAATAAATAAAATAGCAAAGTGGTGAGTTCCTTGACAAACGCAAATGGCATTAGTAAAAAATTTAACTTTTCTCTTAGATGGACCAGTTGGACTGTAAACACACATATACAAAGAATTTTAAACCTTAAGTAACAGAATTTTCACAGAAATACATTAAAAAAAGATTATAGACATAAAAACACACATTTAAAAAAATTGTAAAGTCAAGTAAAGGTATAATTATCATCAACAACAATAGTAGTTTTCTTCACTGAACCTGACTCAAAATCATAAAAGCTTCAAGTTATGAACCTGAGAAAATTTATTTTAGACCTCTTTTCATCTGATGTAAGATTACTCATTCCCGTACAACATGAGACCAAAAAGACACCATAGAGGTCATCTAGTCTAGCGCCCGCCTACAGATAAGGAAGTAGAGGATCAGAAAGGTTAAGTGAAACATTCAAGGTCACAGTGAGTCAGTGCAGAGCTAGGACAAAACCACAGATCTACTAACTATGTGATCTTTCTGATGACCCCATGCAACCTACCAGAAACAAATTTTATAAAGTTACATCGCCTGTTACACAAAGTCTTACCAGACTGGCTATCTTCCTTTTCTCCTCATGTCTTACATCCAGCCTTCCCCACTCTGCTCTCTGCCCCAGGAGGCTGATTTGAATGGACCACCTCAACCAACTCCCTTGCTCCCTGGCATCCAGTTGAGGTTAGTCAAAGGGAACCCCAGCAGCAGGATGAAAGAATAGAAGACAGAGAGGTCAGGGTATTTATTCTCTGGGCTCCATTCTGTGTGGGTGTCTCCATGAATTTACAGCTTCATACAGTTTTGTCTCCCTCCTTTCACCCCTTTATGCTTAAGGGTTTGTATTAGTTTCCTAGGCTTCCATACAAATTACCATAAATTAAGTGGCTTAAAACAATGGAAATTTGTCTCACAGTTCAGGAGACTAGAATTTTGAAATCAAGTTGTTGGCAGGGCCATGATCTCTTTGATGGGTCTAAGGAAGGATCCTTCCTTGCCTCTTTCTAGCTCCTGGTGTTTGTTGGCAATCCTTGGCATTCCTTGGCTGGTAGGTGTATCATTCCAATCTCTTCCTTTGTTTTCACATAGTATTCTCCCCTGTATCTCTTCTCCTTTTTTTCAAAGAATGCCAGTCGTGTTGGGTTAAGGTTCACCTTAGTACCCTCACCTTAACTTGGTTACATCTGCAAAGGTTATCTTTCCAAATAAGATCACATTCTCATAGGAACCAAAGATTAAGATTTCAATATATTTTTCTGAGGAACACAATTCAACCCATAACAAGATGGTAACAGTCTTCTTCTATCACTAGTCCCAGGATGTTTCATTATCCCTTGTGTTTCACATATTCTACATGTGTTCTTTTAAATAATTTCTTTACTACACTTTCCTAGAGTTCCACTTAGGATATAGAAAGCCACAACAAAATATTGATCCCACACTAAAAGTGAGAAAAATCCAAATAATCTGTACAATTATAACTTTTCTTGAGCCCATCAGAGAGCTAAGAGCCCAAAACAGCCAAGTAAATTAAATTACAATGAGTAATAAACTACTCCAAAGAGAGATGTAATACATACTAGTTCCATTTTGGTGGAGCACAAAAGGAAGAGGCAGTGCCATTAAAGTGTGTAAAAAGAAAACAGCCAAAATTTTAATAAATTTTTAAAGGTCAAGTGTGGGTTAATGAAATAGTGTGGAATCCTTGGAACCCCATATACAAGCAGAATCACTCACCAATTATTTTTCATACACTTTTACCAGGTGTGCTTGGGAAACATTGGATGCAGGACAGAAATCTTGAATGAGTCCCCTTCAGTGGTACCAATGTTCTGGTTGTGAAAATCTGCTCCTGCTGTGGTACAAGCACAAAGTCTTGCCCATTTACTAGACTCTTTTTTGATGTGAAACACAGCTCTACAACTTCTAGGAGAAAGGTAGGAAACTGTTCCACTCTCAGAACCCTGGCTTCTCAAGAGGAAAGGAAGCAAAAGCTCTCTTTTCCTGTGGAAGGACTAAGAAACTCTCTTTGACTCAGGATCCTGCATTGATGCAAAGCAGTGTTCTGTTACCACTGAAGGGAAGACAGAAAATATGTCTTACAAAAGAGCCTTCATATACACAAAGCAGATGCTGGCTGCAATAAAAAGAGGAACAGGAATACTGAGAAACAACCACTACTGAGGCAAAGAACACAGGGCCTACTTAAGACTAAAGCTGGACCAGTAGAGCAAAGAACCTCTCCTGCCACCACTACCACAAGCCTCACACTAAATAACAAGAAACAGCAGTCTGTATCTGAAGGGATAAGGCAATAGTGAATAAACAGATCCTATCTGCCAAAGGCTAATAGTGAAGCATAAACCCTGAGAAAACCCTCAGCACCCCAGGCCCAATATTAAGCCCAAGGCAGCAGCAGTCTACCACTGAAGGGATTTGAAGTCTGTTGTTTACTGAAAGTAACCACAGCAACAACAAAATCTAAACTCAACCTACCTATTAATGATAGTACCTCAAGCCCTCATACTAACAGCATGAAATAAAAACAGCCATGCCTGCTCATTTTAGAACAGAAATATTATTTAGCTCAGACTCACAGTTGTTTATACATAATGCCTGGTACTCAGTCAAAAAATAATGAAACACACAAAATAACAAGACAAAACAAATCAGTATCAAGAGATAAAGCAATCAACAGAAAAAAACCCAGGGATGATTTGGATGCTAACACTGTTGGACAGGGTCTTTAAAATAATCAGAAATAGTATGTTAAATAATCTAGTAGAATAAGTGGATAACATGCATGAAGAGATGGAAATTTCAGCAGAGCAATGAAAATTATATTTTAAAAAAAGCATCAACTGGAAAAGCTAGAAATAAAAAGCATGATCTGATGAGTTGAGTTTAAAATTTATTGCTGCTTTAGTTATTATCAGTAAATCTGAAATTTAAGATATGTGAAATAAAAATTTACCTGAAAGAGTATGTATTCCAGGTATCTGAAATTTAAAAATTATTTCAATGGGACTGAGCTTAGGAAATAATAAACTTGAAACAAAATCAAAAGAAATTATCCAAATTAAAGTAGAATAAGGAATAAAACAGAACAGAGTTAAAGAATTTTCCTGGCATATCAAACAGTTTAACATATGTATAATTGAAATTCTAGAAGAAAAAAGAATACTGCAGAAGAAATATTTGAAGAGATTATGGCACATAATTTATCTCAATTAATGAAAAACAACACACTAGATCTAAGAAACTCAGGGAATCACAAGCACTATAAGCATACACACACACACACACACACACACACACACACACACACATCTAGATGTATCATACTCAAACTGCTGAAATCAAAGTTAAAGAGAAAATCTTGCAGGCAGTTAGAGAAAAAAGAAAGATTACAGAGTTCCAATCAACATGACAGAGGAGGTAAATGCTGTGCTCACCTCATCTCATGACCACATCAAAATTACAACTAAACTACAGAACAACCATCATTGAGAATCACCTGAAGTCTAGCTGAACTGAAGCCCTACAACTATGGACATACAGAAGAAGCCAACTGGAGACTGGTAAGAGTGGCAGAGACGTGAAATGGGCTGGTCCTATACCCACGTGTGGCAGTTAAAAATCGGAAGGGATATCTCAGCTGCAGAGAACCCCCTGAGAAGTGAGGGGCCCCAGCCCCACAGCAGACTCCCCAGCCCAGGACTTCAGAGCTGAGGAGAGATTCCCCATAACTTCTGCTGTGAAAATCAGTGGAGATCATGGCTGAGTGAGATGCAGGGCTGCTGGAGTCCCAAGTTTCCCTCTTAAAAAAGCCCAAGTACAGACTTCCCCGCTGAGGTACTCACTTGCTCTGAGCTCCAATGCTGGGGCAGCAGTTCAAAAGGTGTGAGGGACATACGGGGAGGAACTGAATAGTCTGGTTTCAGGGCAAGGGTTGGAGGGGCAGCTTTCTCCCAGACAGAAGTGCTGGTAGAAGCCATTGTGTTATTGAGCCCTCCACCCACCCAGCATGCAGCTGCAGGTGGGTGCCATATCTGAGTCTCCATCAACCTGGCTAACACCATTCACCCAACCCTGGTAATTATCTGAGACCCTACCCACCCCCCAACTTGCGGGTCCACCCAAGCCACTTCCAATGGCTTTTCCATACAAATGGCCTGTCTTGGCTCATGCTGTGAACTTTCCTAAAATCTCTCAAATGTTCACAAGCTCCAAACAAGCAGCATCTGGCCTCAGTGTGCCCCATACCTCTTGGTTAGCAGCCCCAAGCCCAGCACGAGTGGCAGCCAGCCTTGGTTTGCAGCTTAGCCTATCCCAGGCACCTCCAAGCCCAACACAAGTGGCAAATATGTACAAATCACTTTGTAGCTCATACTAAGTGACCCTGGGCAGGGCACAGGCAGCAGCTGACCTTGGAGTGCAACAGAGCTCCTTCCAAGAGGCCCCAGAACACACTCAGTGGCCAGCTTCAGATGACACCAGAGCACCACCCAACCACCTCCACAAATGATACACCCAAAGGGTGGACTCCATAAGCACCAGAGCCCTGCTAAAGCAAACCCTGCTCTAAAGGGTCAGCCCCTGCACAACAGCTCCTCCACTGTAGTCACATCCAGTCCTCATAATCAATCAGCCAGAGGGTCAATCCCTCCCATTGATGTGAAAACAGCAACTAAGGCTCAACTACAACAAGAGGGCACACAAAACCCACACAAAGGACACACCTGGATCAGCTGGATCACCTGGCTCAGGTGACCAGGGAGACGGCACCACTGAGCCCCATAGGGCATCTACTCCATAAGGTCACTCTACCAAGACCAGGGGACATAACAGTCCTACCTAATACATAGAAACAAACACAGGGAGGCAGCCAAAATGGGGAGACAAAGGAACATATCCCAAATGAAAGAACAGAACAAAGCTTCAGAAAAATAACTAAATGGCGACAAGCAACCTAACCAGATTCAGAATTCAAAATACTGGTTATAAAGATGCTCAATGATTTCTGTGAAAACTTCAATGAAGAGATAGGAAACATAAAAATTGAGATAGAAAACATAAAAAAGAACCAGTCAGAAATGAAATACAATAACTGAAATGAAGAATACATTAGAGGGAATTGACAGTAGGTTAGATGAAGCAGAGGATCGAATCAGTGATTTGGAAGAAAATGTAGAAGAAAACACTCAGTTAGAACAGCAAAAAGAAACAAAAATTTAAAAAATAAGGAGAGTTTAAGGGGCCTCTATGACAACATCAAGCATACCAACATTCACATCATAGGGGTACCAGAAGGAGAAGAGAGAGAGCAAGGAATTGAAAATAAATTTGAAGAAATAATGACATAAAAGCTCCATTACCTGACAAAGGCAATAGATACACAAGACCAGGAAGCACAGAGAGTCCCAAACAAGATGAAGCCAAAGAGGGCTCACCCAAAAAACATAACAATTAAAATGCCAAAGTTTAAAGACAAAGAGAGAATCTTAAAAGCAGCAAGGGAAAAGAAGTTAGTTACCTTCAAGGCAGCCCCCATAAGACTGTCAGCTGATTTCTCAACAGAAACTTTGCAGGCCAGAAGGGATTGGCATGAAATATTCAACATGATGAAAAGGAAGGAACTACAACCAAAATTACTTTACCCAACAGAGCTGTCATTTAGAATCGAAGGATAAATAAAGAGCTTCCCAGACAAGAAAAAGCTAAAAGAGTCCATCACTACCAAAGCAGAATTACAACAAAACCTTAGAGGGACTTCTTTAACACAGAAAAAAAAAGAGAGAGACAGAGAGAGAGAAACTATGAATAATAAAATGGCAATAATTACATATCTACTAATAATTACTTTAAATGTAAATGGATTAAATGTTCCCATTAAGTCATAGGGTGGCTGAATGGATAAGAAAACAAGACCCTTACATATGCTGCCTATAAGAGATTCACTTCAGATCAAAAGACACGCACAGACTGAAAGTAGAAGGATAGAAAAAGATTTCATGAAAATGGAAACACAAAAAAAATCTAGGTAGTAATACTTATACCAGACAAAATAGACTTTAAAGCAAAGGCCATAACAAGAGACACAGGAAGAACCCAGTAATCTCTGGGTATTTATCCAAAGAAACCCAAAACACTACTTCAAAGGGACACATGCATCCATATGTTCATTGTTGCACTATTTACAGTAGCCAACATATGGATGCAACCTGGGTGTCTACCAGTGGATGAATGGATTAAGAAGAAGTGTTACATATATACAATGGAATATTATTGAGCCATAAAAAAGACTGAAATCTTGTGATCTGCAACAACATGGATGGACCGAGAGGGTATTGTGCTGAGTGTAGTATGTCAGACACAAAAAGACAAATGTCATGTGATTTCGCTTATAAGTGGAATCTAAAGAACAAAATAAACAAACACACAAAACAGAAGAAAACTCATAGATACAGAGAACATTTTGATGGTTGCCAAAGGGGGGGAAATGGGGACATGGGAAAAGGTGAGGGGATTGGTGAATGGGGGAGGGGATAAAGAGGTACAAAAAAATTGGTAGTTACAAAATAGTCATAGGGATGTAGAGCATAGCATAGGAAATATAGACAGTAGTATTGTAATAACTATGTATGGTATCAAATGGGTACTGGGCTTATCAAGGTGATCACTTCATAATTTATATGAGTGTCTAATCACTGTATTGTACACCTGAAACTAATGTAATATTGTATGTCAGTTGTAATTGAAAAGTTTTTTAAGTATTAAAAGAAAAAGAAACATTACATATAGAGCTACAAAAATAGGAATTACAGAGGTCTTCCGATTAGAAATTACATATGCAAGACAGAAGACAGGAGAATGACATCTTTAAAATGTTGAAGGAAAAAATTTCTACGTAGACTTCTATGCTCAGTGAAAATATCTTTCATAAATGAAGGCAAAATAAAAGAATTTTCTGAAAAAACAAAAGCTGAGAAAATCCATTGACAGAAGACCTGCATTAAAAGAAGAGTTGGGCCGGCCAAGTGGCGCGATGGTTAAGAACTGGCTTGGCATGCCAGAGGGCCCCAGTTCGGATCCCACATATGAGGGCCAGTGACACTGCCCTCTACAGCTAAGATGCTGAACAACAGCTCAACCTGGAGCTGGGCTGCCGTGAGTCACTGGCGACGGCATAGGCTGCAGCCCCTGTGGCAGTGGGTTGCCATGGGCTACCGTATGTAGCCAGCAGCCAGCGTGAGCGGCCAGCAGCCTCAGTGAGCGCAGTCCAGAAGCCGGCGACTGATCTGCCTCGCCCGGGAAGAGCGCAATGATGGTGCCAACTTGGGCCAGTGAAGCAATGTCCTCCACAACTAGACTGAAGAAAAAAACAACAGCAACTTGTCTGTTCCCCTTCCCCCAATTCCCCAGCACTATTCCCATCCCCCCAATTCCCCAATAAAAATCTTTAAAAAAAAAAAAAAGAGAGAGACGGTATTTAAAAAAAAAAGAAGAGTTAAAGGAAGTTCTGCAGGAAAAGGGTAGCTAGTAAAAGGTGAAAACTTGGATCCACAAAAGAAATGGATAGATATGAAACTGGCAACATCAGATATATAAATGGGCTTTTTCTTATTTTTAGTTTCCTCAAAAGAAAATTTACTATATCAATACATTTTTTATAGCATATGTAGAAGTAAAATGTGTGACAAAAATAACACAAAAGATGGGAGAGAAAAGTAAAGGTATGTTGTTATAAGGTTTGTACTATTCAGGAAGTGGTATAATATTATTTAAAAGTATACTGTAATAAGATGTGTTTTCAAAACTCTATATCAACCACTTCAAAAAAAAAGAAGAGGTGTAACTAATAATTCAATAGTGGGACCATAAAAAAAAAAAACTCAAGTAATGCAAAAGAAGGCAGGAAAAGAGAAAACAGGAAACAAAAACAGATGGCAAATAGAAAACAAGTAGCCATATAGTAGATTTAAATCTAACCACATACATAATTACATGAAATAACAATGGGATCTAACTGCCCCCATTAGAAGGCAGAGATTGTCAAATTGCAAGAAAAATAGAAGGACCCAGCTATATGCAATTTATAAATAACCCACTTTATATATAAACTTTATGTATAAAAATAGGTTAAAAATAAATGATAAACTAAATCAAAAGAAAGCTGTATCAGACAATGTAGACTTAAAAACAAGTAATACTGTTGATATAAAGATATCAACAGAACTATATTACATAACAATAAAAGGATGCAACCCACCAAGAAGACCTAATAATCCTAAATGTATGCGCCCCTAACACAAAAGTTTCAAACTACATGAAGCAAAAACAGCCTCCCCCCTGCAAAAAATCAACAAATCCACAAGTTGATGTTGAAGTTGGAAAAATCAACATTCTTCTGTCAATAATTGATACACTGAGTATACAGAAAATAAGTACAGATATAGAAAATCTGAATAATATTATAAACCAAGTTGATCTAATTGACATTATAAAACACTCCACCCAACAATAGCAGAATACATGTTGTTTTCAATTATATATAAAATATTTGCTAAGAGAGATTGTATTTTCAGCTATTAAAAAAATCTCTCAACAAATTTAAAAAGATTGAAATAAATGCAATGTATGTTCTATAACCACAATGAAATCAAACTAGAAATCAATAACAAAAAGATATTTGGAATATCCTCCACATGTTTGAAAATTAAAGAACATTCTTTTAAATAAGAAAATACAAGGGCAATTAGAAAATATTTTGCATTGAAAGAAAATGGTAGCACAATATATCAAAATGAATGGAATGCAGGTGGAGCAGTGTTTAAAAGGACATCTACAGCATAGCATTAAATGTTTATATTAGAAAAGAGGAAATGTCTCAAATCAATGGTCTTAGTATCCACCATAACAAACTAGAAAAAGAAGAATAAATTATACCCACAGCAAGTAAAATAAATAGTAAAATAAAAAAGAAAATAAATAGTGGGCCGGCCGAGTGGCGTGATGGTTAAGAACTGGCTTGGGCCCCGGTTCGGATCCCACATATGAAGGCCAGTGACACTGCCCTGCACAGCTAAGTTGCTGAACAACAGCTCAACCTGGAGCTGGGCTGCTGTGAGTCGCCTGTGACGGCATAGGCTGCAGCCCCTGTGGCAGTGGGTTGCCATGGGCTACCGTGTGTAACCAGCAGCCAGCTTGAGCAGCCAGCAGCCGCAGTGAGCTGCCGTCCAGAAACCGGCGACTGATCTGCCTCGCCCGGGAAGAGCGCAATGATGGTGCCAACTTGGGCCAGTGAAGCAATGTCCTCCACAACTAGACTGAAGAACAAAAAGACGGCAATTTGTTTGTTGTTTCCCTTCCCCCAATTCCCCAGCGCTGTTCCCATCCTCCAATTCCCCAATAAAAATCTTTTAAAAAATAAATAAATAAATAAATAAATAAATAAATAAATAAATAGTAAAGATAAGAATAGAAATCAATATTTTTTTAAAAAGGATAGAAATCAGTAAAATAGAAGAGACAAAATCATACCATTTCTGGGGCACTGTTGAAAGATAATATTTGTTTAGTCACTAAGTTATTGAAGGTGTGAAGCTGAAATAATAGCAGCCACCATATGTACAGCTCCAGATAATTTACAGTCTTTCCAGATAGATTTGCCCATTTGATCCCACAGTGAATCTATTGGGTAAGGTAGTAGGGGAAGCTTCATTGTTATTTACAAGTAGGTAATATTTACAGGTGAGGTAGCCACATTTAAGTGACTTGTCAAAGACTGGACCAAACCATAATTTCAAAACACCTGATTCCAGGTCCAATTCTCTTTCCACTATCCTTTCCTGATTCCTTACACTGAACACCGTAGAGATTTTGTAGAGAACCAAAGCGTCTTATTCCTGCCTTTGGGTGAACCCAGAAGTGAAATTAATCAGAACCAAAGTAAAAAATGTTTAGCCATGACTAAGTCATTGAGACATCTGAAATTTTTTCTAGTACTCGAAGAAATGTTTTTCTCCCCAATGTTCACACATTTTAAAGATGACAACCTAGAATTCTTCATAAGTATTCCAAAAATATGACCCACTGACTGAAAATTGGCTATTTATAATATTTTTTACTTAATAGAAAGAACTTTTCAACAGATAGACTTCATTCCTTTGGATATAATAAGTGCTAAGTTATCCATCTAAGAAACATCAGATTTGAAAATTAATTTGAAGGAACTCTGTTCCATTTTGGACAAGTGAAAACAGCTCCTTCTTGAATACCACCAGGACTGTGAACTTCAATGCATTGTACTTCAGAAAACAGTAGCAATTAGAAAAGCTACTGTTTTTATGTTTTATTCAGTCCAAAGTTACCTCCTTGTAACTTATACCTATGATTATAGAGGAGCATTGTAATGAAAATAACCATTTATATTTATTTAATCAGGAAACTCACAGGGCACCATAATCAGGATGTCCTTTTCAGTGGCAGGTAACTCATCTCTGCTAATAGCCACTTGACTGAGCAGCAACCCTAGACAAAGGAACAGTTGATTTCATCCATACAATTACTTACATGGACAGCTGCTAGGTATGGAGGATTCAAGACTGGTTTTTATGCCTCAGTGCTTGCCCTTTTCCATGTGTAGCCAGGAATGGAACAAATATCTATTGATTGAGCTATGGTATGAATTAGGCACCATACTAGGCAATTTATAGAGACACTCATTTCATTCTTAGAATAATCTTTACCCAGGTATTATTATTCCCATTTTATGGATGAAGAAATAAATGTTCAAAGAGGTTCAATAACTTCCCTGAGGCCATGAAGTGTCTATGTAATAACTCAGGGCTTTGAACACATCTTCTAAGTTTTAAAACAAACTTAATCAGTACATCATATTACCTTGATTAACCAAAAGCAGAACCTAGTTAGGTTACAATGAGAAATAGCCAAATTTATTACCAGTCTCTCCATTCTTCTTCCCCGTCCACGCCACACACCCACTGCACCCACCTGTGGTCCACAGCTCCCCAGGACCCCCAAACACCATTTGTTCTGGTTCTGCCTTTCCCAGGCTTTGCTCCCTGCTCCAGACTGAGCCTTTATCTTGACCTCCTTCCCCTTTGCCTCACTTCTTCACAACCTAGTTTGCTAACCTCTGAAAACTTAACTCAGTTGATCCAAATATTCCTGGGAGGGGTAGCATTTTAAGAGAAGTCCTAGAAAGGTCACTGTGGTAGAGTGAGAGGAAGTTAGATACTGAGGACAGTAGGACATTTCAATCCTAACATTTAAAACACAATGATACGGGCCGGCCGAGTGGCACGATGGTTAAGAACTCGCTTGGGATGCCAGAGGGCCCCGGTTCGGATCCCACATATGAGGGCCAGTGACACTGCCCTCCGCAGCTAAGATGCTGAACAACAGCTCAACCTGGAGCTGGGCTTCATGAGTCACCGGCGACGGCGTGGGCTGCAGTCCCTGTGGCAGTGGATTGCCATGGGTTACCATGAGCGGCCAGCAGCCAGCGTGAGCGGCCAGCAGCCGCAGTGAGCGGCCGTCCAGAAGCCGGCGACTGATCTGCCTCACCAGAGAAGAACACAATGATGGTGCCAACTTGGGCCAGTGAAGCAACGTCCTCCACAACTAGATTGAAGAACAAAACGACAGCAACTTGTCTGTTCCCCTTTCCCCAATTCCCCAGCACTGTTCCCATCCCCCCAATTCCCCAATAAAAAAATCGTTAAAAAAAAACAAAACACAATGATACTTACCATATGATCTCACATGTGGAATCTAAAAAGCAAAACCTTTAACAAATAAAACAGAAAGAGACCCATAGATACAGAGAACAAATTGACAGTTGCCAGATGGGAAAGGGATTGGAGGGCTGAGTAAAAAAGGTGAAGTGATTAAGAAATACAAATTGGTAGTTACAGGGATGTAAAGTACAGCACAGGAAATAGAGTCAACAATATTGTAATAACTATGTATGATGCCAAGTGGGTACTAGACTTATTGGAGGGACCACTTTGTAAGTTATATAAATGTCTAACCACTATGCTGCACACCTTAAACTAATATAATACTGAATGTCAACTATAATTAAAACATAAAAAAACACAATGATCTTGAAAAATAAAATACAATGAATAAAATCTGAGCACAAATTTAATAAAATGAAGTATTCTGAAATCTTAACATTTGCTGATATTAATTAGTTATATATATTTATTTACATAATAATAATTCTCAGGTTAACCCTGAAGAAAATAATAAAACTAAAGTCAATGTGTTCAACTTTAAACACACACACACACACACACACACACACACACAAACACAGTGATCTTATGGGGTCACAATGGCAATCCAAACCAAGATCCTTTTAGTAAAAACATTTCCATTACTCCGTGTGTGCTTGCCAGGGGAACTCTTTCTCATATAAGGTGAACAGAGATTACATGGGACTCTGCCAGCACCTTGCGGGCACAGTTCACATCTTATCCGTCTTTATATTCCTGATGCTAACACAATTCCTGGCACTTAGTAGGGGCTAATATCTCTCAGTTGAGTGAATGAAAGAAGGAATATACAGAAGAGCATGGGGTGGAGCTGATCCATCACTGGTTCCAGCTCAGTCAATTCAGCTAATGTATCTCTCTGGCCATTGTCCTAAGGAAGAAATGACATTAGCCATAACACAAATATGCATTGTCATGCCTCCTTCACAGAAAACCAATCTGAATAAACAGGACAGAAACTCTGATAATGAGACCTCATTTCCATGAGTGAGGCAACACAACTCTAAAATTTTGCTCAGGGATTCTGAACATTCAGAACTTAAGAAAATGAACGTCTAAACTTTTGGGGTCATTAAATCCTCAAAACTATGTCCTTTTTTCACTATTTTTTCTCAGGTTTGGGGGATTTGGGTCCCAGCACTACACAACCTATATGAATACTCTACAAACCCAGGATACAAAAGCAATTGTATCTATCATTTTTCTAATTTTATCTCAACCTTGAGATTCTGTCTATCCCAAATCCCATGGATTTATCCAGTGATGAGCTGGAGCTAGCTCTCATCAGCTCATGGGGGACAACTTTTCAGGAATTTAGAAGGCAGTTGGTAAATACAGCTGTTACTCAAAATTATATTATGTAAACTTAAGAAATAATTTACATTGAAAACAAAGGTAATAAGTTTTCAAAACCTATCACTTCCTAATCATTGTACTGCATTTCACTGTTATAAATGCTTCTGAGCATTTACATCCATTGTGTCTGTACGGTGGAAATACTATATAATGGTGGACTGCTGCACATCCCTTCCCAACACCATGTTCAGTGACACTGCAACTGTACCTTGAAATCAGCCATGATGGGTGTATTTACACCACGGAGATTGCCAATGCTATAAATAAGGGGGTTTGTGTTTGTTTGACTTTTGGGGTTTTCTTCAGGAGCCATTGGTTAAACATTTGCCAGCACACCACTGGATTTATGCCATCCCAAAACTTTTTGGGTCGGAGGGGAGAGTCTAGCCACAGAGTCAGGCAGGAAAAGAATGGGAACAGCTCAATGCAGTGACACCATGCTTCCTGGGGCCACAGAATGTCACTGTTAAAACCTGGTTCTTCCTGGTCACTGAGGATGCTAATCTACTTGGTGATGATGCTCACTGATCCAAATTCCAGCACAGGGCACATGCCACAGCTCTTTGACAGAAGATAACCCCACAGTCTGAGTGCTGGCTTGTCCAGGGGTCCCACCTTTGGATCGCAGAGGTGTGGCTCTGCGTGCTCCACTCTTATGATGCACATCCACGACCATCTTGGTGTGCCAGCCAATTGCAGGATCCTCGTTTTTCATCTTGATCCCCAGAGATTTACCATAGGTATTGGGCAAGTTTTCCTTTTAATCCTTTAAAACAGAAAGAGCTCTATTACATTTCATTTCCTTGGATAGGGGTGCTACTTGTCTTATCCCTATCTTTGATGACTTTTGGGAGATCTCACCCATTCTTTTAAAAGAGGCTACATTCTATTACCCAAAACTGAATTACTGTTCCAAGGAAAACACTAAATGTTTTCAAGATGCTTACATTACTGTCCTCAGTCAGGGGAGTAGTTAGTATCAACTATTCTAGAGTGATTTCTTAGCTCTTCATTTAGTAAAGAAGAAAAGGGGTAGAGAAAAGAGAATTTTAATCTTTGTGGTCACCTTGCTATAATCAGATACAGGAGCTATGTATCTTCAAACAGCTCTCAATCCCTTACTCATTTTTTTAAAAGCAAGTTGATTACAGACATTTTATTCTAGATGTAAAACTAGAAGTTAAGATAAATAAATCATGTATCATTGATAGTTGCCAAAGTACCTTAACTTATATATTTTCTATTTATTAAATTTATTGGGGTGACAATGGTTAGTAAAATTGCATAGGTTTCAAGTGTATAATTCTATAATACATCTACTATATATTGCATTTTGTGTTCACCACCCAGAGTCAGTTCTCCTTCTATCACCATATATTTGAAATAACTTGTACATTGTTTTTAATTAAAGTTTATTGGGGTGACAATGGTTATATTTTAAACATTGTTTTTTGACAAATATCCTATGAAATATATTCTATCATTTGTGTTTTACAGATGAGGACATCGAGGCCCAGAGATAGTTAGGTGGCTTTCCAAGTTTACATAGGCTGTAAATCCAAAACCTTGCTGCTCGTGTTCCAAATCAGTTTCCTTTATAATATTATTTTTTTTAAGATGGGATTACAACCCAATACAAGTCCTCTCCTCAGCATTTCTTATCCCTGTTTCTGCCACATCTATTTCTGCATCATACCTTTGCCCGTGATAATATCCTCCCCTGAAATGTTTTCTTGCCTTCTTTCTATCCTTCCAAATCTAATCCATCTTCAATTCTCAGTTGGGACTCAATCCAAGTATGTGTAACGGAGATGACTACAGAGATCATTTATATATATGTACCCCTTATACTGATTAAAATGCAATCTTACATTCCACAAAGTAATAAGCAAAGCGTTTCTAGTATTTACATGAAGTTAAATCTCTTCCAACTTGGGTGATTGTTTAAGACTCCATAGAACAGGCGATGGTTGAGTTGGGCCTTAAGGTGAGAGGTGCTGATGGAATGTGCAGAGGAGAAAATTATATTTAGAATGGCATTTTTGTGAATGCATAAGCAGAGATAAAAAAATTTTAAGAGTATGTTCAATTATAAGACTTATATGGAAGACTAACATGCAATAGAGTTGAAAATAAAGAATCTAAGGGCTTTAAATAATTTTTAAATTATCAAGTTAAACCCCTCATCTAAAACTGTTTTTAATTTTTAATTTTTAATTAATTTTAGACTCACAGAAAATTGCAAAAGTAGTACAGAAAATGTTTGTGTATCCTTCATCCAGCTTTCCTTGATGTTAACCATAGTATAATTCTCAAAGCCAGAAATCAACACTGGAACAATACATGAACCAACAGTTTTCAAGACAATGTACATCAGGCAATGAATGACAGTGATATCCCAGACAGGAAACAAATGAGGTGAGTCCTACAATGGTCCAGGCTTCCTGCTTTGAGAGAATTTGCAGGCCATGGAACAGGGAGTGGTAACTGAAGCTGAGACCAGCGGACGCTCTTAGTTGAAGAGACAGACTGAGAGCCTGGGGAGGAGACCAAGGCAGCTAGAGTTCATTAGACACAACGCAGGAGCAGAGAGGGCTGCACAGAGAGAGAGACCCAGAAATCTACAGAGGGTCCCCCTCAAATATTAAGCAGAGTACTGATCAGCACATGCATAATGGAGAACGACCCAAGACAAGGCAAAGGACCATCCAAAAGGATTAGAGGAAGCAGTGCTCACACACAGCAGATAGAACCTGTTCCCACCAGCCAAGCGGGAAAAACTCCTGGGGTCTTAGGTAGAGTACTCAGGAAGGTCTTGGCTCAATAATGGGGAATAATTTTCCCAGATTGAGCATCACTCAGGACCCACCTAATAAATTATAACAGCAAAACTAGAAAGGATCAAACAGTTACTGCATCCCAGAACAAGCTCAAGGAGGTATGTAGGAATACAAACATACGCATATCCATTGTTACCTTGCTTTGTGTATTAGTTTTGAAAGTCTGATGCTAGTCTGATTCTTTTGTCTTTGCAAGTAATTTTATCTTTTTGCCTAGAGAGATATCTTGAGGATTTTTATCTTTATTTTTGAAAACTAATAGTTGTATCAGACTAAATCTAAGAATTGCTAGTTCTGGGTTAATTTGCCAGATGAGCCCTTTCAATGTATTGATTTGGGTCTTTTTCTACTTCTAGATGTCTTCTTGGATTATAGCTTTAAATATTAGCTCTGTTCCATTTCCATTGTTTTATTTTTCTTCTTCAGGGCTCAGATAATATGAATATTAATCTTTCTTTGCTTGTCTTTCATTTCTACTACTTTCTGAGCCTTTTTACTTTTTTCTTTAACTCATTTCCATTCCCTTAGTTGTTTTTCCTGCCCTTCATTAAATTTTCATTTGGTCCATTCTTCCTTGTGCATCTTGTAATTTGTTCTTCTTCATTTCTGAGATAATTTTGTCTTTTTCTTCTAGTTCTTTCCTGAGTTTTAGGGTTTTAGATTTTAAGTGGTTTTTCATATCCTCAGATGCTTGTTTCAGTATATTTCATTCTTTTTGGAGTACAGACTTACAATTTCTTCTGCTCCATGGTTGTTTTTCAGGAAGGAAATTTTCCTCAGTTGATTGGCATGCAAATTCATTTCCTGATTTTCTGAAATATTTCTTCATAAACTTTATTTTCTTATTGTTCATTTTTATGACATTGCAGTGTTTTAAAAGAGTCTTGGTTTAATTCCTTTTCGATCTAGAAACGTCCAGGTACTTTAGTACGGTTTTGTCTGTTTCAATGGTCAAGAGAAATTGTGAGGCTTCCATTTTTTTGGTTCCTTTTTGTCCAATAGGACATGGAATGTCTCCCTTTTTCTCCTTTTCCCCTTTACCACCTGATTTCCAAAGGGTGCTTCTTCCTTCCTTTTTTGCCTTTTTCCCCCTCAGAAGCTTTTTTCCCCAGAAGACTGCCCTTTTAAAACATGCCTGTTCTTTTAAATCAGGTTTTCCCTTTAAAATATAGTCTATCCCTTTAAATTGCATGTCTGGTCCTTTATTCAGTATACCTGGTCCTTTAAGACGGAATACTTTGAAATCCCTTCTCTGCTGTCATGCTCTGATCTGCCTGGCTATCTTTTTAGGCTTTCCAGATTTCATGTGGATGTAATCTTTCTGGTGGCCACTCCAACTCACCCTCAGGCCCCTTCACTAGTGTACTTCCTCTGTGTCCCCGCAGTTTTTCTCAGTCTGCCTTTGCTTGCCACCAATCCCAATGGCGTGAGAAGGGAGCATGTGGACCACAGAACAGGCATTTGTTGACTTTTCTCTTTTCACTCACAGTTATTTTACAGTTCCAGCATTCTCAGCCTTTAATGTTTTCCTAGAATTTTTGTATAGATATAAAGTTATTTCATATCATTTGAAAAAGACACTTGGGGAGGTTGCTTACTACACTGCTGCCACCGTCTACAGATACCCTAAGTCCCCATTTTAAAATCTTTTATTGAAGCACAATCTACATACCAGAAGTGCACATATCATCGGTATACAGCTCCATAAATGTTCACAAACTGAGCATGCCCATGTATCCAGCCACAAGACTCAGGAAAATAACTTACCAATAGCACCACACCCCTGTGCTCCTTCCAGTCAGCACCCCAAAAGTAACCACAGCACAAATATGCTTTCTCTGCTTCTGCACATGCTAGAAATGAAACCACAGGGTCCATACTCTCACGTGTCTGGCCTAGGTCAGTGTGTTTATGAGGTTCATTCACGTTGCTCAGTTTGTTCATTCTTGCTGCTGAATACGATTTCATTTGTGAATGTGCCAAGTTGATTTACCCATTCTATGGTTTGAGGGTAGTTTCAGTTTATTTGGCTTATTTGAATAGTATTATGGTAAACATTTTTGTACATGCCCTTTGGTAATATATGTAAACATTTTGTTCAGTATATACCTAGGAATAGAATTTCTTGTTCATGAACCAGCAATATATAAAAATTCCTATTGCTGCATACCCTTACCAACATATGGTATTGTTTATCTTTTTTATTTGATCTATTCTGGTTGTACGTAGTGATATCTCATTGTGGTTGAGCATCTGTTCATCTTTTATTGGCCATTTGGCTCCCCTCCTTTGGAAAAATTTCTTGTTTTTTTTTCTTTTTTTCAGTAAGCCATTTTAAAGGAAAGAGACCTTTTACCTGGTGACTAGTGATTTCACCATGTTCACAAAACTAAGTAGTCATAGAGCAACCTAGAGCGACAGCACTGGATCCCCCAGGCTTTTTTTTCTTTTTTTTTAAAGATTTTTATTGGGGAATTGGGGGGATGGGAACAGTGCTGGGGAGTTGGGGAAGGGGTACAGACAAGTTGCTGTCGTTTTGTTCTTCAGTCTAGTTGTGGAGGACGTTGCTTCACTGGCCCAAGTTGGCACCATCATTGCGCTCTTCCCGGGCGAGGCAGATCAGTCGCCGGCTTCTGGACAGCCGCTCACTGCGGCTGCTCACTGCTCAAGCTGGCTGCTGGCTACACACGGTAGCCCATGGCAACCCACTGCCACAGGGGCTGCAGCCTACGCCGTTGCTGGTGACTCACGGCAGCCCAGCTCCAGGTTGAGCTGTTGTTCAGCATCTTAGCTGTGGAGGGCAGTGTCACTGGCCTTCATATGTGGGATCCGAACCGGGGCCTTCTGGCGTCCCAAGCCAGCTCTTAACCAATGCACCACTTGGCAGGGCCCCCCACCCCCCAGGCTTTTTTTAACAACAGGAATAAGGAGCTTTGTGGTTAATCCTGTTAGTATTTGGTAGTCATTGAAGGTTTTTGAAGTGGGTAATGATATGGAATTGGTGAATTAAATAGGCTAATCTGAATATGGTGAGTGAAATGAAATATAGAAAAGTGAGCCTGTGTTGGATAAAGCACTTGGAAGACAAATAGTACAAAAGTGGTAAAAACAGGGAAAGACAAAATAAGACTGGCAAATGAGGGATAAATCATTGAAAAGTTGGAAAGAAAAACCTGACGGGAGTGAAAGATTTCTCTAATCATTCTTTAAGCCTAGGAGACAAGAATAGTGATAACAGGCAGAATTAGGTAAATCACAAGAATGGGCTACTTGGGGAGGGGGAAAACATGAGTTTGGTATTAAATCCAATGATTTAATAAGACACATCAGTAGGATGTCCAGGGAAAAGTATCTGAGAGGCAACTGAAAAATAAGAATTTTAGTTTAAAAGGGCTGGTCGAATGGCTCAGTTGGTTAAGAGCTCTCTCAAGAGTGAGAGTTCTGAGCAACAGTGGTTTGAGTTCCGACCCAAGCTGAGCTGCCACTGAGCTGCCAACAGGTGTCAGGATGGCTCAGCTAAAAAAAATAATAAAATAAAAAATAATTTTAGTTGAAGAGATGTAAGGCTAAAAATAGAGATGCATGAATCATCTGTATAAAAGTGACATGGGATTGAAGATAATATAGAAAAACAACCTAGAATCAAGAAGAGAAATGCCACCCATATTTAAAGGATGGAGAGAAAAAAAGAATTCAAGGAAGAGTCAGAAAAGAGAGGCTAAAAAGCTAGGAGAAGAACAGAGAAATATAACAATATTCTAGAATGAGGCTCAAAGACATAAAGTTAAAGCAGTAGAATGTCAACACAAAAACCTCAGAGAAGCAAAATAACGTTATACCTGGGAGAGGAGAAAAGCCTCTTGGATACGGCATATGTGTTGTCATTGGTGACAGTGGAGAGAGTCATTTCAGTGGAGAGCTAGAGATGAAAGTTGTATTATCAGACTTCAGAAATGAGTTAATAATCAGACAGTATAGCTAGCAATACAGAAACAGAACACTCCATCAGTGGCTCCAACTGTGAAAAGCAGAAAAGAATTAGGTCAAATATAAGCAAAGGCAGAGTCAACTGAAAACTTTTTCATAATGAAAGAGATCTGTGCTCATTTTAGGCAGACAGAAAGATGCCCCAACAAAAGAGAGATTCATTGATAATACTGGAATACAGTCATGAAGCTTGGAAGGATAAGACGGTTTGGAATATCTTTTGTGAGAACAGTAGTAAGGAATTAAAGATCTGCTTTTGAGAATAAAATAAAAAGCTCTGAAACTCTTTCTTCTACAGTACAATCTAAAGATGTTAGATAAAGCATTCTTTAATAGTTTAGGTGAGTTTGCAAGAAAATAAAATTCTCAAATGCCAGAAACAAGAAGCCACTGAAAACCAGAGAGGAAAGCCTTCCAGTTGATATCACTCTGCAAGGCAAAGAGGAATGGGCGGGGTCGTTGCTGGATTAGGCATCCTAGGGGTTTTGATTTTTTTTTTTAATCTATGTGGGAATTAGAATTCACATCTCTGCTTCAAACTAGGACCCTTTAAAGACCCACCTTAATGAAAGGTAAATTAGGGAAAAATCAAACTATCCAGAAGCACAGAAACACATCAAAAAAATGTTTTCTTTTTAGTCCTAATCTTGGGCGGAAAAAATATTCTTTCCTAGGAATGCATATATCCGGGTCTGGGCCACACATACACAGATTTTTTAATTTGAGTTTATAATAGCCATATGTTGTGCCAACCCTCAATCTAAGAAATCAACATAAAAATTTGTCCCAGGTTGTTAATACCCTGGAATGCTAATGTAAAACAACTCTGAAAGGCTATGTTCCATCCCAGGAACATAGGAGTCCCACAGATAAAGTAACAATGAAGATGAACTTGGAGCTCAATAATTGTAAATGCATGAGCAATATTTATAAATACACTAGAAATCTGTCCACCATGTGCACAATAACTTCAAGGTTAGATCATCAATAAATTCACATAATTAAAAAATCTGAATAAGACTAGAAAATTATTATGTTTAAATGATTAAGAACATGAAAGAAGATATATAAAAAAAGCTTAAGAAAAATATACTGCTACTAATTTCTAGTTCATGTTTTGATATGAACACTTGAAGTAATAAATATCCCTCTATGTCCCCTTCATCTCTATTGCATGTATTTTATTATCTCAGTTTTTAAATAATTGTACAGTTATCTCATTTGAATTGCAGTGAATTTTCAATCCACAGGTAATAAGTAGGGGGTTTTCTTATGTGAAGCTTGATATAATTTTACATGAAAAGTTCTGTGACTATTTCTTTTTATTATGTTCTTCCTAAGTGATCATGGTAGAGACCTGAATTGTTGAAGTTTCTCTTTTGGTCCACTGCTGTACATACTGGAATTTTGTGACTAGATACCTACCTTTCCCTTCTGTCTTTTTTATTGAAAAGTGTAAATTCCACATTCATTTGTTTCCAGTGGAGAGCACATCTGTATTCATCACTGGCTGGAAGTAGATGTGATGCATTGAGTTATAATTAGAGATTTATGGCGTGACGATGAAAGCCTCGTATCCAAATTGTTCCACTGAATTGTGCTGTCAGCGTGGGTGAGGTGGGACATTGTATCCAAGTTCTCATGATTACGCTTCTGAGGTCTCTAGAAGAGGAAGATGCATGAGGTTGAAAGGCTGAAGCGAAGAAACCATGATTTTCAGTTCTTAGCTATCAGGGGACAGAGATGTGTGGGAATCCCGTGGGCCTGAGTTACAGAACCTTCTTCTGACTGTTGGCTCTGCCCGGCAGGAACAGTTGAAACCAAATACACATTTGATGTTAGTTCCCTCTGAGGCAGCAGATTCCACAGACTTTGCCACCAGCTCCCCCAACGTGTATTCTCTTTCAGGTTCACCCAGATTCTTCCATTTTCCTGTAGCACGTTCGTGTCCATCAAGCCACTTCTTCAAGGTGTTGCTGTTAGTGGTTTTCTCTCATCCTTTCCCCTTACCCCATCTCAACGCTTCTCCTAATTACATGATTTCTGTAGGAAGCATCTTGTTCCTTTATCAGTAGACCTTTTTCCAACCTCCACCTGGACACATTTAATGCTGCAGCAAAATGCAGGAAACTTCCTACCCAGGTTGCACTGTGGAGAGGCTGGACTGACCCTGCATTACTTGGTCGTGGATGCTTCCATGATTGAAATGAACTTTTATGAATATATTTGGCAGTTTGAGTAAATTTTGTTTTATAGGTGACTTGTATCTAAATCATAAACCCAGTATTTTTAATTGCATTCAATTTTGATGTGATTATCCAGTGTTTTATTCTCTCTTTTTTTGCCTCCTTGCCAGCTACTTACACAGCCCAGAGGTATTCTTTATTTATTTTTTTTTTCCGCTGAGCCATCTTGCCACCTGTTGGCTGCTCAGTGGCAGCTTAGCTCGGGCATCGAACTGCTGTTGCTCAGAGCTCAAAGTCTTGAGCGAGCTCCTAACCAACTGAGCCACTCGGGTGGCCCCAATTCTCTTTTATATATGGGTCAAAAAGTACATTTTGGTCAAATACCGTTCTCTATATTGTTTTATAGAAATATGATTATCTATATTCTCAGGTTGTATAATTGCAAGATAATTATGTGTTACATTTCATTAATGAGAGGATTATCTTAAAATATCACTCTCTGGGGGAATGATTTATTTATTTGTATATTTATGTCCATCTTCTCTATATAATCTGAGGTAACAGTAATAAAATAAAACACATGTTGACATTTTTCAAAAAAAAGAGAAGAAAAATATACTGTTTAAAAATTAAAATCAGGAAAGAAAATGCTGAAAAAAGAGACATTGAAAATGAAAGTAAGAAAGTAAGTAAAATTTCTAGGAATGAAAAATACAGATTGCCATTGAAATTATAAAATTCAGTAAGTGCATTAAACAGCAAAGCTAACATAGCATAAGAGTGTATTAGTGTGCATAAAGATGATCTGAGGAAATTGCTCAGTGTGAACCTCAAAGACACAAAAGATGTGAAAATATTAGGCAGAGGTTAAGAGAAGATAAAATAAGAAAGACTAACATACACATGAAAGGAGCTCTAGAAGGTGATTCAACCAAAGGAAAGTGGGATGAATTTTATTTTTTGAAGACTCAAATGAATCCAAAAAGCTTGAATTTTAAGTGGTTCAAGTTAGCACAACTGGCACACTGACTCTTCTCTTCTGATTATTCCAATTCACATTCTTCTATCACTTCTCTGAAGTTCTTTGGTAATTACAATCCATATATCACAATGTACCATCCAATTATATACTGTCTTGCCGACAGCCTTGATAGTTTCATACATGCTAGTTTTATCTCCCTAACTAAACTGTAGGATTCAAAAAAAGAGGTCATGTCTGATATTTCTCATGCATTTCCTGCAGTGCCTGGTATAACTTCTTCTAAATTTGAATTTAATGAGAGAAGTAATTGAATTAAAGGTAAAAACCTATACTGGATCCTTCAATATATAATACTTTATTTTATTTCTTATAATACCTTATTTTAATAAAGGCATATTCATTTATCTTTTTTATAGACAAAACATATCCAGTTCAACAATGCACACATTTTAACCAAGCCTGGATGAGCAAGAATTCAGCTTAAACTTCATCTTTAGCTAAAAATCCCTTTAAGTATTCATTCTTTTAGTATGCATCCAGCAAGTTATCATGCTGAGCATATTTTGTAAATCAAACTATAAATAGCTATAATAAATGTCATATGTAAATTGATCTATTTTCAAGGTTTCTGAGTACAACAGGGATCTGAATAATTTTCTGAATGGCTGACAAATACTTTTTCTGCTTTTGCATTTGGACATCTTCCAAACAACTGAGCAAATTTTCCTAAAATTTGATCTACAATTCTCTGTAAGATTAAAAACGGACATGAGAAAATCCACTTCTTAAAAAGGTAATTAATGAAGAAAGTCAATAGCAATGAAAATTAATGTCTTGAGCTAGATATGTGGTCAATACATTTATGTAGCTTTATTTCAATGGCATAAAAAAATGCATGATAGTAACATAAAAGAATAACCAGTGGAAAATGTGCACAGGTGCATAATTCATACTAGTGCTTCACTGCTGTCCATTTCAGCATAAAAATTTATTGCTAGGATACAAGTGGAGGGTAAATAATAAATAGCAATAATCTACACTTTCTTCATAACCTCTAAAATTGACTTAATGAAAGCAAGTCAAATCTTAAAAAGGTTTCTGCACCATTTAAATAACTGGGTTCCTTCATACCACGGCTTTATTTCCTGTATTGGGTAATTAATTACAGAACAGGGATAATATATTAGCCAAGAAAGAAAGTAGCCTGAAGAAATTAATACAACAGGAGATACAAGCTAGTGGTCGCTTCAGCAGCACATATACTAAAATAGAAAGTACAAGCTAGCAAACTCAAAGAGAAAAAAACAGAGTGATCTTCTATTAGCCTCTGTTTCCTACCAAAATGCTACCACACACACACACACACACACACACACACACACACACACACACACACACACACAATTCAAGCCAAAAGAAAGAGAATTTCAGAGTCCAAGACAGAAAATGACAAAGCGGCAGCTATCTCAGCTGACTGAGACATAGCTTTAGGTTACTTGTTCCTCACAAAAATAAATAAATAAATAAACAAACAAACAAACCACAGCTAGAGACATGAGATCAAATCCCATGAGTTCTTTGCTAATCTTAGTAGTTAATTCTCTTTACTTAAAGGCATACATTTTTATGGGTGGAGCACTTGAATTGGGTAAACGTTTTGACCTACCATGTTATATTGAACCTACAAGTTGTCTTGGACAGAATCTAAAATAAAACCCGAAATCCTAAACAAAGCTATACTTGATACTACAGTAACATAAAGTCAACTACTCAAAGGCCGTCAGTTATCCATGCACTCAGCTCTTGGGCCAATCCAAACTCACCATCGGAGAAGAGGTAAACATGCAAATCAAGCAGTACATGTGAAATCAATTTGTCCCTGGCTCTGTGTTTATCTGGAGCAGATTGATTGGTTTACAGTCTCTCATTGAGTAAAAATTTTTAGCCATGAAATTTTCCGACTGAAGTCCACCTAACTCCTGAGTAACAACCAAAAGGTCCCTTACCAAACCTCTCCTTGGGGATCTCTGGAACTTAATTCCATCAAAGAGTGCAGTCTTCTCCATCTGCTCACCATTTTATTTGTTAAATGCCCAGACTTCTAACTCAAGAGAGGAAGTCTAATTAGTAGAGAGAGCAGAGGGACCTTGAACAAATCAGTCTGGGAGCTCAGGACCTTGAGTGCACAATGGAGAGAAGGGCCTCAGTCCCACTTATGCCCTTCACAGGAAACCGACAATTAAATGCTCTGGGTCCTTGGGAAAAAGAGGCCTACGCATTAATTCTCTTTTGAAAGCATTCTCCTTTGAAAACCAAATCCCAAAAATGTTACCTCAGAAGCCTGCAGAAATTATAAGATGTCTGCTAGTTCTTTCAAGCCCTAGAGACACTGAGGGAACTTGTTTAGAGCTACCCTAGAGGTAGCACCAAGATCTAAACATGGATCTGCTCGATCCAAAGGCTGTAACTTTCCACTATACCACTTCATACATCTTTCAAAATCTTTACCATCTGCTTGATAATCTCTGCTTAGTTTCAGGGATACAAAGATGAGCAAAACACGGCCTTGATTTTGAAGATCACTTAGATTATTTCCAGGAGTCTCAGTAACTCAAGGTAACAGCCTAAGACTGTTCATTCAAGCTACAATGCCTTTTTCCATTTCACTTTATCAAAATTGCTTCTCTCATCTCAGTCTTGCATATTCTAACAGTGACTAGCCACTTAATCCACCCAGATTTCTCAATCTATAAGATCAGAACCATTCTCCTCTACTAATCCTACCATTAATGCTTAAGTAATGATAGTCCTATATCACTCTACTCAGTTGGTAGAAGAGAAAAGAGAGGGGCACAGCCACTCCAGATCAAAGACTATGGGTAAATAGTTTTAAGTGTCAACAGAAGTCATCTTTACTGTTTGACACAGGCCAGCTGATACCTGGAATACTGTTTGTAGTAAGGACCATTTGGTGTTTGCACAGGAGCTTCTTTGCAGTTACTGTAGCTCTTCATGAGTTCCAACTGTCAACACATATGCTGACAATTAAGTCCCAACAATTAAGTTTGCAAACTTGTTGCAGTGCTATTGCTAACCATTTTTTGTATCAGAGGGATTATTCATTATGACTTTGTACCAACTGGACAAACAGTTAACCAAGTTTATTATTTGGAAGTACTGAAAAGGCTGTCTGAAAAAGTTAGATGAAAACGACCTGAACTTTTCGCCAACAATTCATGGCTCTTGCATCATGACAACACACCAGCTCACATGGCACTGTCTGTGAGGGAATTTTTAGCCAGTAAACAAGTAACTGTATTAGAACACCCTCCCTACTCACCTGATCTGGCCCCCAGTGACCTCTTTCTTTACCTGAAGATAAAGAAAATATTGATAGGAAGACATTTTGATGACATTTAGGACATCAAGGGTAATATGATGACAGCTCTGATGGCCATTCCAGAAAGAGTTCCAAAATTGCTTTGAAGGGTGGACTAGGTGCTCGCATCAGTGCATAGCTTCCCAAGGGGAGTACTTCCAAGGTGACCATAGTGATATTCAGCAATGAGGTATGTAGCTCTTTTTCCAGGATTAGTTCATGAACTTAATTGTCCAATCTCGTATGCAATGATCCAGCACAATAATGCAACACTATTTACAAACACAATATTTGCATCTTATTAATATTTGCTTTTAAGGTGTCAATCAGGAGAGGGGAAAACAATATGGAATTATCTATGTTTCTTATTGCAAACACATGACTTCATTAGTATTACTGTAGGGTTCTCATGTGGGCAGTGAAATTTATTGGTTTCCGGAAGGTTAAAGAAGGGCAAATCTGGTTTTCATTGTCTATCATAAAATAACTGTTGGTTTCTATAATGATATCTCATATATATGGTAATCTCTTATAAGAAAAGGAAAGTTCCAGAATAAATTGATCACTAAGGGAAGGTCACATTAAAGAACTCTATAGGGTCTATGTTCAAATATCATGCAAGGCAACAGGCTTACAGAGATGAAAAAGGATTGTCCCTGACCTTAAGAAACTCACAATAGCAAATAACTACAATGCATTCTAAAGTAAAGGTTTGCATAAAGCTCCCCAAGAGCCTAGAGGAAGAAAAATTTTGCTCAATCAGAAAAGGTCAGGAAAAGCTTTACAGAAAATTTGAAGTTTGAGTTACTTTTAAAAGGTTTAAAACCATGGATAGAAGTCAAGAAAAGGGCTATTTTGGAAAATAAAAAGCCATACTTTCCTCAATGATAAGTTTGACTTCAGAACTCTCTCTTGATACAAATACCTGTCAGCTACTTGTCTATAAAATGGGGCTGACATCGCCTCCCTTCACATAGATATTGTGAGAAATGATTGTCACACTCCTGACGAAGTGGAAATCATTACCAACCCAGAAGTGCAGCATATGTCTCCATGCTTCCTGCATCACACTCACTCCTGGAGGCTAGATTTTGCAACAGTGTTTCCACCAGACAACTGACTCTCCTTTGATGACTGCCATGTCACCAGGGAGAATCCACCAACCAAACAGCCCAAGCCCTTGAAAAGAGTCAGGAAATATTTTACATAATGATTCTGTTTGATAGCCAGATCCCACAGATATGTCACAAAGACAGAGACATAAAATATCCAACTAAATGCAAAAGAGAGCTAATCAACATGCTTATAGAGGTGCAGCCTGAATGTGAGAGAAGCCAAAAGGAGTAAAGGACTCTCTGTTGCCCAATGTGGTCCTGTTTTATTGTTGACTTAATCACTAATTTCTCACCCAAAACAGCACAAGGAAGTTTAAGCCTTAATCACATTAGGAGATGATATTGTGTCCAATAAGACCTAAAGTGTACCCCCAGGGCAAACTTGAGGCTAGCCCAATTCTCCTCCAAAGTTCACTTGGAAGAATTCATATTTGTGAAAGATGGCCTCAGAGATAAACTTCCCTTGACTGTTCCATCAGTGAGACGTTAGAGAGCTGGCTAGGCAACATTGAAGGATACTAAAACAAAGTCCTATAAAAAGTCCTTCTTGCCCATATAGCAGGCATGTCATGGAATGTGTTAATTGGCTAATCATATAGTACCTTTTCTGTGGAACCTCCAGAGAAACTTTTCTCAGATCTTGGTACAAGACAGGTTCTAAATCTCCTGGGAGAAAGGTAAATTTTCATTTTATGGACACTGAAACTATCATTACTAATCCTATTTACACTTTTGCTTTGATTACCAGGAATCACACACACAATTGCAAAGCACACATACAGTTAAAATGCCCTTGTAATCATTGCACAAGGACCTATGGCACGCATTTGATGTTATTTCTTTGTTTGTTTGTTTGTTTGTTTGTTTGTTTGTTTGTTTGTTTGTTTTGTTCAGCTGAGCCATCCTGCTACCTGTTGGCAGCTCAGTGGCTGCTCAGCTCGGGCTGGACTCGAACTGCTGTTGCTCAGAGCTCAAACTCTTGAGCGAGCTCTTAACCAACTGAGCCACTCGGCCGGCCCTTGATGTTATTTCTTTTACCCCCATTTCTTCTTCATATTTATTTCATTGTTTGTTTATTTTTACTCTCTTGTACTATTTCTGTAAGATATAAAAAATAAAATCCCAGTCAAGGAGAATAAATATTGATACATACCTGTCTATAATTTATAAAGGTCAGTAGATAGCATCACCATATACTATGGGGCAGGAAAACAATTATCCTAAGAGAGAAAGTCTGTATGGTACCCAGTAAGGCTAGTACCAGGGTCCACATGCTGTAGTCACTCACTGAGAGTTTTACCAAATGTCTTAAAGAAATGTCCTCAAAATGGTCTTAAAGACAAGGTATGGAAGAAAGAATTAATGAATAAAAATATGAGGAGGAGACCTAAGCTGGTGGAGTACATAAACACTGTGCCTGCTTCCTTCCATGAACACATTAAAATTACAAATAAATTATAGAACAATTAATCTGGAGAACCATCAGAAGTCTGGCTGAACAAAAGTGTTATAACTAAAGATATAAAGTAGAAGCCACATTGAGACTGGTAGAAGGAGTGGAGACGCGAAACAGGCTTGTCCCAAACCTCCATGTAGTGGATGAAAATTGGGAGGGATACACCATCCATGGTGGTTCCTCCAAAGGAGCAAAGGGCCCAAGCCCCACTCCGGGCTTCCCAGCCCATAGTACTGGTACTGACAAGAGGAGCCCCTATAACATCTGGCTATGAAAAATAGTGGAATTCCAACCATCCAGGTGGGATAGAAGGCTGAGGCAAACCCAAACATCCTCTTAAAGGGCCTGCACACAGACTCACTCACAGGCACTCACCTTGGGCTCCAGCAGGAAGACGGTAACCCAGGGCGGGTGTCAGAGGCATGGGAGGAGGGGAGCAGACTGAGGTGTGTGGCTTCAAGGCCAGGGCTGGAGTACAGTTGCATTTTCTCCTATGCAGCCAGCAGATGGCTGCCATCTTTATTGTGTTAAGCCCTCCCCCTACGCTTATGGTCAAATCTTAATCTGATTGGTCTGGTGAGCTTCAGGGCTCTACCCTTCTGACTCACTGGGATCCCACCACACCCAACTCCCCCAAAGCTGGAAGCACTTTCTTTTCGAGCAGCCAGCCCTGCTCCCCCTCTCCTCAACATTGCACTCTTTCTTGGAAAACTAAAGGAGTCCGCAGTCCCCATGTGAGTAGCAACTGACCTCTTAGTGTTCTGAGTCTTTTGCTGAATAGCTCCAGGCTCAGCACTGGCACCAAACCAGAGTCTACATCAATCTGGTGACCACAACACTTGCCACTGGAGTGACTCCCTGAGATCTTGCCTCACCCAACTTGAATACCCCACAAGTCTTTATCAGCGGCTGAACTTTAAGGGAGCAGGCAGGTGACAGAAAGTCTTGGGGTATCCTGGCTTTTTCTGAAGCTACCCCAGGCCCAGTACTGGTGGCAGCCATCCTAGATTCGCAGTGTGGCCTCTCCCACATGCCTCCAGGTTTGGCACAAGCAGCGAAAAAACAAGGATCACTTTGTAGTTACTCCCAGGTAGTCCCCGGCTGGTCACAGGCAGTAGGTGACCTGAGCCCACACTAGAGCCCCTTTTAAGAGGCCTCAGAACAAACAAGTAGCACAATCAAAAGGCAGTGTCAACAGGAACCAGAGCCTGCCGAGGTAATCCCACTAAGTGGGGTAAGCCCTCTACACCGTAACCTGTAAGCTGTGGATGTGACCAAACACCATAACCAATCAGCCTGAAGGTCAATCCCTCCCACAGACATGCCAACTATAAGAAGAGGGTACACACATCCTACACAAGGGACACTCCTAGAGCACCAGGAGCAGGTGACCAGGGAAACTGTGCCAGGGCCCCACAGGACACCTACTACGCAAGACCACCCGGCCAAGAGTGGAAGACATAGCAGATCTACCTAATACATAGCAAAAAACACAGAGAGGTGGCCAAAATAAAGAAACAAAGAAATATGTCCCAAATAAAAAAATAGGAGAAAACTCCAGAAAAAGAACTAAATGAAATGGAGGCAAGCAATCTACCCAAGACAAAATTCAAAACAATGCATATAAGGAAGCTTGAAGAACTTAGTGAGAACTTCAACAGAGAGAAAACAAGCATAAAAAAGGACCTAGAGAGGGCCGGCTGAGTGGCTCAGTTGGTTAAGAGCTCGCTCAAGAGTTTGAGCTCTGAGCAACAGCGGTTCGGGTCAGCCCGAGCTGAGCAGCCGCGGAGCTGCCAACAGGTGGCAGGATGGCTCAGCTAAAAAAAAAAAAAAAGGACCTAGAAACCATGAAAAAGAACCAGTCAGAAGTGAAAAATACAATAACTGAAATGAAGAATGCACTAGAAGGAATCACTAGCAGACTAGATAATGCAGAGGATTGAATCAGTGATTTGGAAGACAAGGTAGCAGAAAATACCCAATCGGAACAGCAAAAAGACAAAAGAACAAAAAAATGAGGAGAGTTTAAGAGAACTCTGGGACAACATCAAGCATAACAACATTCATATCATAGGGGTTCCAGAGGACAAGAGAGAAAGCAAGGGAATGAGAACCTATTTGAAGAAATAATGACTGAAAACTTCACTAACCTGGTGAAGGAAATAGACACACAAGCCCAAGAAGCACAGAGAGTCCCAAACAGGATGAACCCAAACAGTCCCACACCAAGACACACTATAATTAAAATGGCAAAGGTTAAAGACAAAGACAGGATCCTAATAGCAGCAAGAGGAATGCAACTAGTAACTTACAAGGGAGCTCCCATAAGATTGTCAGATGATTTCTCAACAGAAATTTTGCAGGCCAGAAGGGGTTGACATAAAACACTCAACATGCTAAAAAGCAAGGACTTACAACCCAGGGTACTCTACCCAGCAAGGCTATTGTTTAAAATTGAAGGACAGATAAAGTGGTTCCCAGACAAGAAAAAGCTAAAGGAGCTCATCACCACCAAAGCAGTATTACAAGGAATGTTACAGGGACTTCTTTAAGACGGGGAGTGGGGGAGATCAAAATTATGAATAATAAAATGGCAATAGCTACATATCTATCAACAATTACTTTCAATATAAATGAATTAAGCACTCCAATCAAAAGACAGAGGAGGGATGAATAGATAAGAAAATAAAACCCTTACATATGCTGCCTACAAGAGAATTACTTCAGATTGAAAGACACACACAGAGGCAGAAAGTAAAGAGATGAAAAAAGGTATTCCACAAAAATGGAAATGGAAAAAAAAAACTGAGGTACCCATACTTATACCAGACAAAATAGACTTTAAAACAAAGGCTATAACAAAACACAAAGAAGGACCCAGTATTCCCACTTCTGGGTACTTATATGAAGAAACCCAAATGCTACTTTGAGGGGATGTGTGCATCCATATGTTCATTCATTGCAGCATCGTTTACAATGGCCAAGATGTGGAGGCAGCCTGGGTATCTGTCGATGGAAGAATGGATAAAGAGGAGGTGGTGTATACAGACAATAAAATATTGCTCAGATATGGAAGGGAATGGGTTCTTATCATCTGCGATGACATGGATAGACCTGGAGAGTACTGTTCTGAGTGGAGTGTAAGACAGAGAAAGACAGATGCAATGTGATTCCGCTTATATGTGGAATCTAAAGAACAAAATAAACAAATCAGAAACAAACTCATAAATACAGAGAATATTTTTTGGTTGCCAGATGGGACGGGGGTTGGGAGTGTGAGTAAAAAACGGGGAAGGGATTAAAAAGTACATATTGGGGCCGGCCGAGTGGCGCGATGGTTAAGAGCTGGCTTGGGACGCCAGAGGGCCCCGGTTCGGATCCCACATATGAGGGCCAGTGACAGCTAAGATGCTGAACAAGAGCTCAACCTGGAGCTGGGCTGCCATGAGTCGCCGGCGACGGCGTAGGCCGCAGCCCCTGTGGCAGTGGGTTGCCATGGGCTACCGTGTGTAGCCAGCAGCTAGTGTGAGCGGCCAGCAGCCACTGTGAGCGGCCGCCCAGAAGCCGGTGACTGATGTGCCTTGCCCGGGAAGAGCTCAATGATGGTGCCAACTTGGGCCAGTGAAGCACCGTCCTCCACAACTAGACTGAAGAACAAAAGGACAGCAACTTGTCTGTTCCCCTTCCCCCAATTCCCCAGCACTGTTCCCATCCCCCCAATTCCCCAATAAAAAAAAATCTAAAAAAAAAGTACATATTGGCTGTTACAAAGCAGTCATGGGGATGTAGGGTATAGCATAAAGAATATAGTCAATAATATTGTAGTAACTATGGTGTCAGATGCATACTAGATTTGTTGGGGTAATAGATACAAGGGGGGCTGGGGACAGGGTGAAAAAGGTAAAGGGATTAAGTACAAATTGATAGTTACAAAATAACCATGGGGATGTAAAGTAAAGCATAGGGAATATAGTCAATGATATGACAATAACCATTTATAGTGCCAGGTGGGTACTAGACCAGTCAGGGGGGATCACTTCTTAAATTATATAAACATGTAACCACTATGCTGTATCCCTGAAATTAATATAAGATAATATTGAATGTCAACTGTAATTGAAAAATTTTAAAAGGAGGGAAAAGGTGAAGGGGAATAAGAGGTCCAAATTTCCAGGTATAAAACAAGTAAGTCATGGGATGTAATGTACAGCATGGGGAATATACTGCATAGTATTGTGACAGCATGGTACGGTGTTAGTTGGTTGCTGGACTTATCATGGCGATCATATTTTTAAGTGTATAAATGTTGAACAACTATGATATACACCTGATACTGATATAATATTGTATGTTAGCTGTATTTTTAATAAAAATCTTAAAAATAAAAAATATGAAATAATGCCACTCACATTAATTTTGTTTTAGAAAATTTACTTTCAATAAACATCTTATTTATATTAAAATATTTTTTTAAATTAATGGATAGTTTGAGGTAGTCTCACTTCTTTAAAAGAAGAATTGTTAAATGTATAAATAAATTCAGCTTGATGTTTATAGCTCTCTGAACTTAAGTTCAGAGTTATAAAATGATGACTCTTTTTATTAACCCATATTTTTGTGAAATGTAGTAAACTGTAAGTTTATCACTATCTTAACGTGGGTTCCCCTGAAAGCAGAGCTTGAGACCAAGACTCATGTGTAAGTACTTTATTGAGATATGTTTCCAAGGAAAAACTATGAGTAACAGTGTCAGCAAAGCAGGCAGGAAGAAAAGCCATTATAAATATGCGTCATCAAGCTGGCCTCCACTATTGACAACTGGCCCCTCAGTCCTAAAGGACTGTCTGACAAGCCATATGAAAAATGTTTCAGAACTGTCAATAGAGAGAAGAAATATTTATCTACCAGGCCCCGATACCTGTTGATCAAAGTTCACCCCGGCGAACTTTGGGGTGTTCAAAGTTCATTGAACTTTGAACGAAGTTAATGCCCCAGTGTTTCCAGCTTGCACATGTGTGGGTGTCCAGTGGGTTTCCATGGCAATTTCTATGATGCAATTTCAACAGAGAATGCCCAGGGTGCGACACCAGGGACACTAGTAATGGGCCAGAAGCATCTGCAGAAAGCAGGTCAGATGCCTTGCAGAACTGATTATTGCCCACAGTGTGATATTCCTAGGAACTTTTTTTTTTTCAAAAACTATGCTTCTTTTTTTTCCCTGATCTCTCTTAATCCTTTTTTTTTTTTAAGATTTTTATTGGGGAATTGGGGGGATGGGAACAGTGCTAGGGAACTGGGGAAGGGGAACAGACAAGTTGCTGTCGTTTTGTTCTTCAGTCTAGTTGTGGAGGACGTCGCTTCACTGGCCCAAGATGGCACCATCATTGCGCTCTTCCTGGGAGAGGCACATCAGTCGCCAGCTTCTGGACGGCTGCTCACAGCAGCTGCTGGCCGCTCACGCTGGCTGCTGGCTACATGCCCATGGCAACCCACTGCTACAGGGGCTGCAGCCTACGCCATCGCCAGCGACTACCGGCAGCCCAGCTCCAGGTTGAGCTGTTGTTCAGCATCTTAGCTGTGGAGGGCAGTGTCACTGGCCCTCATATATGGGATCCGAACTGGGTCCCTCTGGCATCCCAAGCCAGTTCTTAACCATTGCGCCACTCGGCCAGCCCCTCTCTTAATCCTTTTAAAGAGAGAGAGAGAGAGAGAGAGAGAGAAAGCAGACTATGCACAAAGCATTGGTTAGATTAAAAATCAAATACTAAAGTTGATATTAGCACTAGAGAACAGCTGGAACAGAAGTATCCCGTTGGGCCTGATGTAAGTATTAAATGAAATTAATTAGTAACATCACTGCAGGTATGACAAGGAGTCAGGTGACTATAAATCTTCTATCTGAAAGACATCCTTCTGAGGAACCCATCCCACTGTGTGCACTCTATCTTCCAAATGAATGGTAGGTTGAAGGAAACAGACAGCAGTTGTCTGAATGAAAAAATTTAATTGGGTGTACTTCTCATACATCCAAAGAATATTCAGAAACTTTGGCAGCCTAAGATTACCAGAACATAAAATAAGAAACTTTTGCTATTGCCATTCGAGTTTGCAGCAAAGACACTTAATTCCAGCACCTTCTGGTAGTTGCAAGAATAAGCCAGGAGGGGCAGGCCGAGTGGCGCGATGGTTAAGAACTTGCTTGGGATGCCAGAGGGCCCCGGTTCGGATCCCACATATGAGGGCCAGTGACACTGCCCTCTACAGCTAAGATGCTGAACAACGGCTCAACCTGGAGCTGGGCTGCCATGAGTCGCCGGCGACGGCGTAGGCTGCAGTCCCTGCTGCAGTGGGTTGCCATGGGCTACCATGTGTAGCCAGCAGCCAGTGTGAGCGGCCAGCAGCCGCAGTGAGCAGCCGTCCAGAAGCCGGCGACTGATCTGCCTCACCCAGGAAGAGTGCAATGATGGTGCCAACTTGGGCCAATGAAGCAACGTCCTCCACAACTGGACTGAAGAACAAAAAGGACAGCAACTTGTCTGTTCCCCTTCCCCCAATTCCCTAGCACTGTTCCCATCCCCCCAATTCCCCAAAAAAAATCTTTAAAAAAAAAAAAAAAAAAAGAATAAGCCAGGAGCTGTGAATAATGTTTAGGACCTTTTTACATCTTGAAAAAAAATGAGTGACAGTTAAATATTCCTTCTTAGAGCAAAATACAACTTTAAATACACTATTAAAATACATAATACAAAATTAAGGTAGTGGAAATAATTAGTTTTAATGTAACAAGAAATTTATCATGATATTTTTACAAAGGCTATTTTCCTTTAAATATAAATTTTGTATTAATCATTTATAATTACCCATTATGTTTTTACAGAGAAAACATAAGTGAGTAGACTTTATGGGGTTCTAGCTTTGTTTTACATTAGGGAATCGTCTCAGACATTTCTCAAAGTGGATTGCATGGATACTAAAAGGGCCTCTGTGAGAAGAGAGTTTCCTAGTAAGAGGTGCTCGAGAAACCCTGGGTTAAATAAACTGGATAAACCAATCCCTTTCCTGTAGAAATTGCACTTTCCTGGATCAAGACGGTGACATAGGTCATTCCTCACTCCCAAGAAGATGAACTAGCAACTATCTACAGACAAGACACCACTGTGAAAATCCCAGAATCTGGGAGTGAGGCTGAAGCACCCCCTGGAGCACAGACAGCAACAAGGACCTCGTTATAAGTGTAAGAAGAGTGGCTTCACTTGAAACGTGTTGCCCTATTCCCAGGCTGGCACAGTGCCCCAGGGCCTACAGTTGTTTCAATGGGAAAAAGAGAACCCAAGTTGGACATCCAGCTTTCCCAGCATTGCAGGAAGCTTCCCAGGAGGCCTATTCGGGTCTCACCTCATGGGAATCATTGGGGGAATCTGAAGAGTTTGACTACTGGGGATCAGATAGAGATGGAGACAAGGGCAGGCTTATAGTAACCATCATTCAGAGCTGGGTGGACCAAGTTCTTGCTTGAAGCAGTGCCCAAGCAGAGATACTAGCCTGTGGTTCTGCCCATCTGCAAAGCTGAGCCAGTGGCCCCATCTGGCCAGGGAGCTTGGTTGTCAGTTCTGTCTGATTTGGATCCTAAGCCATACTAGCATGAGCCCCATTCTATGGCTCTGCCTGGGCAGGGGAGCAAATTCACAGTCCTGCCCAACAGCTAAGACTAGCCTCCAATTCCACCCTTCTGGTAAGTATGGCCGCAGATGCCTGGCAATCATGGAGCATAACTTACAACCCACCCAGGCGGAGAGCCAAGCTAGCAGCCCTGCACAGCTAGTGAGTATAAGCCTCTGGCCCCACATAACCAGGGAGCCCGAAGAGTAATCTCAAGCAGCCTCAGAGCACAGCCAGCAACCATACCCAACAGCGCAGCACAGCCAAGGACCTGCCCAATTGTAGCCCAGTCCAACTGCAGGGGATAGCTATTGGCCCCACCTAATCACAGAGCACAGCCGGAGGCCACTCAACCAGACTGAGTACCCCCCTGACCTGGAGCAATTGCGGAGCACAGCCCACAGCCCTACCCAACAGCAGCATCCAGTCAGTGGCACTGCCCTGACAGTGAACACAGCCTGCAACCCTCCTGACCAGAGGTGATGGCAGAGCCCAGCTAGTGGCCCCATCTGACCACGGAACAGCCAGCAGCTCCACCCAACCAGGAAGTTCACCCAGGGGCCTCCCTTGAACATGGAGCCCAGTTAGGAGACCCACCCAACCATGGAGACCAGCATGCAGCACCCTCCTCCCCAGTCTCAGAGCTCAGGCTGTGGCCTTGCCCAACTGGAGATCCTGATAGCAAGCCCACCTGCCAGCCAGTGCTACTGACCGACCCATCCAGTACTCCAAGGCGAGCTGAATAAGACAAATGAAAATGGAAATACAACATATCAAAATGTCTAGGATGCAAGAAAAGCACTTCTAAAAGGAAAGCTTATCGCTATAAATGTATAAATGCATAGATCAAGAAAAAGAAAGATCTCCCATAAACAACCTCACATTACACCTCAAAGAACTAGAAAAAGAAGAACAAACTAAGCCCAATAGTAGCCTAAGGAAGCAAATAATAATGATTAGAGCAGAAATAAATTAAAAAGACTGGTGCCAGGTACTAATCCAAGCATTTTATGTTAACTCATTTAATCTTTATAGCAACTCGGTGCAGTGGGAGGAACTCTCCTTATTCTCAATCTACAGACGAGGGAGCATAAGCACAGAGGGGTTATGTGACTTCCCAACAATCACACAGTTAATGTCGTATGTGTAATAAAACTAGAAAGAAGAGCAACAGAAATATTAACCCCAAATCAGGTTAGTGGTTATCTCTGAAAAGGAGGTTATAACTAGAGGGTCTTCACAGATTCTAAAAACAGTCTCTTTCTTTATGATGGGTACATCAGTGTTCATTTTGTTACTATTCTTTAAATTGAATAGGTGTGTTACATGTTCTCTTTTTATGTATATTTCATAATAAAATTATTAACAAAGAAACACATTGGCATGAGCAAAGACAAACAGGTGAAAGTTGAGCTTGTCTTAGAAAAAGAGAATTTCTTAGAAAGACAGTTTAAAAAAAAGAAGAAAAAAATTTTTTGAATTTACAAAAATATTGTCATAAACATTAAAGAAAAGTCCCATTTTGACTGTCCAGTTCCATCTAGTATTAAAGACTTACAATTGTAAAAAGACTAGCAATAGAAACCTATAATTAAATGAGAGAGAAAGCTGAAAAGAGACACACTAAACGTTAGCTTCTGCTTAGATGGCAGGGCCGTGCGTGATTCCCCCATTACTTTTTAACATTATAGACAGACTCCGGAATTAGACTGGCATAAACTTGAATTAAGTATCTTTAATTCACTGGTTGTGAGACCTGACAAAATTTTCATCTCTCTGAGCCTTAATTTCCTTCCATGTAAAATGGGGATAATAATACCTCAGGAGTGTATTTTTAGGTTTTAATGAAACACACACACACACACACACACACACACACACACACACAGTGCCAAAAAATATATATACACATTTTAAGAAAGGAAAACTGTATTAAAATTGTAATACTCAATATATACAAATAAGAAAAGATGAATACATGTCACGTTTGACTTCTGCAATTACAAGAGGTGCTCGAAGTGGTTACCATCAGCATCCAGACACTTCCGATTACAGCAAACTACTGCTTGAGCAACGTTGACCAAAGTGTCCACTTGTATACATTTTTTGGCACCTCAGAGATAGATAGATAGATAGATAGATAGATAGATAGATAGATAGATAGATAGATAGATAGATAGATGATAGATATCAGAGTATCTAGATTGTAGTAAACCAAGGAAAGCTGGTTTTGTTATATGTAGTAATCATTGCCCCCCTTTATTTTCCTTCCCCTCATTGCTTTATTTTGGAGCACCTTCTCTTCTCTTGACAGGAACCTATAACCCAAGTCTGGATAATGAGAATCATCTCCATGTGTTTGGATGGAGTTACAGGGAAAGAGGTGATGGCAGAACCCAACTTGTGGTGGGCTCTTTTCTCTGGCATTGCTCTAAAGATGTAAACCTAGAGCTAAGCTAGAGCCTAGGCAGTGCTGTCTTTGGAACCACAAATGTAGAGTTTACCTGGAAATAAAGTTAATTTAAAGAAGAGAGAGAGAAAGAGATTGAGTCCTGATGACATTGACCTCAGCCCTGAACTCAGCCTCATGTAGAGCCAGATATATACTTTGAACTTCTCTATTAAATGAACCAATAAATTCCTTTGCTTAAGTTAATTTATATTTATGTCACTTGCAATCCAAAAGTCCCAACAAATAATAAGTTAATACATAAAAAGCAGTTAGAGCAATATAAGTCAGAGATTATTATACTATTGATACATAATTTCTTTTTTCTACACTTTCCAAGTTTAGTTAGCATATTTTATTACTTATTTTCCCATTATATAAACTCACAATTTTTCTATTTTTAACTATGTGCATTATTTCTTTCAAAGCTCTTTTTGAATTATTTGTATGTTTATTATCTATATATGTTTCATTTGTTTTCATGCTAACTCTTAAGGTTTTGCCAGTATGCTCATTGAATACTTCAATTATCAAATTTAAACTTTATCTGCAGATAACTGCTGCCCCAATTGACAGCTTGGCTAATTCAAGAATCAACCAATTAAGTCACTGACCAGAAAATAAGTGAGACAATGAGTGTTTGTTGTTTTAAGCTGCTAACAGTGGGGTTAGTATGCTATGTAGCAACAGATAGTTAATACAGTCTCTTTTCCTAAATTGTGCTCCATTTTGAAGTTGAAACCTTTCATTAAATAAAGACTTTTTCTTCTTTATTTCTTTGATTATGCTGCTATCTTTTTTATAGTTTTTATTTTTTTCCTTCAGAAGTAATTATTATTCAAATAACTTAGGTCTCTAAAACATACTGTCCAACTATTATTTGTCATGTTTAATCTTTTATTCTTTAAAGTTATGCTTTGGAACCACTTCTCAAATTTACTTCTATTGTATGAATTCCATTTCCCATGGCTTCAAGTATTCTATTTTCTCCCTCCAACCTGTTATCTTTTAGCTGTTAAATTTAATTTTTCTGCAATTGTTTCTTTGTCTCAGATTGTTCACATATTTTTCCATAATAACATACTCTTGATTCTCAGAGGAAATGTCCCTGTATATGTTTTTTAACAAGTGGAGCAGATATTATCTAAAATTATCCTGATTCTTATAGTAAATCTATTTATTTTTTTATTATTTATTTATTTATTTATTTATTTTTAGCTGAGCCATCCTGCCACCTGTTGGCAGCTCAGCGGCTGCTCAGCTCAGGCCAGGACTCAAACCGCTGTTGCTCAGAGCTCAAACTCTTGAGCAAGCTCTTAACCAACTGAGCCACTCAGCCGGCCCCCATAAATCTATTTATTCTAGATGCAAGCAATTGCCCTGGGTCATCAGAACCAAATAGCATAGTGGTTATGACTGTGGACCTGGAGTTATTCTTCCCGGGTACAAATCCCAACCCTGTCACTTGTCAGCTTGGTTGACTAAGGTTCTAAAATCTCTGTGCTTCAGTTTCCCTACCTGAAAAATTAGGGCAAGAGTAGTAGTGCCTGCCTCACAGAGTTACTGAGCCCACACATATGATGTGCTTAAACCACCTCAATACATGGTATGTGCTCAAAAATAATAGCTATTTTTATGAGGACAATGGCCAACTTAATTTGTGAAGTAGATTGTTATCATGCTACTGCCACCCACCTCCCCCTAGATTTTTCTGTTTATTCATCTTCTCACAGTCCTGGCATAGAAGGAAAATCAAGATACAGAGTTTACTCTTGGCTCAGTAACAGACAGACGAGCCCCTGTCCTAATGCTTGATGAAAAGCTAAGATTGTGTCTCTCCTTGGCTGAGACAAAGGTTTACAAAAATAGAATTTAAATTTTTTTTAATCAGTAAATTACCTGTTTGGACATTAATTAACAATAGACTAGGGACTGTATTACTAGTGCTGATAATTCTTCCTCAGCACATATCCCAAGAGGATGGGACACTAGGGAAAAGACCCCTTGTGTGCTCACATAATAAAAAAAGTACACTCGAGATAAACCCACTTTGCGGCAGTATTAAATGGTACTTTTTACCCACACTTCTTTTTCCCATCCCAAGAACCCCAAAGTCTCAATTCACCATGGTTTCAGGCTTAAAGTGTAGGATCTCATGATTATATCAAGTTTAGATGTGATTCCTCTTGATTTGGTGACTTATGGGCTAAAAAATTATGTTATTTCCCTCAATGTTTCCAACATACAATGGTGAAACAGGGTATATGCAATTCACACTTCCTTTTGAAATAGTGAAGAATTATAGATAAATAGCAGTCACTGATCCAAAGAAATTGAAATCCCCTGGTCAAATGTTGCCAGGTCTTCCCTATTCTGGGGGTAGGGAATGTCCTTTAATTAACCCTAGTTCTGCTCCCTGGAATAATTCCTCATCCACTGCTCTCCACCCCTCTTGGTTTTGCCCTCTACAGTGTCCTTCCCCTCATTTCTGTGGACATTTCTGAAAAGGATATTGGAAAATATGCCCCTTTTGGTGGCTTAGCAAATTTCTCAGCCTGTTTCCTATCTGTGAGAAGCCAGTATAAGAGTGAGCATATTCTGCATGCATATAATGGGAATAATTGTGGCCAAGAGGACACACTGTAGATCCCATGATCCACCTCAGTTCTTCCTCCCTCCCTGAATCTATACCCTTTGCCGTGTGACTCTGTGGTCCTCTAAAAGTAGAGTCTATTTCCCCACCCCTGGACTGTGGGCTTGGCCATGTGGTTTGCTTTGGCCAATGAGATGTTAGTAGGTGAGTCACAGGTAGGGCTTGTGCCTTGTGCCTTATGCAGCGGTGACTCTGCCTGGACCATGACAAGAACATGCGTAGGCAAGCCTGTTGGACAGGAAGAGGATGAGAGCTATCTGGAGTAGAGCTGCCCCAATGCATAAGCCTGAAGCAGAGTGAAGAGCAGACCAGCCTACATCACCTGAACCCCATCTGACCCACCCACAGGCACGTAAGGGTGAACAAATCACTACTGTTTTAAGCCACTGAGTTTGGGAGTGGTTATCACACAGCAATGGCAAACCAATATATCTGATAAAAGAAATCATTGACACATAAGTCAGTCTAAATTTGGGAGGTACAGGTAGTGTGATGAACTAAATTGTGCCCCCCAAAATTCATATTTTGAAGCCCTAGCCTCCAATGTGACTGTATGTGGAGATGAGGCTTTTGAGATAATTAAGGTGAAATGAGGTAATAAGGGTGGGACCCTCACCTGATAGGACTGGTGTCCTTATAAGAAGAGGAAGAGACACCACAGACTTCTCTCTCCCCATAACTGCGCAGAAGAAAGGCCATGCAAGGACACAGTAAAAACACATCCATCTATAAGCCGGGAAGAGAGCCCTCACCAGAAACCAACCCTGCCAGAAACTTGATCTTGGACTTTCAGCCTCCAGAACTATGAGAAAATAAATGTCCGGTGTTGAAGTCACCCAATCTTTGATAGTTTGTTATGGCAGCCACAGCAAATTAACACAGGTAAGTTGAAAAGAATAGAAGGTATGTTAATTGCTACCAGTCTCCTATATCTGAGGACAGAGGTTGGCATTTTGTCCCAAATGCTTCCAGTTCTACTAAACATTGAATGTGTAGGAACAGGGACTAACTCAGGTCATGCTAGGAGACCCTGGGTGAAATTTGGGAGAACTGGTTTAAAAAAGTAGGTAAGATGGGCTGGCCTAGTGGCACGTTGGTTAAGAGCTGGCTTGGGATGCCAGAGTGCCCCAGTTCGGATCCCACATATGAGGTCCAGTGACACTGCCCTCTACAACTAAGATGCTGAACAACGGCTCAACCTGGAGCTGGGCTGCTGTGAGTCGCCGGTGACCACGTAGGCTGCAACCCCTGCTGCAGTGGGTTGCCCTGGGCTACCAGGTGTAGCAAGCACCAGTGTGAGCAGCCAGCAGCCACTGTGAGCAGCCATCCAGAAGCCTGCAACTGATCTGCCTCTCCTGGGAAGAGCGCAATGATGGTGCCAACTTGGGCCAGTGAAGCAACGTCCTCCACAACTAGACTGAAGAACAAAAGGACAGCAATGTGTCTGTTCCCCTTCCCCCAATTCCCCAGCACTGTTCCCATCCCCCAATTCCCCAATAAAAATCTTTAAAAAATAAAATAAATAAAATAAAAAAATAGGTAAGAATGTCTTCCACCAGCAATTGGTGGAAAAGGGAAGTTAATTTATTGACAATTCCAAGAGTGGAGCAGGTTTTCTGTGTGCAAATCTGAATACAGAATTTTTTTGTCAGCAAGTTTAGATGGGAGTTCAAATTTGAAATTGAACTATTTGTGTGCACTTCTTTTAATCTATTACACATTGGGGTCCCTAACTGAATTAAAGCTCAGCTACTTTTGATAATTATAGTGACTGTTTTTCTCTTAGGCAGAAAGGTCAGGGAGAAGGAGAAGAGATATGCCATATCCCTCATCTCATCTCCTTTTATATAAAACCATCCTTCTTCCCTTCGATTTCATTTGTTTGATAAACAGCTGCATTAAATTCAATCTTGAGCTGCTCTGCCACAGCCTCTCTTCTGGAAGAGATCCTCTGGGACCTTTACTCATTAAGAAAGTAGCCAACAAGATGGAAGGAGGTGAGTTTTCCCTAATGGTCAGACTTACATCAACCTACAGACAAGAACAGTAATCAAACAGCAACATTTGTTGAGTGGGTATCGTGGGTCAGGCACTGTACTAAGAATTTCACACACTTCAATCTCTATTGTTTTTAAAAAAAGGCCTCTCCCTCCCTGATAGCAAAATCTCCCTTCCTGTCCTTGGGGGCAGAATGTATCTCCTCCATTTCCAGGTAGGTGATTTTCAGATGACCCTGACATGAGCAAGAGGTAGCTGTAGAATATAGATTGGGAAACATGTTGCGTGCTTTGTCCCTTCCTGACCTAACAAATATTACAAGCAACTTGACAAAGATGAGGACGGGAGATGAAATGCTAAAAAGAAAGGGAGTATTAGTATTTTGTGGGCATGCTAGAAGGACTGTGGATGAGATGAATGGTAATGTTGGCCTCATGGAGTCTTTCACATAATGTATATTCAATAAACATTTCTATCCAATCAATGTCTGTTACATGCACACATGAATAAATATTTTATAAATAAAAAAGTTTTCCAACATAAAATAATAGCTCGCCACTTGTTACAGAGCCAGAGCCACTGGAACCCAAAATTTCAGTACCGTAGCCCAGAAATCATTTCTACTGAAGGAATTTTTAATTTTGTAATCCTGTTAATCCTGGTTCAGAGTTATATATTCCTTTCATTAAATCTAACTTTATCAGTTGAAATTTGAAAAAGTTTATAATAGTTACCTATATCTAGTATTAAGAGCATCTACTCAGTACTGAGGTTGAATATGGCCAACAATTTTTTTTCCCCTGAAGACCTCTGGAATGACTCAAAGATCCTGAGTACTACAATTACAGGGTTGTTCTCTTGACACTTGACTAAAAGTGTGGCTGTCTTAGAGAAGACCATCAGAAGGTGATCAGCATGTTTCAATAAAACTGAGTAGCTAATGGGATTCCTTGAGGTGCTTCCACTTTCACAAGCCTTTTCCCAAGTCAGCATTCAGATAGATGCGTGAGCTTCTTGAGGGGCCTAGCTAACAACTAGACAACTTCACCCTGAGCAGCCAGATGTTTTTCTGTTTAACTTATAGAAACACTCACATCCAGAACTGCTAAGCAAAAATTTACTCTTTGTAGAAAGCTATTTACACAAGGGGCTTAATGCCTTTCAGGGGGAGCCTGAGGGTATCATATTCCCAGAAGTACATCATTCTTATCCTCTGTGCTGGGAAAGCCCTTAAGAACCAGGTGACTCAAACAATTCTGGAAAAGAAATTCCCTTGGGGAAGTGGCCTGGGACGCCCCATTGGAGCATTCATTGTAATAACAAACACACAAACCAAAAAAGAAACAAGAAAATGCCATTTGAACAACTTATGATGCAGCCATACAAAATAATTATAATAATCAAAAGAATGAGTTTGGTCTATATGCAGTGACATGGAAATATCTCCAAAACATACAATTAAACAAACAAACAAACAAAAAAGAACAGCCTAGGTGCAGAAAAGTAAATATTGATCCCATGAGTATCTTTGCAAAGGCCAGCCATTTACAATAGCGTACTATTTTAATAGTGATGTGATCTTTGTTCCTGATATTTCCTGTTACTCTGTGACTTTTCCACGGTTTAGGCAATGGTTAGAATATCTTATATGTACTGCCTCTGAGAAACACTACACAGAAAACAAAGACGTCAATTCCTGGCTTTGGCATATTTAAATAGGTTTTTGATACTCCTGGAAGAAATAATAGCTTTGAGGAGTTCAAAAGCCAAGGCTTTGAGCCTTAAGCAGTTGGGCTTTTGAGATTCACATTATGTTATGTCATAAGCCATAGTTTTGGAAGAATGTATGCTCAGTCGTTTCCATTTTTGCTCACTTTCAGACTAAATGAAGATTCTTTGGACTGGTTGAGGACATTGAGTTAAATGCTCTCAGGCCCTTAAAAATGGGCCCTCTTCCCTGGCAAAGACCCTTCCCCACCATGTGCCAGCAGGGGAAGGTAATGACAAAAATCCCAGAGAAGTTAGGAGATCTGAGAGCAGAGAAGACCTGGGCCTCAGGGAGGGGGGCACCCAAGAAGGTGGCAAGCATGCCAGAGTTCACACACACACACACCATGACATAGAAGCAGAAGAGGAGAAATAGCAGCGTGAGGTGGCCCTGAGACATTTCCCCTGTGTAATACCCACTAAAGAATGCAAAGAATCAAATGTTTCCGGAAGTGCCCCCAAGCGGCCATGAAGTAACTGAGAGGCCAGAACTCAGAGGCCTTGAATCCAGAATGAGAAAGGCTGCCATAGTTATCTGCATGGACCAGAGACTGAACACTGAACAGGAATTAGAACCCAAGATGTCGGAGTGACAGGTGACACTGACAATATATGTTTCAGTCTCCCCTACATCCTGGCTCTCCATCACCCTTTGTCACAGCTCCAGGAAAGGGAGTTGGTAAACCCTGAAATGTCTATGGTTAAGTTCATACCTCCTAATAACAACTTAATAGAATTAATTTGTTATAGAAAAAAATGTTAATTATATTTTCTGCCACCTCGTATGGCCTAAAGTTTGCCACCACTTATATGCATTTACGTGCAGTCATGTGTATTAAAATTTTCTGAAATTGCTAACAGTAGTTACCCCTACAGAATGGAACTGGAAAAGAGGATAGAGATTTGTATTTTTCATTTTCCTCTCTCTATACAGTTAGGTTTTCCACCATGTACAATAACATAAATATTCCTTTTACTTGGTGGAGGTAGTGAGAAGGGGAATACATTCTTAAAATTTGGAGCTTTGACTCCTTCAGAGCTCAGAAAGTTGTTGTGGCATCATCACCTATGTGTAGATGTTTCCGCAGAACTGTCCACCAGCAATCACAGATTATTCCCTTCAAATCCTCTGAAGTCAAAGCAAGCTTTCTCTGACCCAGCCAGGTTCTCTTGATCTCCATTCATGTAATTGCCCACCAATCATTCCCAGGTTGTAATCGTTTTTATGATGTCATTCATAATGTCAAAGGATGTCAACCAATTCCTAACTGCTTACTAACCTTTACCTCCCACTTCTTCAATGATGTGCTTGAATAAACTCTAGACACCATGGAACTCAAACTTTTAACATCCACTGTGATGCTCTCATTTGGTTCATGGTGGGCCAGCACCATCACTCACACAACTTTGACAACTCTTATGGGTGAAGACGATTCACTAGAATACAAAATAATTGGCACAAAGAGAGACCACAGTAAACAACACACGTTGCAAAATGCTCAGGATAGAGTAATAGAGCAGTCATTGGCTGAAAATATTTATAGCATGATGTATTAATGATCTTTGGCCTAAAATATGAAAGTCAAGGTATAGAGAGAAGAAAATAGAGTTTAAAGAGTTAGCTCTCATTGGCTAAGAGTATACTATGGAAGAACGATACTCTGTACTATGTTAGGATCAAAATTCGCAAGAAGCACTCATTACTTCAAACAGGCCTACAGGGAGAAAACTAGATTAGAATTGGTTGCTTTTTGAACAACAAGAGAATACACACAGTATATCTAGTGGAAAGTCAATTAACATAAATCTGGTGAATTCATTTATGAGAGTGGTGAGTTAATTAACATAGGACTGGGAGTTCATGTAAAACTTACTTAAGTCAATTCAATTTTCTATACAAACAATTTATGAATTACATAAGCAATTACAGCTTCCTAAAACAAACAAAGTTTTCAACATTTTTGGCTATCAGCTTTCCAGTTAAAGCATTACTTTTCCAGAATGTAAAATAAAAAGTATATAGTTAAAAAATAGAATGAGTTAGAAAGCATTTTGCTTCTTTTCCTTGTATGTCAGCAAGCATGAAGAAAGGAACTGCAATCATGATAAGAAACAAAAAAATATATAGATTTAAATTTTAACAGGAACTTTGCCCCATAGGCTAATCCAGTAGTCCCCTCCTATCCACATTTTCACTTTCCTCGATTTCAGTTACCTGCAGTCAACTGTGATCTGAAAACAGTAAATGAAGAATTCCAGAAATAAATAATTCCTAAGTTTTAAATCGCATGTTGTTCTGAGTAGTGTGATAAGATCTCACGCTGCTCTGCTTCATCCTGACCAGGATGTGACTCATCCCTTTGTCCAGCATCTCCACTCAGAAAATGCTCCTGGCCCCTTAGTCACTTAGTAGCTTTTACGGTAATCAGATTGACAGTCACGTATCGCAATGCTTGTGTTCAAGTCACCCTTATTTTACTTAATAATGGCCCCAAAACGCAAGAGTAGTGATGCTGGCAATTAGGACATGCCAAAGAGAAGTCATAAAGCGCTTCCTTGAAGTGAAAAGTGAATAGAGTACAATGAGGTATTGAGAGAAAAAAAGGTGGCATTCACATAATTTTTATTACAGTATGTTGTTATAATTGTTCTATGTTATTATTGTTGTTAATCTCTTACTGTGCCTAATTTATAAATTAAACTTTATCATAAGTAGGTATGTATGTATAGGAAAAAACAGTGTATATATATACGTATATATATACATATATATACATATATATATACATATATATATACATATATATACATATATATATATATATATATATATATATATATATAGGGTTCTGTACTATCCATAGTTTCCGACATCCATTGGGGGTCATCTTGGAATATATCCCCCACAGATAAGGGGGGACCTACTGTATCTAGCAGGGGTCTTTGTTCACTGTACTCTGTGCTTAAAAGATGTAAGATACCCTAACCTTCTCTACTTTACCTCACTGAGACATGCAGTAGAGCAACCTGTACTTAAATTTTCAAAGTACTTCCTTCAACAAGATGTATTATCAAGTCTTCCCATAAATTAGAATTGATACCCATAATTTTTTCTAATTTTATGTAAGGTTGATTCAAAGTTATAGTTTTTTTGGCTTCTTTTGAAGTTTATAATGTTGCTTCCATGGTTCAATAACACTCAGGGAATGAAATTTTTATATAAAAATATATATTATATTCTGTTTTCTATAATTGATTATTTTACATACACACTCGTCTATCCCAGAGACACACAATAGTGCTGTAACAAATTAGCACTGCAGGGAGCAGCATTAAACTGTTATCTATATATTACTTTCTCATAAAAAAAGGGGGGCACCCAATACATACAGAAATAAATTTTTTTTCTAAAAGCTGAAGCCAATTTTAACATCATCACAGACTCGTTAAAAATGTTTCCAATAACATTCATAGTTAACAGCTCAACTGCTGTTCATGTTTGGTTGCCCACCTTAGCTTTTATCCTTTGCTCTCCTGTGGTTAGTTGATGCCCAACAGCAGGATAAAGCCACATTTGAGATGAGACATAGCAGGTCTTCTCTTATCTACTCCCTTCTAAGGGGGTGGGTTAGGGCAAAGGGAACAGAGAGCACAATGGCTCCCATGGAGCCATACATCCAGGGATCTGAATTACCCAAGACTCTAGAGAAAATGTCCCACACCTGAGAAAGCTGGGCTCCAAACACGACCAGTTTGGATTCTGAAACCAAGGAATGGAAACAACTAACACACATTGGCGTTGCCCACAATGCCCAGAACAGGATGCTGCCCATGATGCCATGGAACTTGTGTTTAGTAAATTGATCTGAAAGTCTTAGGTTTGACCAACAGAAAAGCAAAACTACTTCTCACCACTACTTCCTCCCCTTCCTCCAACAGTCATTTATGGAGGAGACTTGAGACCACTGGGGAATGGAAGGATGAACAGGAGATCATTGAAAACACTTTCTATTATATAATGATAATAAACACTGTGATGGAGAAATACTCTAAATTATGTTTGAAAAGTAAGAGGAATTACCACAAACTTACAGATAAGTGACTTCTAAAAATTTAGTGTTTAGAGCCATTCCTCCAAGTAGGACAAGCTACCTACCCTCCATTGTAATAGAGGTTCCAAGAGAGGCCACCATGAGAAATTTGCAAGTGTACATGTTTATAGTCAGAGATTAACTAAATGCAAAGTACACTGAGCACATGTTTGGGGAAGGGGGGGCACCATAGTGCCCACAGCAGTGTCTGAGGCCAGGGGGAACTGTAAGCTGTGATAAGCCCAGAAGACCCTTAAAGTCAGTCCCTACACTGAAGAGATTTATGCTCTTAAAGGTACCAACTCCAGAAGAAGTTGAAGCTACACTGGAATTAGCTAAGAAGATGGTGACAAAACAACTTGGGTAGCAGGGAGCTGCTTGTCACCCAGCAATGGAAAGGGTGGAGGAGGCCATTCAATCTCAGGCTAAGTGGGGGTAGAGGGGACAGCGCCACAGGACAGTGAGCTCTGTGGTGGCAAGGAGGCTAGAGGGCAGCATGGTGTTAGAAGGGGCAATGTCCTCAGCTTCACATTAGGAAAGAGTTTCCAGAAGAGCTCCACCCCTCCTATTCACATCAATATCCCCCTATTAATATCAGAATTTTCTGCTTCAGACCAGCTCACCTCTCCTCTGAATACAGCATTTCAGTCACAACTCCAAGCCTTTGCTCATGCTACTCCCACCAATTCCCCCCACTTCTTGCTCCAGGGCCCCCAAAGTTGCCTTCTCCATGGAGGATTCCATGAGAGACCCACCCACACCCTTCTCCCCCTGTTCTGAATTGCTTGAGCCCCGCATGTCTAGACCCTTCATTCTCTCTCCTTATCTACTGCAGAGCTGAGACCAAGTCTTATATTTTGTTTGAATTCCTGCTCAACTTCTAACAAAGAGCTTTCATGTAGCAGGTTTCAATAAATACTTGTTGAATTAAAAGCACCATCCTGAAAGTCAAATTGGATCCAGGATTGCTGGTGATTCAGGAGCCAAAGAAAAGTGTAGAAAGTTGGTCTAAGGGGTTTTTTGACCAACTCATCTTTCAAGACTCAGCTTATTGCCACTTCCTTCTATCTTGACTCAATACCCCTATTATGTACAATCGAACACACTTTTCTTTGTACCCCAGTGATCCCTGTGCGTGCTTCTATCACAGCACCTATCACACTATTTTTTAAATTTGTTTAAATTAATCCCACCTCCTTCCCATTCTATTATGAGATCCTTGAGGGAAGGCACCAATTGCCCCATGTCTTCATCTCTAATATTTAGAACAATAAGTACGAACCTCATATTTTGGGATCAGATAGGATGATGTTCTAGTTCTTCCACTTATAAGCTCTGTGACCTTGAAAAGGTCACATACTTAACCTCTCCAAGCTAACTTGGTTAATGGGAGAATTATTGAGAATTATTATTCTCAATAATTATTGAGATAATTATAATTACTATTATTAATGCAAGTAGGGCATTTAATTCAGTGCCTGGCGCAATCAATCAGTTAAGCAAATGACTGAAAGTTCATAATGGCTCATTTTTCACCCTCTTCTTGCCTTTGTTACACTGCCTTTTCCAAGAAAATGTTCCAAGAAGTGATACGTCTGGCTGCTAATTCTAAAGTCTCTTTTCCTGCTTTCAGATTCCCAGTGCAGACATTCTAAGTTCTGGTGCTCCAAATAAACAGATCCTTGATTACAGAATTTCTTTGGCTTCTCCTTCTCACTGCAACATCCTCTGTGACAATAGTGGTTTGTCAGTGTCCTCCAGAAGGATTGGATCCCTGCCACAGGCATTGGCACCAGCATGTGGTCACTTATTACTTTACCCCTTACATTTATGTCATGTGTTTCCACGTCTCATTCCCTTCTCTGGTCAAAAACTGAAGAATCATAGTCCCTTCTAGTGAATATTAAAAGAGTAGAACTCATCATCAGGTAGGATAATCCTTACCTGTTCTTCCTCTTTGGAGGGTAGATTAGAACATGATGATTGGAGTTCGCATGACTCGTGATTAACTAACGGCTCTGAGTAATCAAGGACTTGCAACACCCTGATTGCTCCTATCTGATTCTTCCTGAAGAAAAAAAAAAAAGAGTAGAACTCAAACTAGGAGATTTAGAAGAGAAATTTCAATTCTCTTGAGAAATAACAACAGCAGTGTGGCTTTTAAAGAATCACTAAAAACCTTTATAGAAAAAAGAATAACCCACACCAAAATAGGAAGACACATAAAAACTTGTAAGATTGTGTTCTACCAATGTGTACAGTCCAGAGTTAAATACACACACACACACACACACACAGAATACGCTCAATTTTCCAGAAAAAAAAGAAAAACAGGATTTTCTATCAAGACATAGAATCAAGTCAATAAATGAGAAAAGTAGTGAATTTTGAGAAGATTCCAAAACAAATTTTTTTTTTTATAAGTTTATTTTATTTTATTTTATTTTTATTTATTTGTTTTAGCTGAGCCATCCTGCCACCTGTTGGCAGCTCAGCAGCAACTCTGCTCGGGCTGGACTCGAACCGCTGTTGCTCAGAGCTCAAACCCTTGAGCGAGCTCTTAACCAACTGAGCCACTTGGCCGGCCCGCTACAAATTTTTAAATAACCAGAATAACTCCTAAAAAGAAGGACAGTCAAACCACAACACTGGAAAACAAAGATGTATAAATTAGAATTTAATAATTCAGCCAAGGAACTAAGATAACTGATAGTCTACAAATGTCTGGTTTGTGTATATGCTGCAGTGTCAATTTCAGCACAGTACACAGGGCAGCTAAATGCAAACCAAAAACAATCTGCTTTGCATCCCAAATGACCCAGCAGAGTGTTGACCCTGTGTCAACACTCCCTTCCCCAACTTAATCCCAGTGACATGTCACTGGTATGTGCTTGCAGACTTAGAGGACCCAGAGAAGCCACTGAATCTCAGATCTGGCAACATCAGCTCAGGACCTCTCACCAACTTTGCTCCCTACTCCCCACCCTATCACACCTTCATTGTTACCTAGGCCCCACTGTGGGTGAAGGCAGCTACTGATTATGGCTAATGGGGATGTTTATCACTGCAAATGCTGACAATCAAGTTTGAATGGGTCAAGTATAAGGTCTGATTTCTGCCTTAAAAGGCCATACGCTTGTGGTAATGACAAATGTCAACACGCTGCAGATGGCAAAAGCACAGTGTCAGGCTCTGACTCATTTAACATTTTTATTAGTGATCCAAGAGGGTATAAATGGCATGTTAATAGTGTCAGCAAATGGCATCAGATGGGACAATGAGCACATAAGAAGGTAATGCGGCAGACAGTCCCAGGGGTTCGAACAAAGGAAGAAAACCGAAAGTCAACTCAACAAAGAGAGATGAGCTAATAGGCTTAGGAAGAATGAGACAAGCCAGATAATAGATGGGCTGACTGGCCAGTGCAGATGATGGAAACTTTTAGAGTGAGTCACGGTCCATCATGCTTCTCACCACTCAGAGATGAAGCCGTCACTGCTGGCCACTGTGTCTATCTGAGGCTCAAACCACTGTCTGGGAGGAGTGTGTGCTCTCATAGTAAAAACAACTAGAATGATGAGTCTGAGGCGGGTGGGCGTGAAGACAGGAAACTCAGGAATTAGGGGAAGAAAAAGTCAAGGCCTTCTGCAAAAGTCATGGGTACAGGGCATACTTTCCCTCTGCTTCCTTCTGTTGCTTAGACACCCCTACTCTGCCTTCTCAAGTCACAAGGTGAATGGAATCTCAAACGTTCACTCTCAAGTTGGTTGACAAGCAAAGCATGGTTTGGCGTCCACAAATATTAAGCCAGTAATAGTGTTAGCTCAGGTTCTCCACTACCTGGCTCTCAATTTCTAAATTACAGGCTCTAACCATGAAGGAAACCCCTCTTGATGACACCTCTGGGATTCCAAAGAGATTCTGGAAGTCTCTTTGCCTTTTAGAATCAACTACAGAACACAGAGCTTTCTTTTCTGGGGGTCGTGAGGAAAATGCCAACAGCTATTGCAAAAACTTTATAGGGAAAATGGAACAGGGAGGGTGGGGGACTTGGTAGGATCCAGAAGGAAAGCAGTTTCACTCTAATCTGTTTAATCTGAGAGTCTACAGATTTCATTGATAATTTACTAATAATAGTTTTTGAAAGTCCCTTTCATGTTGGTTTCCTGCCTTTATTCTTCCTTCTTTGTCACCAAGTCCATTCTTAAGCAATTCACTGTTCATTAACACCTTAACAGAAAATAAAAGGAATGAAATTGAAAAGGAGTGTGGACAAAACACTGAGTGCCAACTTGACCTGAGAGAGAAATGGTTTAGTAGATGTTGGTTAGGCATCATCTAAAATAAGTGTCTTGTATTTCTGACTATAGAATCCTCTTTGGAATAAGGTAAGAAATAATGTTTCCTACTTTTTGCTTTTCTTTCTTTTTCTTAAATGCTTGTGTTATTATATGACCTTTGACACTCTGAGTCTTAGGATATTATCTATCTTAATAATAATCCATCCCCTAATTTATAGAAAGAAATATGAATGGGATGAATCCTCTCTTATTGAGACTGTTTAAAGTAGTTTTCTACTGGAAACCTTCAGTGTTCAGGTTCTGTGGGCAATGGAAGGAGGTGGAGAGATGAGGGGACACTTTCCTGAGTCACCACAGGGAAACTGGGGAAGTGGTTACTTCTGGAAAGATACCCAGGCCCACGGTAACTTAGTCATTTCCACTTTGCAAATGAGGTAGTGACAGCAGTAACCCCCTAAGAACAAACAAGATCTTAGCAGGCAGGCAAAGACTCCAGTTTTGAGCTAGGAGAAAGCTCAGAAGTCTTCTGTCAGCTGTCAGATTGGACCAGTCTATGCCTGGGATGCTTGTGATAGAGACTAGTTCATGAAAATCACAGCTGAACAAAGTCGGGCTCCTCCAAAGGGAAACCAGCCTTAGCAAGTAGTAAGTAAGGATATTTATGCAAAATAAAAGGGACAGACCAGATATGCAGGCCAAAGACAGAGTTCAGGATCTGGGATTATGGAGTCATGTACAGTTAGTTTTGAAGCACCCTTCTTTGAGATAATAGTCCTCCTTGACATAGCCATGATGGTTTCTGGTTTTCAAAACAATCCTTGACTCATTCAGATGTTGAAAAGTTATCTCAAACTTAACATATCCAAAATTAAATTTATGTTTACCACCCCCAAGCCTCCCCATCTCAACAAATGGCAACCCAGTCATTCCAGTTGCTTGGTTGAAAAATCATGGAGTCTCTCCCTTGATTCCTTCTCTCTTTCTCTCTCTCTCTCTC
>NW_017731501.1:317437-318809 GCF_001890085.2 Hipposideros armiger | reverse complement strand
CACACACACACACACACACACACACACACACACACACACTACATCCAACCCACCAGCACATCCTGCTGGCTGACCTTCCAAGTTCCCTGACATTATCAGTCTGAACACTTTAACCACCTCATCACCCTCACCCCAGTCCAACTGGTCTTCCTTCTTCCACACTTGCCCCAGTAGTCTATTCACTGCACAGCAGCCAGATGATCCTTCAAAGCCTTAAGTCAGATCATGTTATTTCTCTATTCACAGACTCCAGTGGCTTCTCATTTCCCTCAGAGTAAACTCCGAAGCCTCTACCATGGAATATAAAAGCCTAGCAATCTGGGCCCTCTGCTTCCTGTTCCATCTCATCTCCCACCAAGTTCATCTTCCCCTTCCATGCCTCCTTGCTGTTGCTAGACCCCCCAGGTCATGTGCCCTCCTCATGGCCTTTGCTCCTCCCCCAGCTTTCCTCCAAGTCCTTCAGATCTCTGCCTACATGCCAGCTTATTCAAGAGGCCTTCCTTTAATACCCTACATGAAATAACAACCACCCACACTCCCTAACCCCTTTACCACACTTTATTTTTCTCCACAGCATTTCACCACCTAATGTATCTGATTATGTGTTTCTTATCTGTCTCCCCCATGACAGAATATAAGCTTCATTTGCACAAGTACTTTGTTTCGCTGCTGTATTACCAGGACCCAGAACAATGATTGACACATAATAGAAATCCCACAAACCCTTGATGAGTGAGTAATATCCCCCATTTCTCTGCCTATATAGTTTCCTTGCTGCTTCCTTAGGGTTATTTGGTTTTATCCATTAGAAAAGTCCTTTTGAAAAAATTCTACCTTATCTGGGCTGGTCTGAGGGAACAGGTGATCTGCTTATTGTGAGAGGCCAGGAATGGCGATGGCTGGGGCCATGCTGGGCAGAGGTTCGAGAAAGAATGAATGGAACTGAGGGCAGGTCCCACAGAGAAAAACACAGAAGGAGAGGACTCAGTTCACCTCCAAGCACTAATCTCTCCTCCCTGTGGTTTTTCTCTGAAAAAAAGAAAAATTAAATACAGAAAGAGTAAATGACTTGTCCAAGGCCACAGAAGTATTTACTAGCAGAGCTAGAAATACAAATCAAATCTCTTCACTGTGTCCCCATGTTATTTCCCTCTAAAGTACATTTATGAAGGGAAAAAATTGTTGTTAAAAGAATTTTTTTTTAATTGGGGAATTGGGGGGATGGTAACAGTGCTGGGGAATTGGGAGAAGGGGAACAGACAAGTTGCTGTCGATTTGTTCTTCAGTCTAGTTGTGGAGGACGTTGCTTCACTGGCCCAAGTTGGCACCATCATTGCGCTCTTCCAGGGCGAGGCAGATCAGCCGCCGGCTT
>NW_017731501.1:296380-316982 GCF_001890085.2 Hipposideros armiger | reverse complement strand
GAGCGATGAGCCAAAACTGACAAGATAAAATTTTGCAGGAGTCTAAAAATTTAACTACAAAAACATAGTAATGAAATATGATGTAATAACAAGGCTTATGAAAACTCTGTAGGTGCTTCAGGCTACAGCAGAGGTTTAGCCATGGAACCCAGGTTTAACCGGAGGAACTCTTGATTGGGGAGATTCTGATTTGGTAGGCTCAGACATCTGTATGCTTTTTAAATGTCACCAGTAATTCAGAGTACACCCCAATTTGAGGACCACCTGTCTACAGCAAGATCTGAGCCAGCCACAAATGTAACATGGACCCCCACAAACATCAGTGTGGTCTTGGGCTACATTAATAGAATTACAGACTCTAAAATAAAGGTGATCATGCTTTTTATTGTACATGGGTCAAAGTTCTTATTTATTCATTCATTCACCACATTTTTATAAAAGTGCCTGTTAAGAGTCAGGGTCTGGGTTTAATACAATTAAAGACAAGCATAGGGCTGGCCGAGTGGCCCATTGGTTAAGAGTTAGCTTGGGACACCAGCTCTGAGTAACTGAACCCCAGTTTGGATCCCACATGAGGGCCAGTGACGCTGCGCCCTCTACAGCTAAGATGGTGAACAGCAGCTCAACCTGGAGCTGGGCTGCCCTGAGTCACCGGAGATGGCGTAGGCTGTAGTGGGGCTGGCCGGCAGCCAGCGTGAGCTGCCATGAGCCACGGTGAGTGGCCATCCAATGGCCTGCAAGGGACTGCCTCAGCCGGGAAGAACGCAATGATAATACCAACATGAGCCAGTGAAGTGACGTCCTCCACAACTAGACTGAAGAACAAAAAGGACAGCAACTTGTCTGTTACCCTTGCCCAATTCCCAACGCTGTTCCCCTCCCCCAAGTCCCCAATAAAATCTTTAAAAAAAAAAAAAGACAAGCATAGCCTTGAGCTCACAGAGCTCACAATCTAATAGGGGAAGGCCATGCTTGGGTATCTGGCATCCCAGGTTTCATCAGCCTGTGAGTGTAAATGAGGACCACTTTACAAATACCAGATCTCGATAGTCTTCGTCTCCATATGTCTGCCTCACAAGAAGTCCTACCTATTCCTAGGATTCCTTACCCTAGATATTTCCAACAGTCTCCAAGAGGGTTTATAGTTGTCCACAATTCACTCCTGATTTCTTCTCACTTCTTGGCAAGAGAATGGAGAATTAAACGTAGCCCAAGAAGCCAGGCTCTATAACAAATGGCTTCAGTACTCATTACAAAGAAAATTTCCACCAGAACTGTCTCCACCTACCCACCCGCACCCGCCTGGCTAGGTCAGGGTGGGTTCCCTGTTCAGTATTATTTACCCCTCCAAGCCTCTGGACCTGATGCTGAGGGTCACTTGTAGCTCATCTCTCCTTGTCTTTACAGGGAGCTGTTCTTAGGGTCCCCATGCTCCTTTTCTGAGCCACCTCAGTCTATTAGACATGTTTTTATATCCTTGGTCCAGAATGGGAGTTAGAGTCACATACCCCATTCCAAGGGAACCTCTTCAGCACCATATGCAAAGAAGTGGCCGCAAATAGCCTCACTTTCCAGCATCGACTCCTCATCTCCAATCCCCTCCCCAGCCAAGTGCCTGTTGAACTTAGAACACTGAAATCAGTACTGGGTGCCAAATTTTAAAGGGCCGTGAACAAGCAGGAGCTTTTTTCAAAAGAGATTGGACAAGAAAGAATGATGGATGGAAAAAATTAGACATGTTAATCTTGGTCCCTTCTGAATCAGTGATTCTCTGAATGGCATGAGAAAGCAAGCTTTTGGTGAACTAGCTTTGGGTAAAGGTCTATAGCCTGGTTAGGCTGACTGAAGCACAAGGCTTAGATTGGAAAAGCTGGAAACAAAAACGAATGGGATAGTTAGGACTAAGAAAGCCTACGAAAATCTGTTTGGTGTTTGAAAGACCACGAAGAGCTCATGGAAACTTCTGTGCAGAGGAGAGACCTGCTCAGAGCTGGACTCTGCTCCTGTGAGTGGACTCATTGATTGATGCAGAGCAGAAACCAGAGACAAACCAAACTGTTAGGATACTGCCAAAATGACCTAGGTGTCAGACAGGGAGCACCTGAACTCCCTGAGACAAGGCACAGTGAGTGCCAAAAAAAAATTTTTAATGGGGGATGGGGGGGGATTTGATGAGAAAGATATATTAGCATAGAATTTAGAGAACTCAGCAATTGAGTGGATGGGGGAAGGGAACCAGGAAGACAATGGAGTTAGACTGGACCTGCTATTTCAAGTCCAGGTCTTTGGGAGCAAAATAATATTATCATCAGAAATGTTAAAATGAGAAGAGATTTAGGTTGGGGGAGGAGAGTGGGGAGGGACTGAGACAGGTAAATAAATAACGTTTATTCCATTTTGGATATTCTAAGATTAAGGTCCAGACACCCAGCTGGAAATGTCCAGATGAGGTAGAAGTGATTGATCTCCATGAGGTAGAAGTTAATTTAAAACAAAACGAAACAAAACCCACGAAATTAAATAACCAGGTGATCTTTTTGACCCTGGAAAGAACAACTTCAGGAGAGACCAGGGGATGGAAGGTAAAATACAAGGGTTAGTTGAGGAGGTAATCAGTTACAGGAAGTGCAATAAACAAGACAAATAACAATATACTATTTTTCTGATTATAAAAATTAATACCAATTTAGTGTAAAAAACCCCCTGCTTTTACAGAGATATAAAGAAGACAGTTGAAATTTCCATACTCCCACTCCAGAGATAAACACTATTAACATCTTGGGATAGTTCCCTCCCGACATTTTTCTATGCATACATTAGGGAGATTTGTATTTTTAAATTGGAATTATACTTTGTATGCAGCCTTATTCCTCATTGTTTCACTTAAATTACATCTGGAGAATTTTTCTATGTAATTAAATAGTTTTCAAATGTTGTTTTTAATTTTTCAGTAATAGTTCTACTTTTGCCTAAACAAAAATGTATGTAAACAGCTAGGATCGTCAGGGTTATTTTGAATCTCTTACTGTTATAAATAAAGATCCATCATTCTTGATGTTGGAAAGAAAGGTTTGAAGGGGTTTGTTTGTTTTTCATGTAGGAGAAACCTGAATTTGTTTGAAAACAGACCCAAGAGAAATTAAGACAGAACACTGAAAGATGAAGGCTCTGGAGAAGGCGTGAGTTCCTGGGAAGGCGGTGTTATTAAGCCTATCCTCAGCCCACCGATGACAGCTCCCAGAAGACCCAACACAATCATGGTCAACGCACTCCATAAAACAGAGAGATGGCCCTCTTCTCCCAGCCTCGCTGCCCTCACCTCTTGGGGACTTGATTTCCTGCTCAGGAGACCAGGTGGCTTGGGGAAGTTATCCCTCAGGGTTGTCCTCAGGGCTAATGACATCAGGTCTTCGGAGCTCCTCAGAGAAAGAGGCTACCTAGATTCAGGACTAATTGTTGTTCTAATTATTTTGATAGAAGCAAAATAATTAAGGGCCACCTCTTCATCTTTTCCCTTTGGAAATAGCTCCAGTGGCTCTTTCCTTTTCCCTCATTTTCCATCGCTCCCAGGAGCCCGCGTGTCTATTCTTTCCCTGCCTCTTGGCCTTCCTGTGGTTCCCTCCTTGTCCAGTCCACATCCCAATCCAAGGTAACTTAAGAACTCCAAAAGCCAAGGTCCCAGGCACGTGAGCAACCCTTGCTGTTTGGTTTTGCAGTGCAGGTCCCTCTGCAGGGGTTTTGTTTGAGCTAACCCTGCCAGCAGGGGTTGTCTGAGCATCAGTGTTCCCTCCACTGAAAACTCTTGGTATCTTTGAAAGCACCCAAATAGTACATTCCCAGAAGAAACGGAAAAGGCACACAAGCCCCACAGGGATAAACAACTTTTTGCATTTCGGATCATCTGAGATTATCATGCCAGGGAGCAAAACGAAGCAGCATTTATGAGGCCCCCTTCATTGGTTCCTTGGCCAGTTTCCCTGAGACAATGCTAAGGAAAAAGGAGTGGGAAGACAGGACAGAGCTATTCGGTAGCCACGAGCACCCTCTAGTGTTCAATCCGAGGCTTTAACCGCTCCACAACCCTGCCAGCTGAATAAAAGCCGTATAAAGATATCCATTACTACACAGAGGCTAGTCATCTCATAGCATTTTAATTTTTTATTGCATTAACCGTTACCGATCTAAGTCGCACAAAGAAAATCTATCTATCCTTTTGACAAATTATTCAGAGTACCTAAAAGGTTTTTCTTACGAGAAACTTGGGACATTTCATTCACTATCCAGTAGCAGCAGGGTCCATGTTTAAACACTGAGCAGAATTATCATCTGCATCTGGTACGCCAAACCCAGAAACTGTTTTGATGGCAGCATCCAGTTCTGTCAAAATTATATGAAAACTGATAAACTCATACTTTGCTGGCATCATTGTGTATTGGAAAGCAATATGACAATATGTTTAAGTATCATGAAACATATTACCTTTGGATCTTGATTCCAGGAAATAATGCAACTGAATTGTTTAAATTATACAGACAGGAATGTGGACCACAATTTTATTTGCAATAACTTTTCACCATTATATTATTCACCACTTAAAATAATAACTTTAAAGCCTATATATGTGGTTTGATGTAAAATGAAAAGAGCAGATTATAAATTGCATGTACAATATAATTACAAGCTGTAAAATGTGAATATTATATAGATATGCAGTAATACTAGACTGGAATATAAAATAATGAAAACTGTTATGTTAAAGTAGGGAATGATTGACAGTCTTTTGGTTTTTTGTTGTTTGTTTTTATTTCTTAGCCACCTTTTAACTCCTTATTAACAGATACCTAGCTTAGAATAAAGTTTGCAGGTCTGTAAGCCCCTTCGCCAGTCAAGACTAAGCTGTCAATTCTCAGCTTATAGCCTGAGGCCAAATTATCACTTCAGGCCTTTTGTTTTTAAGGCCCAAAAATCCTATTAATTGGAAATGAAACACAGTAAACACACAATAAGAAAATAACTACTAAAAATAACATGACCTATCCATAAAATCACGTTATATGAATTATATGAACATCAAGGATGAGTGCAATGTTGTAATTATATGAACATCAAGGTGAGTGCATTGTTGATACATCACAAACAAAATGGAATAGAACTCTTAAGAAAAATATTAGAATGCAAAATTGCACATTCACACCTCTTAATAACAGTTTAGTATTTATATAGATCAGAGATAAATTTGAAGAGCTTCATGGTGATGAAATTGTTAGTTTGATTGTATTTTGCTATAAAGTTCCTGTGGTTGAGAGTTTTTTACAATTTGACCTTAGAGATTAAGAGCCCTGGAGTCAAGGAGACTTGTGTTTAGTCCTGCCTACTGCTCAGGAGAAGTTCCTGGAGTCTCAGCAATTTCCCGCAGGACCCAGGGTGTTTTCAAAAGGAGGGAAGCAGTAGCTGAAACAAGGTGATTGTCTAAAAGGCAGCTTTAAAATGGCCTTTGAGAGAGCATTAGGTAACATCGAGTTCAAGATTTGGAACAAAGATAAAAATTCCAGACAGATTTTGGTCTCTCACTGAAGGTTTGGTTGAAGCCACAGGAATGATCACAGGACTGATTTGAAATCACAAGTCATGCTCATGCTCATACAATCTAAAACTAATGACACAACTATCCAAATATCTCCAGATACATGATATGGGGAGAGAGACATTCCCAGCCCAGGGACTGTTTCAGACACAGTAAACCATTCTAAGGCAGAACAAAGAAAGATAAGGCATGTCCTTGAAGCAGGCCAGACTATGGTTCTGGAACAAAGAAATCAATCTTGGTAAATACTATGAATGTTCACATAGATGTTTTCCTGGCTGAAATTTGTATGCAAATCAGTTTAAGAGTAGAAAGATAAGGAGACAGTGGAGATTATTCACAATCAAAATAAATGAAAAGGCTTCACAAAGATGAACATATTATTATCATAAGAAATAAGCCCCTGGGGAAATGTGAATAGCTGGGCATGTAAGAATATGTATTCCACTTGCCAATGAAAATATTACAGTCGTGACAAATGCAAATATGCAACTATCATTTCAGGGTGGATGGAGTGTGAGAGCTGAAGTTCCTTTAACTTCACAGTTTAAAATTCCATGTGAGCCTACCAAATCAGAATCTCCCCAATCAAGAGTTCCTCCGGTTAAACCTGGGTTCCATGGCTAAACCTCTGCTGTAGCCTGAAGCACCTACAGAGTTTTCATAAGCCTTGTTATTACATCATATTTCATTACTATGTTTTTGTAGTTAAATTTTTAGACTCCTGCAAAATTTTATCTTGTCAGTTTTGGCTCATCGCTCAGGGGAAAGTAGAGCTTTCTTTTCTTTTGCTGGAATAAATTCCACGGTTGCACTTCAGGACCAGTGTTCAGAGTTCTACACTGCTTCTCATACCTTACAATTCCAGCCTCCTCTCCTTGACCTCTTTTCTTCTTCTGACATCCAAATGTTTAAAAGTAGGAAATCAAAGATGGGGGTGTTTCTGGGCATACTCCAGTCTGACACAAGGGCCTGGATCTTTTCAAAGTTGTTTTCATTGCCCTTAAATACACCACTGAAAGCTCACTGGCGTCCGAAAGCTCATTGTAAAATGGTTTACCCAGAAAGTAGATAGCAATGGGTAGGGAGGAAATGAGGAAGCAGATGGCCCCAAGTTCAAACACAAGTGTTAATCAGAGGGGAACTTTAGATCGGAATCTTTTTGGTAGGAAGAGAAAAAGGCATCAAGGTAGCCAGCATAAATAAATTGGGTTAAATTAGTAAATTTAGAAGAAAATAAATCTAATAGCCAGTCAGAGGGTGGGGAAAAGAAAAGACAAAAAGAAGAACTATGGGATGCTTTGCATCTGTGACTTCAAATGTCAAAATATCCAACTAAAGCTGAGCTGCATATGCCCACCACTAATTGTCCTGGTAGCCCACCCCCCTTCTTTTACCAAGAATGTAAGAAAAAATACAGTCCAAAGGAGAAAACAGTAATGTAAGTATGGCTATGTGCAGACGAGGCTCCATCTTGTAGGAGGGCCATCAAAAAAGGAGTTTGGGGGAATTCGTGCTTTGGGCAAAGAATGAACATGTGGACTCTGATTTGTAGACTAAAGGAAGAAGTTGGACTTCTGGGGGCTATTGACTTGTTGCTCCTCCTACATCACCAGCATCACACCAGCATCAGCCTAGAAGAAACCATAGACGGGGAAATGGTGAGAGATCATTCTCACAGGACCATGTGTAACTGGCCTGGGTTAGAAGCAATCTACACAGCTGCTGTTAGATCGCACTCTATTTGTTAGAAGTTATCTTGGAGTGATCAACAAAGAAATAAACAAACCAAAAATAAAGTTGACAATGGCTTCATCAAATCCAGGCTAGAAATCCAAATTTCATAGGTTGCTTCACAGTGACAGAAACCCAGGCTCCTTCTATCTTGTTGCTGCACCAGGTGGAGCCTTGACCTCATGATCCAAGATGGCAGGCAGCAAGATGAACAAAGGTTCTCAAAACCTGCTGCACAATATTTCCACTTACATCCTTTTGGCTAGAATTTTAGTCACAAGACTATATACCCAGATGTGAAGGGAGACAGGGAATGCAGTGTTTATTCTAGACAGCTATATGCTAAGCTAAAAATGGGGAGTTCTATTACCATAGAAAAAGGGAGAACAAATATTCCTTGTCCTTGACCTTACCATTATTCAGATGAAATAGGGAAGGGAGAATAGGGAATAAATGTACAGCAGCATGTGTATTGACTTTAGAAACATCAGTGCCCATGGTTAGAGGTTTGATCCCATGTGTATTTTAAGGTTAATGGCGAATATAGACCAAAAACTGACATATATCCAAGAAATATGTCTCTTAGATGGTCTCTGCCATAGCAGAAGACGGGGTGAGGGGAGGGGTAAATAGCAAGAGGACAGCAAGAGGGTGTAGGGAAACTGAGAAGACAGGTCTTAGGCTTTGAGGAAAGTGAGGGAAATGGAGATGGAGAAGGGAATGCAAGCAGATGTCAAAAACAAATATTATTCCCTCGTTTGCACCACCATAAAACCTCTCCATGTGTCCTGGTTTACTGATACCCAGTTCATTTTAAGCTCCACCTCAGGTATCCTTACCTCCCAGAAACTGCGCCCAGTGACCTCACACACCAGGTCACGTTTCTGAGGCCCACCAACAAAGGATGTTGATCTGAGGACCCAAGAGCAAGCCCGATTTGACTGAGGCTGCCACAGAGGAAACTGAGGGAGTGGACATAGGGTCTCAAACAACTGTGGACCACACACGAGGTCTTGTTCCTGTTTCTACCATTGCAATCTTCGAAGAAGTCTCCTGGTTTTTCTAACCTACATTTTCCTATTTATATAAGTAGGAATAATATTTCTGCCCTCTGGCCATAGTAGTAAAGGACTTAAAGCTTCTTGGAGAGAGAGAGAAAGAGGCAGGGAGAGAGGGAAGGAGGGAGAGAGGGAGAGAGAGAGAAAATGAACTAGATGTATAGATAGATCTATATTTATAAAATATAGATATATTATATAATTATATAACATATTATTATGTAATTATATAGTATATACTTATAATGTTATGCAATTGATAATCATATCATTAATATGTAATTAATTAATTATATATAATAATATATTGATAATATAACTAATAATATGATATAGATATATATCTCTATATATTATATATTATTATTTCTACTTATATAAATTGGGAAATCTGTATATGTAATATACAGGCATATTTATATATAAAGTATATTTATATATAATATAAAATAGTCTCATATAATTCTCATGGTTTCAACTAATCTATAACATGAACCAGAGGTTCAATAGAAAAATTGGAGGTGGGAGAGAAACTTGAAGGAGTCCTACACCTTACCTCTCCTTGGACCTTCCACAGTTAGGCCATTTTTACAGGGCTTCATTAGCAGTTCAAGTGCTCTGGTTGTAATGCGGGTTTTCCTTAGCTTATTCTGAACCATAAATGAACTCCCCTCCACACCCACTCTTTCTAAAAGAAGTTTTAAGCCACTGAAATAAGTTGTCCTGCAAAAGTGTACGGCTCCTCAATGCACATTGTAGATGATTTTGATGCTAGGAAGCCAAGGACATAGCACAGAGATGTAGCACAATAGGTATCACAGATTACTTAGGGTTTTCATTGCAACAACCAATTATAATTAAAACTATTTGTTTTCTATATTAGCCAGTTCCATTACTGTACCAGTCACCCCTCTTAGCAAAACCAATTACTCTATTTCAAAAAGGAGAATTGGACACTAAAGGAGAAGTGCTGCTCAATCTGGAAAATCTCAAACACGTTCTTTGACTTACAAAAAAAAATAAAAAGAAACAAGAAAGCTCATTGTATGCCTTTGTGAACATTAGGCAAAAAATATGTTTACCTTTTCTTCTGAGGAATTACTAAATTTTGTTGCTGTTGGTTAAATTGGGTATTTTGGGCAGCTATTTTAGTTGGTATAAAAACTCGAATAGTTTGAACTTATTCAGACCACAGAACCTGAAAGCCTCAGTATCACCCCATCCTCACCATGTCTTCTCTATGACTTCAACCCTTCACCAGCAGAATCTAGCTCAGCATCACTAAGGGGGAAAACATTCAGTTAAAAGAAAACCATTTGTTTTCTGTCTGTATTTTCAATTAAAAATAGGGTCTCAATAAGTGTTATTTACTATAATAATGAAAAAAAATGACTCTAAGTTGCCCAAATTATTTTTCTATAGCTGAAAGACATGGGCAAAGGGAATAAAATGTGAGCTATCTTAGGGAGATTAAGATGAAATTTTCGGTTGACACAGAGGTAGAGGATACTTCTGGTTTCTTGTCATCTTGATCAATCAGCTCAGCCTCCAGGGCTATCAATCCTGGAGCCAGAAACTCTTATTCCCCAGGCTAAATGCCCCAGACTCCATATTCACCACAGCAAACTTGGTGACCTCTTCTCAATCATGGATATGTGAGCTCTTGCCAATCCCACCTGCCAGGAAAGAGCTGTGCAAGTCAAAGATGGAAGAGACTGTGGTCATCATTTCACCTTTTACAAACCTCTTCATTTTAAGAGTAAAAAAATAGATGCCCAGAGATTCAAGGGCACAGAGCTAATGCCACCTGTCTTGGAAGTCAGATAAGAAGAGCTCTCAAGCCCCCTACAGCCAAACTTGGTCACTCCAATTTTCCCTCTTTTGGAAAGAAGGTACAGAAATGAGAGTGGATTGCTCTTGTCACCAAGCCCATGTGCTTTGAAATCATCCATGAATCCATTCCACAGCCTTGTGGTGACAATATTTTTAGCTTGCTACAGGCCCAGTAAAATTTGTTCACTAGTGGGAATGGGGCTAAATGACTTCCAGGGAGTGAGAATGTCATCCCAAGGAGACAGAGGATGTCAGATAGAAAACATGCGCTCATGGGGTCACTATGTCCCTACACAGAGCCCAGAGCTAAAGGACAAAAGGAAGGCACCTGCCCAAGCAAGGTAGCAGGTTAGGCTTTGGTTTAAGGTTGTGGGGAAGGAAAAGCTCACAAAAAAAGAGGAGGTTTGGAGAATGCTCCATCTACACCTCAAAGGCCTGCAGGGCTGAGTTTGAGCACACAGATCTTCCCAGCAGCCCAATGAAACCCAGAAGAGGTCTGGGCAGTCAAGGGCTGGCAGGAGCAAAACTGGGGGTTGGGCTGGCCTCCGGGTTCCAGTGCCAGGGGTGTGGGCAGGGAGGATAGAGGAGGCTCTTTCCGGCTGACTCACCTCCTCCCCCTGCAGCTGCTCTCCCTCTCCCACCCTGCCCTGCTCCACTCCCACCCTTTTCCTGGTTTGGGTTCAAACCTTAGCAACTAGCTCCAACAGCTAACAACACCTGCCCACTCAAAAACCTGGCATACCGTCAAGAGACCGGCACAGACTCAACTATTTTGATACAGCACCTTTCACTGAAGCCAAGATGTTTGCGAAAGAGAGAGAGAAAAAAAACAAAAAACAAAACAAACAAACAAAAAACCACAGCTCAGTGGACCGGCTCCTGATAACATGGCCGCCTCCTAAACTCGAATTTGCATTTGCTTCCTCAGGCCCCCACCCTCCGCCCCAGTCAGCGGAGTGCACAGAAGCAGGTGGCAAGCATGGACTTTGGCAGATGTACCATGTGCTCACAGCAGATGCGACGTCACTTTCCTTGCAGGTTTCTTGGCACTTTACGGCCTTTTCTGAGCCAGCGCCTCACAGGAGCTTGCTTCCTTGTGCGGGATCCAGGCCCTTCAGTATAATCATCCAGGATCTATCACTCACCCTGCAAAAAGTAGGGACCTGTGTTTTCTAGGTCACGAAAGCCTCTGCTTGCATCTCATTGCCTGCAGCTCCCGACAGGTCACAGAGGCACAAGGCACAGGGAGAGGCCCAGATCATGGAGACCTGGAGGAGGAAAATCATCACTCTGAGCAATGGCAACAGCCAAAAGAAGGATTCTGGGCCTCTCTGAAAAACAGATTCCCAGATCAAATTACTACTTGTTCCACCCTGGACAAGCCAAATGATGCCCCATTTTCACACAGCTTTCCTGCTATGTTCACATTGGTCTGTTTGGGGTGGGGGGGTTGTTTTTAAGATATTTTTGTTGAAATAGCTCCTAAATGTTAGATTTCAAATTACTAGAACTTTCTATGTATCAGGCTGACTTCAAGGCATCTGTGTTCTAATGGGTAAAATACTGTGGGCAACTAGAGGTAATAAATATATGTGTAGCTAGTTCATGCAGCCTCATGACATTAGGGATACAAGAAATGCTTATTTCTTATTTTTTAATCAAATTAAATCTAATGAGACCCTACTTTCCAAAGGTGTTGAAAAATCTGGTGTCTGACGTTTCAGAGGGTTCCTTCCCCTTCCCATGAACATAAGAACCCATGAAGCTTAGATGATTTTTTAAAAAAGAGAGAGAGAATACTGATTATTACCCCAATATAATATATACTGTTTTGCTCCTAGTCCAGGATGTATGTTGTGTGTATTCAACAGCAGGCAGTTTTATTCCCCCTTCCATGCCAAGTTCAACCATGAGGGGGTAGTCCCTTAATAACCACTGTTTATGAAACCCACAATCCTCTTTCTAGCCCTGGGGGACTTAGCCACTGCCTCCTCAACCTTCTAGCCCTCACCTCAAATAGCATCTCCTAGCCCTCTATGTCCCACAGCCCTGCCATATCTTCTTCACAGTTCTGATCACTACCCAAAACCAATGGATTCAGTGACCAAGTGTTGGTTTTCTGTTTCTTCGGAAGAACGTAAATTCCACGAGAGCAGAATCCTTGCCAATTCTATCTGCTGATACATACCCAATGCCTAGAAAAGTGCCTGGCACACATCAGTGACAAATATCTGTTGAATGAATAACTTAATATACCAGGTCTCCAACCTCCTCCTTTTCTTATACTATCCAAAGTTCTTCGGCCAACAAACCCTACCCCTAATGGACCTAGATCTTTGAAAATGACATAACTCAAAGAAGGAAAGTGGGACAGTGTCTTTCATTCTTTCAAGCTGAGTCCACAGCAAAAGAAAATGCAAGTTAATTTTTCAGTCACTTATTACACTTATGCATATAGATATATCTATAATGTCAGGATTATTTTAAGGAAATGGAGTTGATTAGAGACAGAGCTGGACCACATCACAAAACTGATCTGAATTCAGTGATTTTCAGAATGATGATATGGACTTGGTTTAAGGTTGCTTTCACTTGTTTGCTACCCAACTAGCCAACAAGCAGTGAAAAGGATGTACACAAGAATAAAGATATGGGGCCGGCCGAGTGGCACGTTGGTTAAGAACTGGCTTGGGACACCAGAGGGCCCCGGTTCAGATCCCACATATGAGGGCCAGTGACACTGCCCTCCGCAGCTAAGATGCTGAACAACAGCTCAACCTGGAGCTGGGCTGCCATGAGTCACTGGTGAAGTAGGCTGCAGCCCCTGATGCAGTAGGCTGCCATGGGCTACTGTGTGTAGCCAGCAGCCAGCGTGAGCGGCCAACAGCTGCTGTGAGCGGCCGTACAGAAGCCGGCGACTGATCTGCCTCTCCTGGGAAGAGCGCAGTGATGATGCCAACTTGGGCCAGTGAAGCAACGTCCTCCACAACTAGACTGAAGAACAAAAGGATAGCAACTTGTCTGTTCCCCTTCCCCCAATTCCCCAGCGCTGTTCCCATCCCCTAATTCCCCAATAAAATATTTTTTTTTAAAAAAGACCCGAGAAAGCTCTAAGCTTTCACAGGCAGGAAGTGAAGGCTAAAACAGAATTGTAAACTACTTGGCTGAATGTTGAAGGCATGCCACAACACATGCAGAGCCCATTTCTAAAGAATGGGAGATTTTTGTATTGGTTCCAGGAATTTAAAGATATCTCTGAAGAATCACTGGTTGACCACTAAATTAACAGAGCAGAGGTTTCAGTAGCTATGCATGATGAAGAATAGAGACTTTTTAAAATTAGTTCATAAAAGTCACTAACAACTATAATAAACAGCAAAAAAAATACCCTAGAGAAGGAGCATTTGAGATCTTGTTTCCCAGTATATGTTGTCAGTTGGCTCAAATAAACTCTCATAAAAATTAAAAAAAAATACCCTAGGTAATGGGAAAAATCTGATTAGCAAAGTTGCCACATTCTAATATTCAAAATGTTCAATTTTCAATAAAAAAATTACAAGACATGAAAAGAAACTCAGGGGTGGCCACTTAGATCAGGTGGTTAGAGCGCAGACTCACAACACCAAGGTTGCTGGTTTGATTCCCACATGGGCCAGTGAGCTGCGCCCTCCACGACTAGATTGAAACAACTACTTGACTTGGAGCTGATGGGTCCTGAAAAAACACTCTGTTCCTCAATAAAATTAAAATAATAATAAGAATAAGAAACTTGACAAACATGAAATTTAAAAAAATTAATAGAAACTGTCCCTAAGGGAGCCCAGGCATTGGACTTTCTAGACAAAAGGTTTATATTAACTCTTTTACATATGTTTAAATAGGCAAAGTTAACAATGTACAAAGAACTAAAAGAAACCATGGGAATGATATCTCACCAGATAGAGGATAACAATGAACAGCTAAAAATTACAAAAAGGAACGAAATAGAAATTCTGGAGTTAAAAATAAAATACAATTATTAATGAAATGAAAATTTTAATATCATTAATCATTAGGGAAATGCAAATGAAAACCACAATGAGATACTACTTCACACCCACTAGGATGGCTATAATAAAAAATAAAATCAAAAGAAAAATGACAAGTTTGGACAAAAATGTGGGGAAACTGGAAGCCTCATACATAGCTTGTGGAAATGTAAAATGGTACAGCCAATGTGGAAAATAGTTTGCTTAAAAAGTTAAACATAAAATTATCATACAACCCAGTAATTCTATTCCTTAGTATATACCTAAGAGAATTAAAAATGTATATTGAGGGCCGGCCGAGTGGTGCGATGGTTAAGTACTGGCTTGGGACACCAGAGGGCCCCGGTTCAGATCCCACATATGAGGGCCAGTGACACTGCCCTCTACAGCTAAGATGCTGAACAACAGCTCAACCTGGAGCTGGGCTGCCATGAGTCGCCAGCAACAGCGTAGGCTGCAGCCCCTGTGGCAGTGGATTGCCATGGGCTACCGTGTGTGGCCAGCAGCCAGCGTGTGTGGCCAGCAGCCAGCGTGAGCGGCCAGCAGCCGCAGTGAGCGGCAGTCCAGAAGCCGGCAACTGATCTGCCTCGCCCTGGAAGAGCGCAATGATGGTGCCAACTTGGGCCAGTGAAGCAACGTCCTCCACAACTAGACTGAAGAACAAAAGGACAGCAGCTTGTCTGTTCCCCTTCCCCCAACTCCCCAGCACTGTTCCCATTCCCCCCAATTCCCCAATAAAAATCTTTCCAAAAAAAATGTATATTGAAATAAAAACTGTACACAAGAGTTCATAGCACCATTATTCATAATAGCCAAAAGGAGGAAACAACTCAAATATCACTAACTAGTGAATGGATAAATGAAATGTGACAAGAGAGATCCAAGACGGCAGAGTAGATAAACACTGTGCCTGCTTCCTTCCGTGAACACATTAAAATTACAACTAAATTATAGAACACTTAACCTGGAGAACCATCTGAAGTCTGGCTGAACAGAAGTTTTATAACTCAGGATATAAAGAATAAGGCACACAGAGACTGGTAGGAGGGGTAGAGACATGAAACAAGCTATCCCCAAACCTTCGTGTGGTGGTTGAGAACCAGGAGGGATATCTTGGCCACAGAGGCTCCCCCTAGAGGAGCAAGAGATGCCAGTCTCACACCGACCTCCCCTGCCCAGAGTACTGGTGCTGGGAAGAGGAAGCCCCACGCATCTGTAAAAAACAGTGGGGATTCTGGCCATTCAGTGGGACAGAAGGCTGCAGGAAGCCTAGACATCCTCTTAAATGTCCTGCACACAGACTCTCTCACTCGCAGTCACTCATCTTGGGCTCTGGTGGAGGGATGGTGACTCAGGGAGCATGGGAAGCATACAGGGGGCAGACTGAGGTGAGTCACTTCAGAGCAGAGATGGAAGACAGTTGCCATTTTCCCTGTGAGGGGGCCTGCTCCTTTGCAGCTGGCAGGCAGGCGCCATATTTCCTGTGTTGAGCACTCCCCCATAGGCCAAATCTGAATCTGATTAGCCTGGTGAGCACCACCGCTCCACGCTGCAGATTCACTGGGACACCCGCCCCACCCAACTCGCCAAACACCTGAGGCACTTTCTCTGTGAGCAGGTAACCCCACCCACCTGTTTCTTTAAAAACTATCAGAGTCCAAAGGCTCCAGGTGGGCTGCACCTGGCTTCAGTGTGCTCTAAGACTTTTGCTGTGTAGCTCCAGGCTCAACACTGTCACTAAACCAGAATTTACATTAACCTGGTGACCACTCTAGTGGCTCCCTGAGACCCTGCCTCACCCAAGTTATGTACCTCAAAAGGCTTTATCAAGGCTGAACCTTACAATGGCAAAGGTTAAAGACAAAGAAAAAATCCTAAAAGCAACAAGAGAGGGTGTGTTGGTTAAGAGTTGGCTTGGGACGCCAGCTCTGAGCAGCAGGGCCCTGTTTGGGATCCCACATGAGGACCAGTGATGCTGCGCCCTCTACAGCTAAGATGGTGAACAACAGCTCAATCTGGAGCTGGGCTGCCATGAGTCACGGCAACGACGTAGTTTCGTGAGCCACCTTGAGCGGCCATCCAATGGCTGGCGAATGACTGCCTCACCCAGGAAGAGTGCAATGATAATACCAACATGGTCCAGTGAAGCGATGTCCTCCACAACTAGACTGAAGAACAAAAGGACAGCAACTTGTCTGCTCCCCTTCCCCAGTTCCCCAACACTGGTCCCCTCCCCCAATTTCCCAATAAAATCTTTTTAAGAAAAGATATAGGAATGATGAATGGATAAGAAAACAAAACCCTTACATATGCTGCCTACAAGAGACTCACTTCAGATTGAAAGACACACACAGATAGAAAGTAAAGTGATGGAAAAAGTGATTTCATGAAAATGGAAATGAAAAAAGCAAACAAACAAAAAAAGCTGAGGTAGCCATACTTATACCACACAAAATAGGCTTTAAAACAAAGGCTATTACAAAAGACAAAAAAGGACCTAAGAATCCCACTTCAGGTTATTTACCTGATAAACTGAAACGCAACTTCATGGGGATATGTGCATCCATATGTTCATTGCAGCATTGTTTACAATGGCCAAGATGTGGAGGCAGCCTGGGTGTCTGTTGATGGATGAATGGATAAAGAGGAGGTGGTACATATATACAATGGAATATTGCTCAGTCATGGAAGGGAATGGGTTCTTGCTACCTGTGGTGGCATGGATGGACCTGGAGAATATTGTACTGAGTGGAGTGTAAGACCAAGAAAGACAGATGCAATGTGATTTCGCTTATATGTGGAATCTAAAGAAAAAAACAAACAAAATGGAAACATACTCATAGATACAGAGAGCATTTTGATGGTTTCCAGGTGGGAGGGGGCTGGGGGTGAGTGAGGAAGGGGAAGGGATTAAGAAGTACAAATCGGTTGTTACATAGTAATCATGGGGATGTAAGGTATAGCATAAAGAATATAGTCAATAATATTGTAGTAGTTATTTATAGTGTCAGATGGGTACTAGATTTGTTGGGGTGATAGATGGGAGGGGGTTGGGAGGCAAGGTATAAAAGGTGAGGGAATTAAGAAGTACAAACTGGTAGTTACAAAATAGTAATGGGGATATAAAGTAAAGCACAGGGAATATAGTCAATAATATGGTAATAATTGTATTGTGCTGGGTGAGTACTAGACTAGTAAGGGGGATCATTTCTTAAATTATGTAAATATCTATCCACTATGCTGAACATCTGAAATTAATATAAAATAATATTAAATGTCACCTGTAATTGTAAAATTTAAAAAGGGGGGAAAGGTGAAGGAAGGGGAATAAGAAGTCCAAATTTCCAGGTATAAAACAAAAAAGTCATGGGAATGTAATGTTCAGCATAGGAAATATAGTCAATAATATTGTGATAGCACTGTACAGTGTCAGATGGTTGCTGCATTTATCACGGCAATCACTTCTTTAGGTATATAAATGTTGAATAACTGTATGGTGTATCCCTGAAACTTATATAATATTGTATGTTAGCTATACTCATATTTTAGTTAAAATATTTTAAAAATGAAATGTGCCATATTCATACAATGGAATATTATTCAGCCATAAAAAGGTATGTCATACTGATACATGCTACAGCATGATGAACCTTGAAAACAAATGAAATAAGCCAGACAAAAAAGGCCATATATTGTATGACTCCACTTATGTGAAATGTCCAGAATAGGGAAATCCACAGAGACAGAAAGCCAGTTAGTGGTGTTGGAAGCTGATGTGAAGAGAAAATGGAGAGTGGCACCATAATGGGGATGGAGTGGCCTTTTGGCGAAAATGTGACGAAAATGTTCAGAATTAGACTGGTGATAGTTGCAGTTACCTTCAACTCCTTAACTTCCTTCCAAAGCAAAACCCAAACTATGCATGGATCAAATATCATCTACCTCCTTTGTGCCTCAATCAGAAACAGTAGTTATTGCTGAAGAAAAACACCCATTTGGGCAGAATGGTAACAGGTCAAATTCATACTAACCAATCTCAGATTTATACTCAACCATGCCAGATATCTTCCCAATTTTCTCTACTAATCCCCCTTCCCACTTGCTATTATCATCTCACACCTCACCTGTCCACTAAAACTCTGAATTCCATCTTCCCTTTGATCCTCAGCTGATAATCATTCCCCATGCTTCATAAAGAATATAGGGCACACCATGCCAAGACCCTCATATTTTAGCCATCAATGCTCTATTTGCAACTACTTTCTTCTTTTTCCTCCTATTACACAGAGGAAGTGTCTTTTCCTTAATCGAAGTCATGTTTGTACGTATCTGCCCTGGGCTGAACATTCTTTCCACTCAGGGCATTGTTTTACACCCAAGTTATTAATTATGGCATTTTCTGAGTGATCATGGGGGAGATTATTTTGTTTTTTTCCTTGTGTCTATCTTTATTACAGAAGTTATCAGATTACTTGTATACTTTTTTATTTAAAAGAGGGTATGACTCATGGTCATCTGAAAGTTCTGACAGACTTGGAGATGAGGTAATACCCCTTTATCATTCGAGTCAACATTCAGCCACCATTTGATTTTGGGGTAGGAATAGAAATGAAATCCTGCCAGCCAAGAAGCTAGATGAGCCAAAGTCTTGAGGAGATCATATTAAGTGCTACAGAATGTAATAACTATGTCTTGACAGGCTTTATACATCTCAAGCCTCTCCCACAGCCAACTTAATTGTTACTGATTTTCTAATTTACCTTAATCATAAAAACTGAGTTCGAGAGGTTACCTAATGACTGATCCCTAAAAAAGGAATGAGTCAAAAGGAGTCAGGTAGCATTTGGGAGGCTCGGATGTTGGGAGGGTTTATGTCCGCAGTCACTTTTCTTGTCAGGGAATCACAAGTCAAATTATAGGAGGAAGTGACAGGAATTCGGCTAAATTCCAATTCCCAGCATCAGAAGGTTAATCATCTACCCTAAAGCAGCAACTCTCTTTGGCAAGGGATGTTTCTTCTAATTAGATATTACTCCCTGTGGATCACCAGCAGGACCTTTGTTTTCTCCACAGTTATTAATCAGCTATCCAGTGTTAACAAGAAGATCAGATCTAGAAGTATGTAAATTCACTCTCAATTCTTTTTCCTAATCACTCAGCAGCCCACCTGAGGAGCTCACTAATGAAGTGCTCAGGCCAACTAACAAGCTGTCTGGCTCCCATTCTTAATGATCACTTCCAAAATAGGATTTCTAAATTCAAATATACAAGCCAATTCAATACGCTGAAATACATAACTTTTCTGCAACTTACTGGTAAAATTTTGTCTAAGTTAGGCAAAGTGAAAAGTGAGTAACCAAATTACAACAAAATTAAATGCCCAGCCAATTGGGAATTGAACTGGGCACAAATGCAATACTTGGGGACTTTTCTTACTGTTTCCAGTGACTGAGACCTCATCTGTGTTTTTATTATCAAAATTTCATCCTTCTGATGTTTCTTCCTCAACTAACTTCAAATTAAGATTCATACTCCAAAGCAAGTATTAGTTTGACCCTTTTAAGATTGCCAATATTTAATGATTTTTAACCTATGATGATGGCAATTTCATACAGTTCAACCTAATGGGCCCTCAGAGGTTTTTTAAATGGGTTTGAGTTTTTTTGAGCATAAAAATAATTATAATAATAGTAGCTGCAATAATTAACATTATTGAGATCTCTCTATATGCCAAGCATGATAGATAGATAGATAGATAGATGATAGATAGATAGATAGATAGATAGATAGATAGATAGATAGATAGACAGATAGATAGATAGACAGATAGATAGTCATTTAACCTTCACAACATTTAACACTCTCATTTCACAAATGTGAAAACTGAAGCATAAAGAGATCAAGTAAGTTCCTCAAGGTCACAGACTGGAAAAGCCTAGATTCAAACACAGGCTTGTCTGATTGACTGCACAGGTATCAACCGTTGCCGCCGAGCTGCCAACAGGTGACAGGATGACTCAGCTAAAAAAAACAATAAATCGACTAAGCTTTCCATAGGGTTAAGAGGCTAGAAAATAGAAGACAGAGAGTACATGCATATGTACATGTGTGCTTATTATACACCATGCATCTCTGTGTGTGATATGTACGTAAATTAGACTGTGATGACGTGGTATAGGCAAAGACCACTGATAGATTAAATAGATCACTAAAAATTTTTAGTTGCTTTTTTTTAATGTGTACATGGTGTTAAAGCAAAAATCCTTGAGGGCCGGCCGAGTGGCGCGATGGTTAAGAACTGGCTTGGGACGCCAGAGGGCCCCGGTTCGGATCCCACATATGAGGGCCAGTGACGCTGCCCTCCA
>NW_017731501.1:291578-294755 GCF_001890085.2 Hipposideros armiger | reverse complement strand
AAATAAGTCAGAGAAAGACAAATACCATATGATCTCACTTATATGTGGAATCTAAAGAACTGAATAAACAAGTAATGTAAACAGAAATAGTCTCAGAGACACAGAGGAAAAACTGATGATTGCTAGATGGGATGGGGGTGGGGATAAGGGAGAAGGGGAAGGGACGAGAAAACATAAATTGGTAATTACAATATTGCCTCAGGAATAGAAAAGACAGTTTGGGGAATATAATCAATAATGTTGTAAATATTTTTTAGGGAGCCAGATGGTCTCATGTCTTGTCAGGGAGACCATTTCATAGTAGGTGTAGAGTCCTGACCACCGCACTGTACATCTGAAGCTACCATTGAATAATATTATGAGTCAACTATAATTTAATACATATATAGTCACGGGACATGGAGTAAAGTGTGGGAATGGAGTCAATGGAATTGTGATAGATATGTATGATATCGGGGGTGGAGGGAAAGTGAATGGGGGAGGGGGATTGTCACTTTGTGAGGGGTGAAAAGGATAACTATTGCATTGTTTTGTACACCTGAAATAATAATAATAAATATAAATATACATATACATATATATAACTAATAAGCACTGACCGACCGTATATGATGGTTAACTTTTTGTGTCAACTTGACTGGCCACTGGGTGCCCAAATTAAATATAATTTTGGGGTATGTCTGTGAGGGTGTTTCCAGATGAGATTAGCATTTGAATCGGTGGACTCAGTAAAATAGATTGCCCTCTCCGATGAAGGTGGGCATCATCCAATCTGTTTAAGGACTGAATAGAAAAGCCAGAGGAAGGGGGAATTCACCCCTTTTTTGCTTCCTGTTTGCCTGCTTGAGTTAGGACATCTCATCTCATCTTCTACAGCTCCTCAGAATGGGATTTAAACCATCTGCTCCCCTAGTTTTCAGGCCTTCACATTCAGAATAAACGACACCATTGGCTTTCCTGGGTCTCCAGCTTGCAGGCAGCGGATCATGGGACTTCTCAGCGTCCAGAATTGTGTGAGCTATAATAATTCCTCATAATTACATGAGGCAGTTTCTCATAATTGTATGAGCCAATTCCTCAAATTTTCTGAACAAGAAAAAATCCTTAAGCCCTCAAAAATGGAAACAGTGATAAATCTATGTCCCCAAAATATATCCAGTAGTGAAAGGTATAGATATAAAGATATAGATTAAATATAGATATGGGTATAGATAGGTATAGATGATATAGATATAGATGATATAGATATATAATTTATTTGAAGAACCCTAATACACCATGTAAAACAATAATAAAAAGGGGCAAATTTGCAGGGGGAAAATATTATGGAACTAGAATATTAACTAAATATAATATATTATTGGGAGTAATTTAAGATTAAAGGTTTCTTACATATATAGTTCTGAAAGAGCTTGGTTATACTGATTAATTTCAGACTACCTTTTTTTATTTTATAAATTATGCATTATTTATTTACCATAAAGAGAGCTCAGTGGACTATGTGGGCTTGGACTATGCCTATACATATCAAAAACTGATTGAAAAGTGAGAAGTTTACTCAATCAACTAATTGTATCAAGAGTAATAAAGTAGTCATTTGCCACATTTGGTTTTTATTGGATTTATAATTTAGCTTGATATTAAAAATGGCTTTCAAGCATATACAACTTGTTATACACAAGACTAAAACCTTTTCATTTTTTCTATTACTCCACTGAAAATAAAATATAATTTGTAGTATGAGAGAGTAAATCCAGACTTTCTTAAATCAAAATACAAATAAAATGTAATTGAAGTTGAATATCTAACTTGTAGTTAGCTAAAAAAAAAATGTGAATTTAAAAATAACACATTAGAGAAAGCAAAACAAACAGAAAAAACATGATAAATAAAAAGCACAAATAAACAGGAAGAAATCCAAACATGTAAGTAATCACAAAAATATAAATGGATGACGTTCATAGATTAACAGAACACCAGCTTTTTACAAATCCAGGTATAAGCTGCTTACTAGAGACACACTTGGAATACAAAAAGGTTGAAGCCAAATATGTAAAAATACAAAGCAGGTAAAGATTGTCAAAAACGTTGATGTAGCTACATTTGTATTTTAAATAATAATATAAGTCCAGAAGAATTACTAGGGGGAAAAGGGAGTCACCTCGTAAGGATAAAACATAGACAACCAATAACATATAACAATTCTAAACCTGTACTCACCTAATAGCAGTCTCAGAATGCAAAGTAAAAATAGGTAAAATTACAAGGAAAAAAATTTTAATCCACTGTCAAAGGGAGATTTTAACAAAATTACCTCAGAAATTGATAAATCAAATGGGAAAAAAAATAGTAAGAATATAGATTTGGAAAATAAAAATATAAGAAGCTTGAGCTAATGTATGTGTATCTAGACTATTATATATAATATAAAAGCTTCTCATATTATATCTATTACACAGACATATATTATATACACACCTATTATATTCATATATTATGCATATAATAGATAATGTATTTATAATAGATATTGTAATATATATAGATCTGAAATAGATATAACAAAATTTTAAGATTTTATAAACCTGGGTAGTAGAAAACAGGCTATCTAACATACTATTCTCCATCCTTTTATCATACTTGATATATTTTGTAATAAATTTTAAAATTAATAACTATTCACAAGAAAATCTAAAATTGAGCAATGAGGCTGAATTCCCTGTTATGGTCTTGACAGATGTCTGACACAGAAGAGAGAACTAGTCCAAATGTTTCCCACTTGTTCTTCTCCACAAGATTCCAAACATAAATGATGTCACTAGCAAGAAAACATCCTAGCAACTGGGATGGGGAGGAAATCAGACTAAGAATATACCTTAGGTAGGTGGATATAGTTTACAGTGGATCATATATTCTCAACCCTGTTTCCTCTGAGACATATCTGAGAAACAAAAGTCACATTTGAGACACACTTCCAAGAGATTATTTTTTTTAAGATTTTTTAAATTGGGGAATTGGGGGAGGGGAACAGCGTTGGGGAATCGGGGGAAAGGGAACAGACAAGTTGCTGTCCTTTTGTTCTTCAGTCTAGTTGTGGAGCGTTGCTTCACTGGCCCAAGTTGGCACCATCGTTGCGCTCTTCCCGGGCGAGGCCGATCAGTCGCCGGCTTCTGGACA
>NW_017731501.1:287311-290353 GCF_001890085.2 Hipposideros armiger | reverse complement strand
AAAAAAAAAAAATACTAATGAAAGCTACTTTTACAATTGGAGATTGGAATTCATACTTTGCATATTTTGTTTTTAAGTGAAGGCAAAAGAGGTATTCTACTTTTAAATAGTGTGTCCTATCCAGACTCAAAATTTCAGTCAATGGGTATTTCTGATGCTCTTGAAATAGGTGCATATTAATTTAAGGAAATCTGGCCACTTAAGATCCTAACACTTGTTTCAAAGGACGCTTGTCTTTTTTTTTTTTTTTTTTAAGATTTTATTGGGGAATTGGAGGGAAGCAGCGTTGGGGAACTGGGGACGGGGGACAGATAGGTTGCTGTCCTTTTTTTTGTTCTTCAGTCCAGTTGTGGAGGATGTCGCTTACTGGCCCGTGTTGGTATTATCATTGCGCTCTTCCCAGGTGAGGCAGATTGGTCCCAGCCGCTGGACAGCTGCTCACGGCAGCTCTTGGCAGCTCATGCCGGCTTCCAATCACTCATGGTAGCTTATGGCAGCTCACTGCAGCTCCACTGCAGCCTACGCTGTCACAGGCGACTCATGGCAGCCCAGCTCTAATTCGAGCTGTTGTTCACCATCTTAGCTGTAGAGGGCACAGCATCACTGGCCCTCGTGTGGGAGTCGAACCGGGGCCCTGCTGCTCATTAGAGCTGGCATCCCAAGCAAACTTTTAATCAACGTGCCACTCGGCCGGCCAAAGTACCCTTTTCTTAATTTGAACACACACACACACACACACACACACACACACACACCATGTATTCTTTCCCAAGAGGTTTCTGTGAATTCTTTGAAATCAAGGTAACCATCAAACTCTGCATTCCTTGACTATTCCTCTCTCCCATGCCCAGGCTTACAGGGAGACGCAGCACAGGAAAGCAAGAGGATAAAACAACTTTTTTCAAGTTTCACATTATTATTTCTGGAAGGTAGTGTTGGAATGGAGGCTGGCGAGTCCCAAGGAAGATCTGCAGGCTGCTTTGGTAAGCTGGAAACTCCTGACAGCCGATGGTCTAGTTTCAGTTCCAAGACTGGCAGGCTCAAGACCCAGGGCGAGCTGATGTTTCGGTTCAAAGGCAGTCAAGGAGAAGGAACAGTTTTTAAGCCTTATCCTTCCTTCCCCTTGCGCCCACATCTGGACAAGCTGATGAGAGTCCAAGTGCCCCTCCCCAGAACCAGTGGGAGCTTTCACCCCAGCTCCACTCCCTAATCACAATTAAAACCCATTGCAAACCTGTTTAAGAGGTCCTACTCTCCCAAGAAACCTCGATGATGTTAGTGATAAAGTACCTTTTTATACCCTCTTGTGTGTGTAAGGTGTCATTGGTCTCAACATCCAAACCAAACTTTGGGACAGTCCATTTGCCTCTGCAGGGACCATAACAGAATACATTTAAAATAAGTGATTGCTTACCACTATATTTGCAAATCCAGCTGCAAAAATAATAAATACTATCAATCTTCTTATTGTCATGATGCTTAAAAAGCTCCCAGGTTCAAAACCATTAATTCTCCCAGTTAGACATCTAACTTTCAAAGACTTTAACTATGGTTTTGAATAACCATAAAAAGTAATTTCTCGAATTCATGCCATTGTTCCTCCTTTGCTAGCCGAAGCATGTATGGTGGGCTATTGAGACCAAAACTTCTGTATGATCAACTGCTTATTTATTCAGTATGTACTTACTGAATGCCTCCTACAAGACAGACACTGTTCTGAGCAACGTGGATATAGTATAGAACAATACAGACAAATATCCCTGCCCTTGTGGGGCTTCCATTCTAGGGAGGAGAGGCAGAAAAAACAATAAACTAAATTATATATGTTAGAAGATAAGTGCTATGGGGGAAAAAATGCAACAGAGTAAGGAAGATGCAAAGTCCCAGGGCAGAAATGGGGAGTTGAAACTTTTAAATAGAGTAGTTTGGTTTCACCAAATGTATTTAGTTTTCCATTTCCAGGCCCGGGCTAGGATTGTACTTCCCTACCATATTAAAGTTAGGTAGCCATCTGACTTGTTTTGGCCCATGAAGAGCAGAAATGACACGTGTCATTTCAAAACAGAAGCTTTAAGCACAGAGCACGAGTCCCCACATGCCCTTCCCTGTGTCACTGCAGAACATGCCAAAACTTCAGCCAGCCAGAATCCCTGAGTAACTGGGATGAGCAGAAGCTCCTGCCAATGTGCGTAAGACATGTGGTGTGTGAGCTGCGTGTTAAGCGAATGAAATTTTGGGATTGTTATTCAGAATAACCTAACTTATTCGACAGATGTAAGTAGCCAGAGTAGACCTCAGTAAGGTGACAGATTGCCATCTGGTGGCTTGAACCTGAGTGGCAATAGTGGAAAAGGATAAGTCATCGGAATCTGGATGTATTTTTATGTATAGAAAAGAATTAAGTCCTGTATGACTGAAAGTGTGAGAACAGTGACAACAGACCGCATTGGTTCTAAAAGTATGTCAGAAACATCTTGTGTGAATAACAACTCTAATGTAAGCAAATATTATATTCTGGTAAGTCTGGGAGAAAATAAATATCTAGTAGGTCTACGGCAGCATAAACAACCCACTAGGTATTAAAAGTAAAATAAAAAAGAGATTTCACTGCCCACTTTGCATAGTGGAGCATTACTGCCCTCTAGTAATGAAAAAAAAAAGAATTTAGAAAAAGCTAGAAAGTGGCAACCACTGATGAAGAGAAATATATATTTTAAATTTTTTAGTTCTCTTTGTGCCATGAGTTTTTATATCATGAGAAATTCTACCAAGGAAAATAAAACCAGCATTGCTTCTCGGTTATCCATTATTTTCAAGAAGGCAAGAATCCTGAAACCCACTGGTTAAGGTACCATGACTATTATAGGTACAAGAATTAGTACTGTTTGTAGTGATATAAACAACTCAAATCTTTTCTAGTCATCCATAAAAGATGATGAAGTGTTAGCTATTGTGAATAACGCCGCAATGAACATAGGGGTGCATATATTTTTTTGGATTAATGTCTTGGGATTTTTTGGATAAATACCTAAGAGTGGGATT
>NW_017731501.1:254759-286636 GCF_001890085.2 Hipposideros armiger | reverse complement strand
GTGGATGGGGGGAGGGGGGTTGTTACTTTGTGAGGGTGAAAAGGGTAACTATTGCATTGTTCTGTACACCTGAAACTAACAATAAATAAATAAATAAATAAATAAATAAATAAAAAAGATGATGAAGTGTAATAACTGGGAATTCCTGAATTTAGACTTTTGGGGTTTTTTAGTCTATTGTACAATGCAGGATGGTGGCAAACTGCCTGGCTGTAAACAAAGCATTTTTATTTTTATCATCTTCCAAGGCTCAATATAAAGTAGTAGAGATGTAGCTACCAAAAGACTGCAGTAATAAAATGTGCATCCACTTCAAGGAAGTAATATATGCACTGAAGTTTGTACTGGTATAACCAGTATGAATTAATCAACTGAAGGAACAAATACGATTGCATCTTATTTTTTCTAATTAAACTAGGCCAGAAGCCCCATATTTTGGATTAGCTGGAGGTATACTACCTTTCAAGGGACCTCTCTTCTTACCCCCTTATTCAATAACCCCAGGGACAGTTTCCAAAGTAGCTGACCATATTCCTTAAATGCCTCCTGGACAGCAATTTGAAAATCTGATCCATCTACCAGCAAACTAGTTTTCAACTACCTATTGCTGCCACATTCTGAAAACTGGTCTTGATGTGTTCTTCTCACTGTTCCTTTCAGTCCCTATTCTTTAACAGGTCACAGTGGTGCCCTACTCCTAAATGTCCCAGGTTATAGCTCTCTTGTTTGAGACATACAAGTTCAGTCATTCTTTCCAAAGCACACACTTCATGCCCTGTTGTAAGATCTGGGGCAATTCCAGTTCCAGACATAGCCAGCCACAAGCTAACTCAAAACCAGAGTTCCCCTAAGACCATCTAGAATCTGGTAACAAGCCAGAATGCCCAGTCTAAACTCATCCTGCCCTCCCTCAGTAAGTGCTCTAACCACCTAAGAGATGCTATTCATGAGGTACTCCAGGAGAAATGAGTGAAAGATATTGATACCTTGTTTTCCAATAGCCACCTTGGTCTCCAAGAAAATTACTTACTTCCTCTTAAGCAACCTTTGATCTTTACATATTAAAAGGTATTAAAAGAACTGGCCTTCATTAAGCCATTTTTTAAAGTCCTGTTATACACTTTCCAAAGAGCAGTAAATGGCTGCTTACCCTCTATTTATTTACTTAAGAGCCAATCTTCTCAGAACAAAGATCTGCTTCAGTGACTCACTTTTTCCACCCACGTGGAAAGATGGGAGGCCATGTTTAAATGCCAGCTCCTCTTACATCCACATCCTAATTTTAGTTTGGGAGCCACATTTATGCATGGATCTTACCACTTCACAAATATATCCTACAAATCTAAACGTATACATATTAAAGGTCTAAATTACAATAGAGCGCAACTCTATTGCTTGGGTGGGGGTCCACCCTGTCTCTTTGTAGTGACATAAACACATGTATTAACGATATCTTTGGATGTTCATTATCGCATTGTTGAAAATAGGAAGATTTTTGAAAATATGGCAAACATCACTAAAGAAATGGGCAGATTAAATTATGCTAGATCCCTGTGATGGAATACAATGCAGCTATTACAAGAACATATTCTTTGTGAAAAAATTTCTGAATATGATGTATTATTTCTAAAACGATAACTAAAAAACAGTTGAGAGAGATTACTTCCAGGTAGAGCCCACACTGAAGGGAGAGAGGAAGGGCCACCTGGAGTAGTGCAGATAAGGCTTTTTTTGCTTTTCTCTTTATATCCCTTCTAAACTATTTGAATGTTTTATAAAGAACTTATATTATTTAATTATGGAATATGTATGATTATAACTTAAAATTAAAATATGTGTAATTCCAAGTCAGTTTAACTACATAATTTAACCAAATACAACTTAAATAATTTAACTTAATATTCATAATCCTGAATTTTTTCTCCTCTAGTGTTATTAGGAAAATAAGAGATTGTGCTAGGGATAAAAAGATAAATATTATTATCAAACCTAGAATGATGACCAGAGAGATGATGGACCTAAAAACTAAATAATGATTGAAGATGTTTTGGATGTCTACCTTGGGCAAAACAAAGGGCTATCTTCAAATCTGTAAAGTAGGGGAGTTCCACTTTCAAGTAATTGAGGACTAGATGATTTGAACCAATCCTATCACATAGGGAAAATAACAATACTGAACAAAATGTGAAAATATATCTTCCTGAGGGCATCATAGAGCTAACAAAACCATGAAGATTTACTGCTCCTGGATCCAGGGGAGAACAGAGCCCCTATAAAATATGGGGGGATAGTTCATTGCTGCATTTCATTCACTGTGAAATGAGTTTCTTAGAAGCAATGCAATGCAGAATACTGTAATGCTTAATAAGGCATTCTGTATGCCCACATATTGTGTATTAATATTTTACAAGAAGCATTTCAAGTGGGAAAGGCAAATCTGAACCTCGAGTAAATGTATATTCCAATAACAAACCATAATAGAAGTAGTTTAATGTAATCAAAGGGACCAATTCCCTGGTCCCCCCAGGGAATGGCACCATACCCAGAGCTCAGTGTTGATCTCTGCTGTTAAAGACTGTACCCTCAGCAGTGGCTGTAACCACATCAATTTTGGTGAGTGAAAGCCTCTGTTGCTGAGTCTATGAATAACCTTCACCCCCTTTACCACTGGAAACAGTCAAGAGTACCATTCAATTTAATCAAAGTAGAAAACATATTCTACTAAGATTCTGTTTCTCTAGAATCATTTCTGATACCAAAATCTGTATCAGTTAGGATCCAACCAGAGAAACAGAGTCATTAGCAGATACAGAGAGATTGGAAGGAACTGGCTTACACAATTGTGGGGATTAGGCTAAGCACGACCAAAATCAACAGGGTATGCCATCAGGAAGGGCAGGTGCTAATTCTGCAGCTAAAGCTGCCACCCAAAGCAGAATTTCTTCTTCCAGGAAACCTCAGTTGTTCCCAAGGACATTCAACTGATTGGAGCAGGCCTACCAAGTCATCATGGATAATCTTCTTTATTTAAAGTCAACTGTTTGTACATGTTAATTACTGTAAAATAACTACTGTAAAATAGCTTCACAGAAATACCCAGAATAGTGTTTGAGTAATTGGGGACTATAACCTAGCTAAGCTGACACTTTATAAAACTGACCATTAATCCTACTAAAATCAGAAACTCTTCAGGTAGTGCCAAGCAATCTGTATTTAAAGTCCTTCAGTGATTTCGATGCTCCTTCAAGTTTAAGAAGCACTAGTTTAGAGACCAAATCAACAGAGAACAACAAATGTTGGGAGTTAACCACAATGTTTTATTACAATTAGCCAGGATCTGTTGCTTACAATTAAAGAATCTCGGGAGACTCACCATACATACAAGGTTCTTAGTAACAAACAACAGAAAACGACTCTACTAGATTGGGCAGAAAATGAATTTATTGACACATGTATCAGACAGCTCACAGAATTGATAAGAAGGCTGGCAAACCTATCTGAGGAAAAGGCAGGTTTTCAGGCATGAGTATCCAGGCAGCACACCACCCAGCCAAGACATACCACAGCAACTGTCCAGCTAGAGTGTCCCTAGGAACTACCACCGGACACTCACCAACACCTCCGCTAAGTCTTTAAGTGCACTATCACTGCTGGGAATAATCATTTCACTGTCCTAAGGTCTTTGTGCCACTACCTCCAAGACTTGGAGGAAGCACCTGATTGACGAAATTTAGTCACGTAACCATGTCCTAGTTGTAAGGGGCAGGAAGAAGTAATATTTGACCCTTTCCCCTAATGAGCTCAGAGTAGTAAGAAAGATCTAAGCTTAAAAGATAATTACAATGCAGTGTACTAATTGCATAGTAAAAGTGTGTACAATGTGTTATGGAAGAGCAACAGATAAATTTCAGCCAGTCTTGGAGGATAGGGGTCAGAATGGAAGAGATCAAGCTTTAGAGAGTGTGCATGAAACCACAGAAACATGCCTAATTGCTTAAAAATATCAGAAATCCCATCTTAACATCCAACAAGTTCTGCTGAGCCCTCCTGGGACTAAAACTGTAAAGCTTGTCTTCAGCTCCCTTCCACCTCTCTATTTTCTCCTTTTTATGCCCCTCAGCCAGGCACACCAAGCTCCCAACGGAAGTACCCCGCTTTCCCTAGGTACCTTGGAGGCCATCAACTCCCCAAAGAAATCCAGTTCTACTGTCTTTATTCTGAGTCTTAGATCTTGGAAGCAATACCTCAGAATCTTTTCCATAAACAAGGAAGTGTACACATACAACACATAAATAAGGAACTCTCTAGTGGGGATAGGGGTGAGGAGAGGATCTTAAGCCCTACATACTGTTTCTTTCCCTCCCTTCCCTCCAGGCAGCCTCAGAAAGAGCCTCAAAGAACACCCCTGGGATTTCTGAGAGCAGCCATAAAGCCACCAATTTAATCAACTCTATATTTACTCACTATTTTCACACAATTCCAATGACCTGAAATAATGTGCTCAAAAATAGAAATCAGAGCAGTTTTAACAACAGCAAATTTAATATGCAGATCAATATAATCAGCTCAATGTATAGTTTTAAATTAACAAATGTTTTTACTTTGTTCTCCAAATACAACATACTCAACATTATCGATTCTTGTAGCAATATAAATAAATAAAAACCCAAAACAATAAGCAAATGGGAAAAAGGGGAATAAACTGATTTTCCTTTTATCCCATCTCTTTCTGCTAAGGAGAAATAGGGTAAGGATTTAGTACAACACACCTACTAAGGAAAAATGTGTTTCCTCTGTAACATAAATTAAAATTTCTATCAAGTTTCACCAATGAAGAAAGGATAATTTCATTCACAGTACCCTTTCAACTATTCCCTAAATTACATTCTAAAATCCAAATAAGGGTTTGTTTTTACATGGTACCTAAAAGGTAAAAATGAGACTCTCGGGTTGTAGAGCTGAACTAAAACAGATTGTACAACCTTTGAAAGATTGGGAGGCTTAGAGATTTATTCTTTTTAAAGAGCAAATTTTTTTAGCAGAGGCTTCCTTCCACACCATTTCTAAATTACTTTTTTGAAAACATTTATCAAATGACTGGTAACTGAGGCAAGACTACCATGTGAAATTATTGTTTAGGGAGCCAGAACTTCTGCATGAATCCCTTTCCCTTTGGGAAATGCGGTAAAAAAGTAACATCAATTTGTGTCAAAGCAGGCAGAAAGAATAAAAATAAAATCCTTTGTTGGTTTGTTTTTGTCATTTTAATGTAAGACTAAACCAGACTGCTAAACAATATTTGAGATTCCACAGAGAAACGCATGCTTTGGTATTAAAAGACCTTTGTTGAAGCATATGAACTTTACTTCTTAAGAAATAAGTATGGCGACTTCAAGAATTTTTCTCAGCACACAATCACTCACAACAACCTTCTAGGTACTTATTTTTTCTACCTTTTCCTTAAAAAGGTAATTCTCACTTACCAGAACCCCCACCACCACTGAAGAATTCAAAGCTCCTGAGTTCAAAAGTGATCAAAACCCACCGATTAGTATAATTAGTAGTCCAATTCTTGGTTTCAAAGCTTGAAGAACAGCAAACACCAAATACTAAATACCAAATAGACTATTATTTCTATGATGTAATGACTCATCAACTAAAATCAGATTGAAATTTTCTGTACTCAGTGTCTATTGGTATAAAGCCTTCATTTAATGCTTCTCATGGCATCACAGGTTTTAGAAATTAAACAATACATTTTCAGCATTCCACAGTAATCTTCACTTTCAAAAACTGTAATAAATATCTCCATGTTACACCAATATACAATTTTCTAATAAGCATTTTGTCATATTATCAACTCTTAGTCTCAAATAATAGAATACAAGAAGCTATACAGGACAAAACATCACATAACTTTTGAATATTCCCTTTCTGCAGCTGTTAGCAGGTAGCACTTTTTTTAAGAGAAAATGACGAAAAATCAGAAATTTTGCATCCAATGTTTGACTTCAACTTTTTACTTTCTTATCGCCTTCTGGTACCACCATACCCTAAATAAAAAGAATAAAATTTATATTAGTTTTTAAAAATGCACTAGAGTTGCTCATAAAATCACAACAGTAATACATTTTATTTTTAGCAAATGAGGGAAGGAGAGAATGAGCACCCCAGTGGAACAGCGCTATGCAGGAAACAGTGCATTGCCTCCCCCAACGGTCCTCCACATCATCCAAGCATCAAGCATACAAAACTCACACATGCTTGCAGAGAATAACTTTTAGTTGGGAAACCAAAGACGTGTCCTATGGTGGGGCCAATGTGGTACAAGCAATACACAAATGCTAAGACAAAAAGCAGGAAGGCCAATGGAGCCTAAGTCATGTCCTACTAACTCCCCCAACTCCAGCAGTAAATAGAAGTAATGTGGGGGAGGGTTACAGACTTTCAAAGGCATGCACATAAAGACATCCTAACACATAGGTTATAAAATGACTGTTCCTGTCTGGAAAGTCTCAATGTTTTTCAGGTTTTCCTTTAGGTTTTTTTGGTAATGTTTTGATGATTTTCTTCAAGTAAGTCCCATACATTTCTAGTTGATACTTATGGTTTTTTACAATTTTTGTTTCCACTAAAAATGAGTTTTCTTTTGTCATGTTGCATTCAATGCAGTTCTATTTTTAGATATCCTCCCAATCGCTACTTCCCCTTTTCTCCCCAAAAGTAACCACTACCTTAGCATCTAACACCATAGGTTAGTTTTGCTTGTTTTTAAGACACGTAGATTTATAAAATATGAATGCTGTAATCATATTGTATATATTCTTTTGTGTCTGGTTTCTTATGATTGCATACAACTGTTTATTCATTCTCACTGTTGCATAGTATTCCATGGTATGACTATAACTCAATTTATTCATCCATTTTACTGCTGATGGATATTCTAGTTGGAGGTTATTATGAATATGCCACGAACATTCTTGTATTTATATTTTTGTGTACAAACATATGCATTTCTGTTGCAATACATCTGAAAGTGAAACTGCTGGGTCTCGGGAATGCTTGTGTTCAATTTTAGTAGGTAATACCAGTTTTTCAAAATAATCTTGTCAATTTATATTCATACCAGCACTATAAAAATTCCACTTTTACATTTTTAAACACACATAAGTATATTCTATCTATTTTAAGAATTAATCATTGTTTTATAACTGCCCCCTGTTGAAGACAAACTCAATCTACAGCACTCCATTACTGCCTCGTTACCTACTACCTCCCATTCTCTAATTAGCTAGATGTTTAACTCCAAATAGTTAATGTTTTTAATATTACATCTTTGCTTTTTGCAAAATGTCCTCTTAACAACTGCAAAAAACATTATCAAATTTTTGACAATTAAAGTATGACTCAATATATTTTTATTGAGTTTTACTGAATTTAAAAAGTTCAAACTGCTACCTAGAAAAATTTTAGAACTTAAAGGATCCCTAGATATCACAGAATTAAACATATATAGAAACCAATGTCCAAGGTTTTAGTTAAAACCTTGATTAGTGGTAGAAGTGAGTCTAAACCAAATCTTTGTTTGATTTTTAAAAAATGTTTAAAGTGAAAGATTGAATATAAATTATTCATATTCAATATTTCTAGCAGGAATGCCAAATAAAACCATGATCGCTAAATGTATAATTGTCCGTAAGTTCCAAAACTAGTACTTTATTGCTATGTAATAGAAACTTCTATATTTTTGCTCTCACCTGATGCTGTTCTGGATTTTGACTCTGAGCTTGAACATGCCGAATCGCTACCTGAGCCTCCATGAGACGGTGCGTAAGCACGTCTATTCCATGTGCTGGAGTATGAGGGATAAGATGGGTTGTACCACGAGTCTGAAAAGGGTGTTGCTGCTCTAGAAAGACATAAAAGTGTGTCAAAGCATTTTTCTTGTGCCTTTAATTTTTAAATACCTCCCTATTCCTAAATTATCAGAAAAAAATCTTTACCAAGTGTTTTTTCTTCAATGTTCTGGTATATTAGATTAACTCGAAATAAATACTACCTTATATCTCTAATGGTGTTATGGTCACTGCCATGGGGAAAAAAGTGACAGGGATAAAAGGCACTTTCTTTTTGAATTTTCACTCAAATAAAATCTAAACTTAAACTACCAATAATACTGAAGGCATTCCAAAATCTGGCTCCACACTTTTTCTAGCCTTGCTTCAATCATTCTTCTACCAAACCGGACTGCTAACTATTCTCCCAAGATTGTGTTCTTTCCTGCCTTCTCATTTTCTCAGATGTCAAGTAAACAACCTTTTTCCTATCTCCTATTATCTATAAAGATGATATAGGAAGAAACACAATGAAATAAAATAACATACATAATACTCAAAGCATATATAGTGTACCTTCTCCATCCCGAGAATCTTATTTAATAGTGTAACGTCACTGTAACTTATTTTCCTTAATAAGACAAAATCAAATTATAAGCAAAACAAATAACTCTCTAAAGAAAAGTTGAATTAAAGACCAAGTGAGATAAATGCAAAGCCTACCTATTGCTGCCAAACAAATATCCTAATATTCCTCCAGTTCCCAAGCCAGTCCAGAAACCTGGTCCTGAATTTTCATGTCCTTGTTGTCCTGTGAAAGCACTGCCAAAACCATAAGTTGCACCATGCGGTCCTAGAAATAAAAATGATTATTATGTATCCTCATTTAAACAAAACATAGCATACAAAACCAAACATAATATGACACTTCAATTATTTCATCTGTACTATTTATTAGTAATACTCAGATCTCAACTTATAAATAAGTTGTATTCAAAATGTGTATGTGTACAATACTGGTTTATAATTAAGCAGTGCCTTTCCCACAGACATGAAAAAGAATATATTTTAGGATTGGGGGGAACTTCCTATAAGCTCACATTTGCTCTACTTAAGATCACCTACTAGGAAATGACCCCCACTTTTCAGTTGCTTACTTTCTGCATTGTGAACATCTCTACAAGTTCCAGGTGACAGCTATACTTGAGTGTCTAATGGAGGAATCCAAGGGGAGGCAGCCAGATATTTATTAGTTGGGAAGTCAGGTCTTAAGGGGACCAAAAAAGTATCTTCTCCTCAGAGGAAGTATTTTTAAAATTGATGTATAATATACATAAAGGAAAGAGTGCTAATCTTACATGTATAGCATAAGAAATTTGTGTATATATATATATACCCATGCATGCAATTACCCACATCAATAAATCATTTCTGGTACCCCAGAAGGCTCCCTCGTGACAATTCCCAAAAGATACCCACCCACATCAGAGATAAGCTTTGCTCTAACATCTCTCACCATACTTTAGTTTTATCCATGCTTGAACTCTTTATAAATAGAACCATACAGTAGGTACTCTTTTGTGTCTGTTACACCATTATGTCTATGAGAGTCAACCTCACTATTATATATATCAGGTTTTAGGTTTTTTTACACTGATGTGTGGTATTCCATTGTGTGAAAAGAAATCACAATTTGTCTCATTTTAATGTTTATGGACATCCTATTTCCAGTTTTTGGTTATTGTGAATAAAACTGCTATGAACATTCCTGTACATGTTTTTTTTACACTCATACTTGTATGCATGCATTTCTCTTAGATACGTATCAAAAAATGGAACTGCTAGGCCATACGGCAGGAATGTGTTTAGTAGGTATCCAGTTTTTCAAAGTGTTTTACCATTTTATCTTCTACCAGCAAGTTCCAGTTGACTATGCCCTTGCCATTACTTAGTACTGTGTTTTTAATGTTAGCCATTACAGTGGTTATATGGCAGTTAATAATGAATTCAGTGTGGTTTTAATCTGCATTTTCCTGAAGACTAATGAGGATGAGCACCTTTTCATATTTTTATTGGGCATCTGGACATGTTCTTTTATGGCTGTTCAAGTCCTCTGTCCATTTTTTTAAATTGGGTTGTCTGTCTTTTCTCGGATTTGTGGGAGTTCTTTATATATTCTAGATACAAGTCCTTTGTTGGATACATGTCTTATATTTTCTCCACGGCTGTAGCTTGCTTTTTCACTCTCTTTATGTTGTCTTTTGATGACCAAATGTTTTTAATTTAATTTAAATAGAGTTTAATTTTTTATCTCTCTTTTCTTTCATGGCTGGTACTTTTTGTGTTCTAAGAAATTTTTGCCTATCCCAAGGTCACGACAAATACTGTCCTACATTTTTATCTAGAAATTTAATTGTTTTACCTTTTATGTTGAGATCTATAATACTTAATATATTTTGTGTATGGTGTGAGACAGAGTTCAAGATAAATGCTTATTACCAAATCTGATCAAGTTTTTCTGATTAAGATGATTTACAATCAATCATGCATCCTTAAAATAGTAATCACAAATACCTTAGAGAGAAACAGGACAGAAGAAGTGAAAAATAAAATGAGAAGACAAATCTGCTTTGGTTTCCCAATGCAACCATTTCCTATTTCAGAAACTGCACAGGATTCATACCTCACATCTAATGCCCAGACAAACATACCTGTGAACTCTGGCTTAAAGCCTGGGGCCTGGGGTCCTGCTGAGTTGGTGAATCTCTGATACTGATGGGAATGTGGAGGATGCTCAGAATATGGCGGAGGAGAATCTTGGCCATTGCTAAGGAAAAATTTATACACTCCAAAGGCAATAGCAAGTAGCACCACGATGGTAACCAATCCACTGATGCCACTGGAATCTGTGGAGTACAACTTATTGTAATAACCAGAGAAAGAGTTAAAGCCATGGTTTTTTCCAGACTCTCTCAACTTCTTCAGGCCATGTTCCGTGTAGTCTAAGTTATACTCCAAGCCACAGGAACCTCTTAGTACATATTGGTCTTCAGGTGATTCATAGCCTTCACAGCTCACCACAGTTTTTCCAAATTTGTATGCAATATCTAAATCGGTCTTACATTCCCACTGTGAAGAAATGTAGAAATAGGTTATTAGAACAAAAAGATTTTTTTTCGCTTAACATATGTCATTTGTGCTAGCTAGCTGTCATAAAACAGCAAAATGAAGCAAGGAAATGATAAACAAAATTCAGGACAATGAGTATTCCCGTGCTGGGAGAAGGGCATTGAGGAACCTCGAAGATATTGATGATGTTAATGTTCTACTTCTTATGCTAGGTGGTGGGTACATGAGTGTTCATTTTGTTACTATTCCTTATTCTTTACGTATAGATGTAAGGAATTATCTTGTACAAATTAGATATTCCCTAATTTATAAATTTTAAGCAAATTTTCTAAATGTCAACTTTTTGCCACTATTGTTCAAGATGCTTTCCTTAAAAACAGAGGTTTTTAAATGTTAAGGCTCAAATATTGGCATCATATATGAAGATATGATAGCTACATACAGCGTCACAGATAACATATAACTTTCTGAGAAAAGCTTTCTACACAAATTTTTTAAAACCATGGACTAACTTTTCAGAATATAATCCTGTAAGTAATTCTCTTAAGTTTTTTTTAAGATATTTCAAAAAATGCAGAAAGAATCCATGCTAGCTACAAAAATTTCCACCTTTAAAAAAAGAAGTCCAGGGCCGGCCGAGTGGCGCGATGGTTAAGAACTGGCTTGGGATGCCAGAGGGCCCCGGTTCGGATCCCACATATGAGGGCCAGTGACACTGCCCTCCACAGCTAAGATGCTGAACAACAGCTCGACCTGGAGCTGGGCTGCCGTGGGTCGCTGGCGATGGCGTAGGCTGCAGCCCCTGTGGCAGTGGGTTGCCATGGGCTACCGTGTGTAGCCAGCAAGCCAGCAGCCAGCGTGAGCGGCCAGCAGCCAGCAGCCGCAGTGAGCGGCCGTCCAAAAGCCAGCGACTGATCTGCCTCACCTGGGAAGAGTGCAATGATGGTGCCAACTTGGGCCAGTGAAACAACATCCTCCACAACTAGACTGAAGAACAAAAACGACAGCAATTGTCTGTTCCCATCCCCAATTCCCCAATAAAAATCTTTAAAAAAAAAAAAAAAGAAGTCCAGGTTTAGTTTAAATTTTATAACTATATTTTGAGCTGAATAAATAATATGCTTCTTTAACAACATTAAAACAGACACAAGCTAAGCAGATTTGACTGGTTCTATGACTGGTTCTATCGCCTTTCTGTAAATTTATCTGTAAGAGAAAGACAAATTATCTTCTCTCAAACTTCAGATACACTATTTTTATAACAGCTTTGACAAGATATAATCCACATCCATACATTCACCCATTTCAATGGTTTTTAATATATTCAAAGTTGTGCAACCATCACCACTATCAATTTTAGAATATTTTCATTGCCTGAATCTCGTATCCATTAGCAGTCACTCCCTATTTCCCCCCAAATCTCCCAGTTCTAGGAAACCACCAATCTGTCTCTATGGGTTTCCCTATTCTGGACATTTCATGTAAATGGAATCATACAATATGCGGTTCTAAGTGACTGGCTTCTTTCACTTAGCATGTTTTCAAGGTTCACACATATTGTAGTATGTCTGTACTTCATTCCTTTCTATGGCTGAATAATATTCCATTGTATAGATATATCATATTTTGTTTATTCATTCATCAATGATGGATATTTGGGTTGTTTCTACTGTTTGGCTATTATAAAGAATGCTGCTACAAAAATTTATGTACAAGTTTTTGTGTGGACATATGTTTTCAATTCTCTTGAGTATATTCCTAGGAGTAGAATGGTTGGGGCATATGGTAACTAACCTTTTGAGTTACTGCCCATTTTCCAAACCTTCTATACCATTTTACATTCCTAACAAGCAATGCGTAAGTTTCTCCACATCTTCACCAACTTTTGTTTATCTGTCTTTTATTACAACCATCCTGTTGGGTATTAACTGGTACCTTATTATGATTTTGACTTGGATTTCCCCGATGGCTAATGATGCTGATCATTTTTCATGTGTTTGTTGGTCATTTGCATATATTCTTTGGAGAAATGTCTAGTCAGATGTTTTGCTCATTTTTAAATGTGGCTATTTATCTTCTTATTCAACAGTAATAATCCTTTCTATATTCTAGATACAAGTCCCCTATCAGAAATATGATTTGCAAAAGCTTTCTCCAATTGTATAGTTTTGCCTTTTCACTTTCTTAATGGTGTCCTTTGAAGCCCAAAAGTTTTTAATTTGGATAACATACAATTTTTCTATTTTGTTGTTCTTGTTGTTGCTACACCATTTTATTTTTTAAATAATTTTATTTGGAGGAAGATTTGTAAGCTTGCTGATTTAGGTAAATAAAGCAAACTAAATCTCTATTACTATTTCATACTATCAATTTCTTAATAATATATACTAAAAGTGGCTTCTAATTATTGTATTTAAGCTCTTGGAATTGGAAGAGGCTCTCCTGCTACTAAACGTAAGTCAATGTATAGTATCCTCTATTTTTCTGTGCTCAAGGTATTACCTTCTCTATCTCTTCAGCTCTAAAAATCTTATGCTTCCTTCCTAACACAGCACATACCTTCTTCTTTAAGTCTTTCTCAGTTCCCCCCAATATTATAAAGGACATGACTTTACAACATCTTGTTGGCACCTACATGTAATTTGAGTGCTTGTCTTATCTCCTTTACCGGGAAGACAGTTTCTTGAGGGTTATGACTCTAGCTCTTTAATTTTTATATATGGTTTCATATATGTTTAATGAGTGACTTCACCTCACCATTAGTCTCTTTTTTCCCATCAAGACTGTAAAAGTAAATTTCCCATCAAGACAATGAGGCTGGGACTTCTGAAGATTCTTGATTTACTTAGCAATAATAGAAAAAAATGTTGCAAATTAAGTACCACCCAGTAAATCTGAACTCTCTCTGTGAACTGCACAGATCATGCATAAAGGTTGGAAGTGGAAATCAGCAACACAAGTTTCTTGCCAAATGACCAGTCATCTTAAATCCTTTTGGAAAGCAGGCAGAATACAAAGTAGAATATATTAGTATTGGTTTAAACTGAATTCATTTAATAAAATCTATTCCATTTCTAAAGAATAAATTTTGGAACTTCAAGAAGATGGTCCACCCTAAGTACAAAATGCCAGTCACAACAATAAAGACCACTGAAATGCTTTTGCTCAGAAGTAACCACCCTCAGTTCTAAAATAATTTTAAAATCAACTGTTTGAAGCACAATTGGAAGACATATATCTCCACTGTTTACAATCTACAATTCCTTATCATCTTAACTTTATTTCTTAAGGCTAGGTTGGTCTTCTTTAAGGAATGACAGAAAACTAACAACCAGAAGAAATCCTAACCCCCCCACCCCCACTCCAAGTATGTGAAAAGTTTTGAAAATTTCCTAATGTCTTAGAAGAAAGCTCTGGTATAGAAAATCACAATGAATACTTCCACGCCTTAAAATCAGTTCATTTCTTTTGGAAGAAATTTCTGCCAAAGAATGAATGAATGATTTATATTCATATGTTTTAGGTTAACCTGAGATTTTCTATATGTCTACCCCGAAATACTGAATAATGCCACAATAAACACTTTATTGAATAAAAATCCCATTTAAACTGCCATCAACATAATGAATATTACCTGCACATCATAACCATCCCAGCCTTTGTTCTCACACTGTATGACTTTTGGGGTATAAGAATCACATCCAGCTGTGCCTCCAACACATTTCAACTGTGGGATCGGATCCAGCCTACGGGAGGTGGTGTAGCGGTCATAATGGAGGGTAAGAGCTTTTACATCCCGCAACAATATTCTGTCTGAAACAGTAAGGACACAGATTAACAGACAGTAAATATCTCGTCAAACATATAAAGTCATCCTAATAAAATTCTTGTCATACAAAATACTTTCAAAAGTAAGAGTTTTTCTCACTTTTTGAGGATGACCAAGTAAGAGAAGATGAAACAATCGCCCAAAGCCATCCTAACAACATTCAGGCCTTTTGTAGAAAATTCGGGTGGTCACACCTTTAAGGCCTTCCTTCATTTCAGGCCTTGATGCTCCCCAAAACTACTTCTATATCACAAGTTCTACATAATTTTTGTAAAATCAGAACAAAAAGTTCATTAACCTGAAACATACTATTGTACAATAACATCAATGTTTAACTAAAATGGCAAAAAATATACATCAATATACATCAAGCATTTTTAATAACTCAAATGTCTGTCAATAGGTGAAATGATTAATATAATTTTGGTTTATTCATACAGCGGAATAGTCTATACCAGTTAAAATGAGTGAACTACAATTTATGTATCAGTCTAGGCATATTAAAAACATTTTAAGTAAAATCCAAGATGCGAATGTTTAGTATGATAGCTTTACATAAACCTTGAAAGCCAGCAAAACATTACTACATATTGTTAATGTCTATATGTGTATATAATGAAAGTAAGTATGAAAACATGTACAGGAATGATTCAACCCCAAATTCAGATGAGTATCTCTGAGGACAGAAGAGACTATTTAGCTCTCTATCCTTGTTTTATTGGGGGGAGATTTGCTGCAAATATGGTAAAATGTGAAGATTCAATAAAACTGGCCGACGAGTGTATGGGTGTTCACTATGTGTTTAAATATTTAAAATATTTCACAATTTTAAATATTAAAAATATTTAAACTATAATTTCAAAATTGCATTGACAAAAAGGTTTAAGAATAAGAAGTCGAAACAAGGAAATTATGTACATTCTGGCATTCATGTACATAAATGAATTTTAAAATATTACTGGGAAGTTAATAGTCTTCCTACTTAACACACTTGGATTATGATGAAAGATGACTATGGACTTGTTCACTCAACATCCATTTCACTCTCAAATTGGTATGCCTTCTTGCAAAGTTAAAAGAATTCCAAAATCTCTTGCGACTTCAGTTCCCAAAAAAGGGATTCAAGCCAGGGATTTAAGGCCTAGAGAACAGACCTTAAACTCAGACTGTACTATGTCCTTTGGCTAGCAAGCAGTCATAGGGGCTCTGGGTTTTGACAGTGTTCCAGTACCCCTTAATTAGTTTCGTGGATGTGAACAATCTTGATGTAAGCAATCCATTTTTCACTGCTGTGTGTAGCAGGCATCACTTTCTACCATTTTGTTAGCACCTAATTCCCTATATTCAACCTGACAAAATTAATAGAATTTGCTGCCTCCCAAATTCCACTAAAACTACAATAAATGGATTGTTTTGTTGATGTGAATAAATAATATCAAGGAAAACAGAAAAGGAGATGGCAACAGAATTTTGGAAGGTGAAAACAGGTGGACTACGGTAGGTGACTAGATCTAAGTAAAAGCCAAATGCCAGTCTGACAGGGTTTGGAAAACTGAGAATCAACCACCTGACATACACAATAGAATCCCTAAAAGGAACAAGAAATGGCAGCTCTTGACTTGGAGATGCCTTTAATAAGCACTACAAGGTGAAATCTTCTTGAGAAGCTACAATCTCCAGACCCTCTCCCAACTCTACGCTGCTGCAACTTGCCCCTTCTCCACCAGGAAAATGTCTGGGGACGTATTCTCTAGAGGGTAAAACTGAAGGGCTCTGCACTGGGGGATAGCTGGCACAGCAGAGGGGTACAAAAACATAACAGGGAGTCCAAGTAACTGTATGCATTCTGAATGCTGAAAGCATACACCTCTTTCCCACATGCCTCACAAAACACTAGCAACCATTCCTTTGCCCTCTGAGTGACAGACTAGAAGTATATTCCCGTTGTAATCTAACCAATAAGAAATACATGTACTGGGGCCAGCCGAGTGGCTCAGTTGGTTAAGAGTGGCAACTCTAAGCAACAGGGTTGCCGGTTCGATTTCCACATGGGCCAGTGAGCTGCGCCTGAGCTGAGCTGCCGATGAGCTGCCAACAGGTGGCAGGATGGCTCAGCTGGTGAGAGCACGTGCTTCTAACAACAAGGTTGCTGGTTCGACTCCCACATGGGATGACGAGCTGCACTCCCCACCCCTCCAACTAAGATTGAACACAGCACCTTGAGATGAGTGGCCAGCTGCTGACGGGTGGCCAGATGGTGACTGGGCTTGGAGCTGAGCTAGCTGCGCCCTCCACAACTGAGATTGAAGGACAACAACTTGGTTGTTCCCCTTCCCCAATTCCCCAACACTGTTGTCATTCCCTAATTCCTTAATAAAATCTTTAAAATAATAAAAAGAAAAGAAAAAGAAGTATATGTACAAACATCAAGAGTTTCCCCAAAAAAGAACCGTCCACGTAACCCTACAGTCACCAGGTCACCCCACAGTAAAGTTCAAAATCCAAAAGCGCCAACCATACATTGATAGTTTCCAATCAGCTTTTTGGTTCCCATCAGTAATCATGAGCAGAGAGACAAGAATTACTAAAAATATGAGCAAAGCCCTAACATGGAACACAGCAACCAGTACAAAGCAAAACCATAAAAGCATTTTGGAGGAAAGAAAGACTGTACAGGAAGAAAAAACTTCTAAAAAATTTTTAAAAGCTATGATCCTCATTAATACAAAACACTGCATCCATAAAATAATTGTTTTTAAAACTCCTGGAAATTAAAGACAGGGCAGCTGAGACAAAAAACTCCATAGAATTGTTAAAGGTAAGAAAATCTCCTAGGAAGCAGAACAAAAAGATGTAAAGTAGTAGGGGGAAAAAAGAGAATTACAGGACAAATTCAGAAAGTCCAAAAATTCAATAGGGGTTCCAGAAAGAAAGAGTGATCAGATGGGACAAACTCAGTGATATAATTTAAGAAAAATTCCCACAACTGAAGAATGTGAGCTGTTACACTAAAAGAACCCAACGAATACTTAGGCCTCAAAACAGACCCACAAGACGGTACATCATTGTGAAATCTTAGAACACTGTAAACAATAACTGCCAACAAATTGTCACAAGAAAAGGGGAAAAACAGGTCACATACAAAAAGATAAAGAATTAGAAAAGCTTCCAATATCTCAACAGGATAGAGGAAGTGGAAAAAAGCCTTCAAAAACTGAAGGAAAAAGATTGGCTGGGTATAGAATTCTAGATTGTCACTCAAACAGGAGGGCAGAATTTTCAGGAATATTGGTATGGTACACAGAGTGCTTTCTAGTCACAAGCAGGGGTGGGGGGGGGTGGGGGGGATTAACTTCACACAAGAGAGATAAAGCCACTTTAATCCACTAGTCAATCTTGGCATCATTAATGGCAGAACAAATTGATATTACACCATCTCCTATGATGTAATCCCCACAAGTACTTAACATGAATCTAATCAAGCCTTTGGATCTAATCCAGTTTACTAAAAATACAGGGAAGAAAAACAAGCTAAAACAACACCATGAGAAAACAGAATCCAAAAGGTAGACAACCGGCCCAAATTCTTCAGACTAGTAGTAGCATGAAAAAAAGGACTATTCTACATTTTAAAAGACTTAAGGGATAATTCAATCAGATGCACTGCAAGGTCCTGGTTTGAACAAACTAGCTTGGACATTTTAGGGATGACTGTTATATCTCAATATGGAATGGGTAATTAGTGATATTAAGAAATTAGGATTAATTTTGTTAAATGTAATATTTTTACTATGTGGAGAAAAGTTCCTTTAAAAAAAAAGGATGAAAACTAGAAGACTTAGGAGTGGCCTGTCATGCTGCCTGTAATTTACATTAAAATATTTCTACATTAAAAAAAAAAAAGTTGAAAGAAAACAAAGAACATAAAAAGACTGATAACTTTCCATCAAAATTTAAAATACCTTTCCCAGAATTCCTCTAGTAGACTTAACTAGAATGTCTCAGCATCAAGGGATTCTAATAGGAAGGGTATTTGGCTTTTCCAGTATTTACACAGAGGTAGACAAGAAAAAGGTAGAGAATGGCTTCTGAGTAATCATCCAATAGTGTCTGTCACACTTAGTATAAACAGTAGAAGAAAAAACATTTTATTTAGAGTTTCTGGACCTACAAAATCCAAGAGAAATTCCCAAAAGAAAACCCTATTATATTGGGTTGTCGGAAAAGTCATGACGCATTTTTGCAACAAAAAACATAGAAAAAAAATACATCATGACTTTTCTGACAACCCAATAGTAAGATAATTACATAAAATAGATGGATATTTTATCAAGTACCAAAAGTCAACAGCTTTTTCTATACCTGTAATAGCCAATTACAAATGTCACTAGCTCAAATTAGTGACAAATTACATACATACATAAAATATTTAGAAATAAGCTTAAGGTCAAGATGTGATCTTTATATATAAGAAAATACTATGTAAGACCTAAATAAATTTAATGTACTTCCAACCAAGAACCCAGTTGGGTTTTTTGGAACTAGAAACAAATTATGTTAAAAATCCTATGGATACTGATTTGTGGTGCTTTATTTATCCTATTAAATTTTTCTATATTAAAAAAAAAAGATCCAATGGAAAAAATTATGTTTATAAATAGCCAAAGAATTTTTGAAAAATAAATTGCTTTACCAGATAATAAAGTTTACTATAAAGTTACTATAATCAAAATAGTACGGAATTGAAACAGAAATAGACAAGGGAACTGTGAAACAAAAAAAGTCTAGAAATAAATCCAGATATATGTGGGAATTCAATATAAAATAAAGTAACCTACTTAATAAAAGAAGGATGGCTTCTTTAATAAATGACACTAGCATTACTCACTATATAGCTAAAAGAAAATCCACCTAAAACTATATAAAAACTTAATTCCACATGGGCTAAAAATCTAAAATTTCCAATAACTATATTAAAATAAAACGTGTTCTATTAAACCCAAACTACCTCCTCATTAAACAAAAAAATTTAACAATAAAATATTCAATGGTACAAAAAGCCAGAAAGTATTATTAAACTAACAGGAATTATAACTTGAATTTACTGTACAGGGTTAAGATAATGCAAAGAACACTGCAGTTAATTCCCATCACCACCTTGCTTATGACTTTGGCCAAATAAATTTATCTATATAAAAGTTTCCTCTCCTGTAAAATTAAGACAATAAATAAACCGTAAAATTGGTTGTGAAACTTAGATATGGTTACTAAAATTATCTAGCAGAATACTTGACACATAATAGGTGATAAAGTACAATAAATGTTACTGAGAATGTTTATGGGGCTATAAACACATATGTATGATACCATTACCATAACCCCACAGCCTCTTGCCTCCCTAGAGGTCCTAAAAGGCACTATGTTTTGTGTCCCTCAAATTTACATGTTGAAGCCCTGATCCCCAGTGTGATACTATTTGGAGACCGGGCTTTTGGGATATAAACAGAGGAAGAGACCAGATATCTATCTCTCTCCCAGCACCCCCAAGACATAAAATGGCAATCTGCAATCTGCTGGCACCTTGATCTTAGATTTCCCAGCCTCCAGAACGTGAGAAATAAATGCTTGTTGTTGAAGCCACCCTAAGGCCATGTTTCTAAGAACAAAATGCTGATGCCCATATCCCACAAGTTACATACATCATTCAAGCGTCATACAAAGTTCCCTGAAGTCCCGACTCACAAACTGAAATCCACATCCAAGTACCAAACTTAAGATGAACAATTCAAACTTCCGCAAACCTGTCTTTCCCACAATCTCCCCATCTCAGGAAAGGGTAACTCCACACTTTCAGTCACTCAGGCCAGAAACACTGGAGTCATCTTTGTCATCTCTACCCCTCTCACCTCTACATTGATCCAAGTGTGAAAGTTCCTGCTTCTGCCTGTAAACCCTGTCCTTCTTACCAGTTTTATTGTTATCCATACCATCGTTCACAATATGTCATGCTATTTAACTATTTGTTTATTGTCTGTTTTCTCCTCAATAGATGTAAACTCCTTGGGGGCAAGATGCTCTATTTTGTTCACTGCTATATTCCCAAAAACCAGAAGTGACTTAAATATAAACTAATTCAATAAAGAATTTTAAAGGGCCGGCTGAGTGGCTCAGTTGGTTAAGAGCTCGCTCAAGAGTTTGAGCTCTGAGCAACAGCAGTTCGAGTCAGCCCGAGCTGAGCAGCCGTGAGCTGCCAACAGGTGGCGGGATGGCTCAGCTAAAAAAAAAAAAAAAAAGAATTTTAAAAGTCTTAGGAAATCTCTTTTGAACTGATACAATTTTTCCCCCAAATTAATGCTCTGTGTTAGCTAAAGACAAAGTAAGTGCATCCAAATAAAAGACAAATTAGGCAGTGATTACTGCTTCACTAAAGGACTTGATAAAAGTTAAACCAATAAAATGCCTTCATCAAACAGTTACTTAAATTAAATGTAAGGTAAAGCAGAACTTATAAAAATCAGTTGCATTTACTCTGCAAATATTTTGGTGCTTTTTGTCCAGAATAGTTTCATAGAGTGGGTAGACTAAGAGGTACCAGGTAGCTCTTCACCATTAATTTAAATTTGGTTTTTTCTTTTAATTCCCCCGACTTTTCATCTGTAAACTTCCCATTTTTATTGAAGAATTCATTGAAACAAGTCTAATTCAACTAATTCATCTTTCATTCCAGCTTTTAAATTATAATTCTGATTAAAGTCTCTTATTTATATACAACTTTCTAGGAATACATAAGGAAAATGTACATTTAAATCCAACTTGGCTTTTTACTTAGTAGTAATACAACATCCACATCAAATGGATTACTCTAAGTCAAGTGCCTACAAATAGCACCTTCTCTCTCATTTCAGCATCTAGGAATAAAATAGGAACTTACAGAAATAAATCTGATGCTTAAGTTCAAAAACAAACACAAATTTTCTATCACCAAAACACAATTGCAGTATTGGTACACTTTCCAAGCCTTAACATCTTTGCTCTTCAGAACAAAAATGAAATTTTAGTTGTTGAAAAGTGGTTTCTTAATTCTAATTTAAAGCATGCATCATTTATTAAATGGAATGTATGTGATGTATATACATATAAATATATATTAATTACAAGGAATATTATTGATCCCATATAAACTATTTACATAATTCTAATAACATAGTGATATAAAAGAACCTTTTCCCTAAAAATCGCTTATCATGTCCCATCACAAAAAATAGTATGAAAATATTTCTTAAATTCTAGAATGCGGTTAAAAACAATGAGAAAAGCTGGCTTAACACAATGTAATTCACTATAATGGTCAGAATAAGAAGCATGGGTTCTGCCCGCATAAATGTATGATTCTACTAACCTACCTACAAGGTTTGCTGCCCTGTCCACTAAGTGTGACTCACAGACTGTGGACGTCAAGGCGACTGCCAGCCATAGCAACAGGCAGTCACGCAAACAGTCAGCGACGACATCAGACACTCATGAAAACAAAGCAAGATGCGCAGGTGAGTATCGGGCCTTCCAGCCTGACTCCAGGGTAAGGGCTGTAACCCGAGAAAATAGAAAGTAAACAAATTCTGAGAGTCCAGGAAAGGAAGAAAGATGTTACGAATACTGAGTCGCCCCGCCAACTCCCCAACAGTCCCCCCTCTCCCGTAGGACTTCTGGGAAAACCAAAAGCGCCAGGCGGCGCACAAATTAATAGCGAAAGGGACGAAAAAGGAATTAGAGCAGAAAGGGTCGAGGGGCGCCAAAAGGAAATGGTTGCCCGCAAAGCCTCTCAGAGCAGGCTGAAGGCGGCAGGAAGGGGAGAGTGAGGACAGCACTCACTAGGGTCGTTCCAGCCCAGGACAGAGCTCCCGACCAACAGAAGCAAAAGGCAGCTGAGGAGATGGCAGCGAACGTCCGCTCCGGGCCCACCGACCGCGGCCATGGCGCTCTGCGAAGGGCGTGCGGCTGGCAGGAACCTGGGCTGCGGAAGTCCGTGAGCCGCTGCTTGGCGATGCCGGGGACTGGGGCCACGGAAAACGGAAAGTCTGTAGGCCTGGTCCCAGGCACTACGGAGGTTCGGCCGCCAGTGTCACGTCACTGCCGCTGTGACGCGTGGGCGAACGTGAGTGGACGTTGCTGGCCGACCGAGGGCGGAACCAATGGCGGGACGCAGAGGCTGTGGGCGGGGCCGAGGGCTGCCCTCAGGGAGGTTTTTAGGGTTGGTGCTGCGGTTAGAATTAAAACAGCACAAAGTGATATCTAAGATGTGTAGTCAAGTTATGTATTTACAAAAAACCTCAGTAACTTTCCCCAGGTAAGTTACTATGTCTTATTCAACTTTATGTCTTCAGCACCTAGCATAGCGCCTGGCATTATTCGTGTTCTATTACTGTTCGGTAAATAGAGAAGATTCCAGCGAAAGGTAGCGTGGAAATAAATTGGTTTCCGAAGCTTGGAACCTTTACATATTTCCTTGTGCGTGGTGCCAGTAAGAATTTACAAAATATCACAAGAGAAACTACTTCCTAAATAAAGAACCAGCCAGAGAAAACAGTTCTAAGAGCGCAGAGGCATTATCTTCAAGGTCCGACAGGCCTGGGTTTCTCTCATTCATTCATTCAACATATATAGGTTGAGTGCCTTATTTGTGTCAGGTACGCTTTTAGGCATGGGGCTTACGCTGAAGTGGGATAGGAGACACAAAGATAAATAATAAATTAATATAATAGGTAATGATGAGGGCATTGATGAAAATAAAACAGTGATATGGGTACAACAGAGACTGGGAGGCAACTTCAAGGAGGACCTTGCTGAGGAAGCGATTTCGAAGATTTGAGACCTGAATGATGAGAAAGAACCAGCCATGCAAAGATCAGGGGAAGAGCCTTCACGGCCTGGTGAACAGTGGATGCAAAAGCCCCTGCTTTGTGTTTTCAGGAACATCATTCACTAATTTGACCAATATCTTTGTATATTGACCATCTACCAGTACCTAGTAGTACCTGCTAGGCACTATCCTAGGCACTGGGGATGCAGCAATGAATAAAACAAAATTGGGGGAGGGGGGAGAGGCAAACAAGGCAAGTATAACTGAAACAAAGGAAGTTAGGGGAAGAGTGGAACAAAAGAAGGCAGAACAGTGGTGGCTCGGAGTGGGACTAAGCAGGACTGGAATAAAGATAGAGAATTCTATTCTCAACATGTTAAGCTTGAGGTAGCCACCCAGGTAGACATATCAAATAGACACTTGGATACACAAGTCTGAATTTCAAAGCTAAGGTGAACTAGGTAGCTATGTTATCAAAATGAAGACAGTATTTAATGCCACAGAAGGAGGCACAATGTGTAGGGAGAGAATTTAGATATGGCAGTAACAATGTCTGAACCTGATTTGGATCCTCATTCAAACAAACTATAAAATAAATGACATTTATAAGACAATTGGAAATTTGAACACTGACTTGATATATAATGGTATTATAGAATCATTTTTCAGGTGTGATGACAATTTTAAGAATTCTTTTAGAAAAAACTATTAAAGATGAAAAATTGTATCTGGAATTTCTTTCAAAATAATATGGGGAAACTAACATGAGAGTTTGGGGGAAGTGGATGAGGAGTATAGATAAAACAACATTGACCATGTGTTAATTATTGAGGGTAGCTGACGGTACATGGAAGTTCATTATACTATTCAGACTACTTTTATATATATATTTAATTTTTTCCATAATAAAAATTTTAAAAACTAAAATGTTCTCTGACTTGATCTGTAAGTTAGTAATTCAAAATTAACAAAATTGTGGGGAGGATTAAATCAGATAAATATTTAAAGCAGCAGGCACATAGCAGCTGCTCAATAAATAACAGCTCTCTCTCACTCCCATTCCCATCTCTGTGAATTAACTTTGGAGGACAGTAAGCCATCTAAATGAAAAGTTTTGAAACTATGAAAGATTGGAACTATTATGTAAGAATACTTAGAGAACATTTAAAGGACATAACAATGTTTAGGATTCACTTGGCAAATTGATGAAGAAAACTGACATTCTGCCTTTTTCAATTATTTTCAAGCTTTAGTTTGCATAGGAACTCTTTAGGGTGCTTGTTAAAATTTCAGATTCCTGGGCTCTGCCCACAAAAGTTCTGTTTTTGTCCTAGAAATACTGTGAATCTCATGGGAAAGCCAAAGGAGCACAATCTCTTAGGATTCCATGACCATGGAAGCAAACAAATATAGATCTAACCTGAAGAACAATTCCACTTACTGGTAAATGTCATCAAGGATGAATGTCTGTGATGCCCAACCCATTGTATTCACAAGAGAAAATTAGTGGACTAGCACTTAATTCTGACGCTGGGGCTTGTGGAAACTCCAAAAGGCTTCCTAAAATGTGATTTTCCCCAGGAGCCAAGCTATGAGCCTATGAAACGAGAACCTATCACTTCCCAATAACACCACCACTGATCAGCTATGTCTATGTTCCCTCAATCATCCCTGCTTTCAAGAATGGAATACTGTGAAACAAAGGGAGAAAAGGTGTTAGTGGTGACTATTTGGGATGGGATCATTTACTTCCCCAGGAATTCTACCTACTCCTTTCAAGATGGTTGGGGAGGAGGATGCATATGCCTACTTCAGTTTACAAAGCAGGTGTTCACAGACTGTCTAAGCAGCAACATCTCCACAGCATTCGAGTCCTGACAATTAAGTTCACGAACTCATCCTAGAAAAAGTGCCACATACCTCGTTGCTGAATATCACTATGGTCACTTTTGAAGTACTCCCCTTGGGAAGCTATGTACCGATGCCAGTTCCTAGTCCACCCTTCAAAGCAATTTTGGAACTCTCTTTCTGGAATGGCCATCAGAGCAGTCATTGTATTACCCTTGATGTCCTGAATGTCATCAAAATGTCTTCCTTTCAATATTTCCTTTTTCTTAAAATCATTGGGTGAGTAGGGATGGTGTTCCAATACAGTTATTTGTTTATTGGCTAAAAACTCCCTCACAGACAGTGCCGTGTGAGCTGGTGCATTGTCATGATGCAAGAGCCATGAATTGTTGGCAAAAAGTTCAGGTCTTCTGACTTTTTCACGCAGCCTTTTCAGCACTTCCCAATAGTAAACTTGGTTAACTGTTTCTCCAGTTGGTACAAATTCATAATGAACAATCCCTTTGATATCAAAAAAGGTTAGCAACATCATTACAACAAGTTCACGAACTTAATTGTCTGATCTCGATCTCCTATGTTCAAGTGTGCCTTGTGGTTTTGCTACCACAATCCTTAAATGGATACTCTTCGTGGCATAGAACTTTTTGCCGCTAACTTGAATAGGAAAAAAATCCTACTTCTCCCCAAGACATCTATAGATTTACTTGGGACATTAAGCCTCAAGAAGTGACCTGCTTACAAAAAAAAATTATAATTCAACCCTGGAAGTAGTGGAGATAGGCAGGGTGGATAGTACATTTAGCTTCCCAGTAGCTCTCATTTTTGAAGCATGGTGGAAACCATTCACTCAACCAGGTCTTACATACCAGTTTTAGTCTGATGACTGAAAAGATTTAAAAATCCAAATCATATGTCACCCACCTCCACTTCCCTTTTTACAACCCTTCAAAAAATTCTCATTGCTGGGGGGCGGGGGGACTCCTTATATAGGACCCTACTGTGTAATCACAATGCCCAAACCCCACACTCCCGCTGGCCTTCTCGCCTCTCCAGCAGACCAAGCTCCTGGCTCCCGGTTTGCCGCCAAAGCTCACCACGCCCCAACCCCTCCACAAACACACTCCCCTCTTCTCTAGTGAACACACCTGTTCATCCCTCCGTTGTCCCTCCCTCAGGGAAACCTTTTCTGACTGAACTACTGATCAATAAATCGAAAGCTTTCATAGGGCTATTAACCCATTTTCCTAGCAATTATCATTGTTGCAATTTCACACTTTTTTATGCCTGTCTCTCTCACTAAATGCAAGCTCCTGGAAGGCAGAAACTGTGCCTAGTTTTGCGCACCCCGAGGGCCCAGACCTGTTCCCAACACATACTAAACGTTCAATAAATTTCTACGATGGCTTAAATAAACTCTGCTTTCTCTTTTTCTTTCTAGCCCTCCAGTTTTTAGCCCTAACAAAAACCCAACGATTCTCACCAACTCCCAAGAGATCGGATTTGCATTAAATTCACCCTCTACTGGATCCCGCTATTCCTTTCTCTGGAGGTTAAGTCTCACCAGAACCCTCGTCGTATGTGGGAAACCGAGAAGCCAAGTGCAAACCACCCAACTAGCCTTACTTCTCCTTCGTTACACGGCTGGGAGGAGAAATGGGTGCGCTTTGAAGATCGCAAACGTCTCCCCCAAATACATCACAACATGCCTCCCAAAGGTCAGCGGCCACTCGCGCTCCCTCCTCCTCATAGAATGTGGGAGGGACGTTGCGGGACACCGGTGAGGAGCTTCAGCATGGAGCTTCCGCCAACCCTGAGGGGAATCGGGGGGCTGGCGTCCGCACGCCCCGGAAGCCGAGCTGGGAGGAAAGCCTCCCAGGGCGGCGATCTGCAGAGAAGCAGAGCTGGTTAGGAGGAAGAAATCGGCTCGACAGCCCCAAGCCCGCGCGTCCCCCGCGCCCTTCGCGCCCCCGCTCGAGCGCGAGCCGCCGGCGGAAGTGCTGCGTCGCGCTTCCGGGTGTTGTCTGGTCGCCGCCACCGCGCGTCTGTGGACTCCGGGCCACTGCCGCCGCCGCCGCCGCCTTGGGTCTTGGAGCCAGGAGCGACGTCACCGCCATGGCCGGCATCAAAGGTGGGCCTGGGACGCTGGGCGCCACAGGGCTGGGTGGTCTCCTGGAGCTAGGGGGAGGGGGCCCGCGCGCGCCGCCGCCTCAGCCCTGGCGCGCGCCGCGGGGTCCCTGCGCCTGAGGCCGACCCCCCGACCCTAGAACCTCTCTCCGCCCTCGCAGCCTCGGAGCGGAGGTGGGCGCGGCGCCCTCTGAAAGGGCGGCCGGAACGGCGGCTTCTTCAACAGCCCCCACTTTCTGCTGATCGCGGTAGCCTCTCTCCTCCCCATCGCCTCATATGCAAGGAATGAAGTGGTCCGCGGTCTGTTAAAAGTCCCGCAGCGACTCGGCCATCAGACACGTTTTGCAGGAGTTCGCCTGCGAGAGAGAGGACGGCAGAGTGTGGGTTTGAGGGCTTTGAGGCCATTAGAGATGCCAGTTATGGAAAATCAGTGTCATTTCCCACTTAAAGGCACAAGTGCGATCTTCAGATGCTGAGCCAAACGGAGTCCCTCAGGAACGCCCTGGAAGGGTTTAGGGATGATTCTTGCCGAAATCTCGGCGATCACATCCACTCTCAGGACCCGTAAATGTTCCAAAAACCGATGTATTTTAATTTGTGGTGTTCGTCCGGTAGGCTAGACCCTGTAAGCGACCTCCGAGTGCTCCTGCGCTCTGCCCTCCTCTACAGTTGCCCGCTGGGGCTTTTTTCACATTTCAAAGTTTTTATTTAGTTAGGTTTTTTTAAAGATAAAATTGTGTTAAAAATTACTCGTTTGTATGTTTTCTTTAAAAATGGGAATATTGCTTTGTTTCCAACTGTTTGGTAGTTTTGTTAGTGTGCTTAAAAGCAAGTACCATTAACAACATTTTCAACTTAACAAGAAACTGCATTGATTCCCTGACCTGCGGCTTTGTAAAAGGAGCAGCTAAGCAGGAGGAGAGCTTGGATAGCAGCATTTTTTCTGTGTGTTTTATTTCCTTTAAGGACAACTCTTGATCTCCTTTCCCAGAGTCCCGTTTTACTGTTCTTGTTTTAGCTTTAATGTCTGAAAACATTTTTATTTCCCATATAAAACGTCATTTGAACAACAGATACTTTTTAATCTCCTTTTGAACTATAATAGACCTTTTTAAATCCTTTAAATCCTTTGAATCAATGCTGTGGTTTTTAGGATGTTGCCAGGTTCTCTGCTCTTCCTCATTTCTTTAGTGCCATTAATGCCGGACTCTCTCAAAATAACTAATTTCTTTCTGTAAACCTAGGTAAATATTAGGTGAAAGTGCCTCAATGGAATTGTACTTGCACTTTTGGTTTCAGTAAGATTTTCTGATTATTATGATTATCAGGATATTTTCTTCCTGGTGGCCTATCTTTATATTAAGTAGTGTTGCTATGATTGGATTCCATTGCTTATTTCTTGAGCCATTTGCTCTTTGCTTTGTTATATATTGGGTTTCTCTGGAAACTCCCAGGTTAGGGAATTGGTCCCCTCTCCTACTCTAATTTCTTTGTAATCACAGAACCAGCACCCTGTCTCTAGAGAGTTTAGATAATTGGGCTGAATCATCGCTAGCGTAGAGGCTTTGGGAAGAGAAACCAGACGCATCTTAAGTTTTGCTTCCCAATGTTGCATCACTCAATTGCAGTATAAATTCTTGTCTTGTTGATGTGTCATCTAGAACAACCGTTTATATACAAATGATGAAATTTGTATATAAATCAGCCTAGTTGCTGATTTCATAAGACTGGACAAACTTTACAAGTTTTGGAAACACTTAGCAATTTATTTAACCCCATTGTCTTTTATCTTATCTAATATGACTGAGAGGCGAGATGTCACGTAAAATTATTTTTTTGATACCTGAATCTTACATTTCATTTTACTTTGAGGTTTTTTTTTAAGAAATTGTCTTAAATTAATTTTAAGAGTATACTCAAAAAATTTAGACTTTCTTTTTTTGATAGGACATAAATAAATGTTCTCTGTCAGAACAGAGTTACCCTCAGAAACCGAGCCCAAAGGCTACTTGCCTCTTGTCTAAGATCACCGAAAACTGGTATGCTTTTTGAGAATTTTTCTGCCTGACCCTGACATAAAATATTTTTCAGTCTCCTCTCTCCAGTCAGAGGGCAAATCTTGCTTATTCTATGCAATTCCACCTCCTCTTTCTCATTTGTTTCAATATGGGAATCAAGATCATCAAACTTTCAAAATTTTATATCATAAGATAACAAGTAACAGTGATCTTTTCTGGGAAAGGAAAGTTACTTTTCACTTACTTTTGTTCTGGGTACATGAGTTGCTACTGAAAAAATATAAATAAGCATAAACGATTCTTTAAAATAAAAGTTTTTTATTCTGCTGAAATTCACACACAACAATTGTGTTACAAAACGTGAATAAATAACCTCTGAATGAGAGCCCCAAGTGTCTGTTTATAAATAATGTTAGCTTTAGTGTATGGGCTTTGTGACATCTGTTTTGTCTCTTTAGTAACCTTTGTTTCCTCCAGGATTCTAAGCTATATTCTGGATAAATGGCTTCTGAATAAATAGGGTGTTACCATATGGTGTTTATAGTGGTGAACTTAGCCGTTTGGCAACTACATTCAAAAAGTAAAGATGGTTTTTTACTTCTTCAGCATGTCTTATAACAAATATCTTTAGTGTTCAGAGAATTATTTGCATTTTCTATCTAGTCCAACTCTCATTTTATAGTAGAAAGAAATGACATTCAGACATAATTATTGAGACAGCTCGTATGTGGCAGGTAGGAGGCAGGACCCAGCATCTCTTGACTTGCAGTTAAGCACTGTTTCTACTCTGCTACATCAGGCATGTCTTTCCCTCCCCTTCTCTCCCCTTCTCTCTTTTTCCCCCCTTTGGTTCTTTTCATTCATTCTACAGGTATTTATTATTGTTAAGAGCTGGGGCATGAGCATCAACAACAGAAACCTTTTACCCTTGTGGAGTGAACAGTTTAGAAGGAAAGACAAATACAAATCAGTATAAAATTACAGCTGTGATAACTAAGCAAAGGGGAGGTGTGCAGTGCAAGGAGAGCCTCTGCCCATGCATGACCCTCTGCCAGAAATGCTCCCCCAAGATATCCACATGATTCACTCTCTGATTTCATATAGATCTCTACTCAGATGTCACATCATCAGAGATGCCTTCCCAGGCCACTGTCTAGAATAGACTCCATCCCCTTACTCTACCTGACTTTTTCTTAGCACTTGACATTTATTTGGTTACTTTTTAAAATGGTTTTCTCCCACTACAATGTAACCTTCATGAGAGCAAGAGCTTTGATTTTTTTTTTCATTGTTCTGTATCTAGTACCAAGAACTGTGTGACACATGTTAGGTGCTCAATATATACTTGTTGAATGAATGAATATAATCTGGAGTATTGTTGTAGTCAGGAGGTTTGGATAAACTTCACTGAGGAAGAACTGATTGAGCTGAGAAAGGAAGGAAAAGTAGGAGTTAACTTGGAGGAAAAAGGAAGGAGTAGGACAAGAATGCAAGCTCCAGGAGTGTGAATGGGCCTTATCTCATTTATTAAGATATCCCCAGGACCTGTTACATATTTGGTGCTCAGTAAGTATTTTCTAAATGAAATGAATAAATGAAAAAGTGTCTGGGGTAGAAGAGACAACATGTGCAGCAGCCAGGTTAGGGAACCTATTGATTTCCAGGAAAGAAGAGAGGGGCAGTGTCACTAGAGTGCAGAGGGCACGGATGAGTAGCCTGGTGTGATTGATATGTGTCAGGAGAAGTAAGAAGGGCAAATTATGAGGACCTGTTTCGAACTGACCAAAGCAAATGTAAATTCAGTATTTTCCTCATCATTTACATTGCATTCCCTTGTACACTTAAAGTTCCTCATTTGCTGTGAAATAAAAGTGCAAATTTCTCTTTTCTTTCTGTACCTGAAAATATTATGGCATTAAGCACTAAATAAATGTATTCAGGGTTGACATGACCTCTATCAGTGATCCAAATGAAAACTAAATCTGCCAAGCTACCATATCAGTGGGTATCCTTGATTATGACTATTTTAATTCAGAGAAGTTTATCAGTAGTACTTGGCAGCATTTAACCCCTTTACTGTTTTTTGTTTGTTTGGTTGGTTTTGGGGTTTTTTTTAAAGATTTTTATTGGGGAATTGGGGAGATGGGAACAGTGCTGGGGAATTGGGGGAAGGGGAACAGACAAGTTGCTGTCCTTTTTGTTCTTCAGTCTAGTTGTGGAGGACATTGCTTCACTGG
>NW_017731501.1:219372-252232 GCF_001890085.2 Hipposideros armiger | reverse complement strand
GAGGGCAGTGTCACTGGCCCTCATATGTGGGATCCGAACCGGGGCCCTCTGGCATCCCAAGCGAGTTCTTAACCATCGCGCCACTCGGCCGGCCCGGATAATACTCACTTTTAATACATTTCTTTTTGTGTGTATTGTTTTACTTTTTGCTTCTGGGATCACAGGTAATGTTCAGACTGCTAATAATATTAATAAAAATAACATTAATTTAGTTTAATATTTCTCTTTCACTTTTTATTTACCTTGCAGCTTTGATTAGTTTGTCCTTTGGAGGAGCAATTGGGCTGATGTTTTTGATGCTTGGATGTGCCCTTCCAATATACAAGTATGTAAAAATTTATTATTTTTTTTGAGTATATAATGGCAAAATCTTTCTACTCTTATACCTTAAATTTTTTTTTTTTTGCTGCTGTAGAAGTAATCCTGAGAAATGTTTATTTAACAAGGACAACTTTTTTTACAGTGTTCACTTAAAATTTGTTTGTAAATATTTTAGGACATCAAGGTGCAAAAAAAGACTTTGGCTATTGTTCCTTAACTGTTGTCAAGTCTGTAACAGTAAGGTAGCAACACAGTAGCCCAGCACTACTGCTCAGTTTTGAGCACCTACCAATAAAATTAAATACAAGAAAATTAAAAATGCCTTTTCAGCAAAAAATACCATAAGCAGAGTCCAGAGACAGTTAACTAAGAAAAAGAATCATGTAAGCAATTACTTTCCTTAGAATAGAACTTTTTAAAATCAATACGATAAATTAGTAAAATATATATATATATATATATATATAGACAACTCAGTAGAAAATGAAAGTATTTTCAACAAATATGAAAAATAACTTCAAATTGCTAATGAGCACATGAAAATATACTCAACCTCACTCAAAATTAAGTGAAATCCATTGACAAAAATAAAAGATTTAGGCAAGCAGGCACGGTCATGTACTGTGAGTGGAAATATAAATAAGTGCAGTCTTGGAAGCCAGTTTGCTTGCAGCTCTCAAAATGTATTCATTCTTTGAACTAGCCCTTCCACTTTTAGAATTTCCCATGCAAATCTACTTGCAGATGTTTGCAAAGATATGTGTACTCGTAGTTGGGCGAGAGTATGGATGTTCATGGCAGCCTTGTTTATAATAACAAAAAAAGCTGGAAGCATCCTAAAGGTCTGTCAAAAGAAAACATTGTTAAATTATGGCACATCCATCAATGGCTATATGAAGCAGTCTTAAAAAGAATGAGGAAGAGGTGTAAGTGCTAATACATAAAGTTTAAGATATATCATTAAGTGAAAAAGTACTGTGATCCTTTCATATTTTTAAAGTTTATCTATATGGAAATATGGAACGATCCACAAGAAGCTCAGTAGGAGCGTGGGAAAGAAAGCAGCGGAGATGTGGGCAAATTTGAGTTTTCACTTTTTGTGCTTTTGTGTTGTTTGAATTTTTTTTCCTTAAGCATTTGTTCATTTGTAATTTTTTCTATTCTCAAAATATTTAGGAAAAGATTTTTAGTAAAAAACATAGATCAATCTTTGCTTGTCATAAGCCTGTAAGTATAAATCTCCACTATGATGTGTAGTTTATTTTACGGCAGTTTCAAACACTATTTCTTTTTAACTTTTTATTTTGAAATAATTATGGAATCTCTAGAATTTGCAAAAATAGTACAGAGTGGTCCCCTGTGCCATTCACACAGCTTCCCCCAGTGGTATTGTCTTACATAACTGTAGTTATATTATCAAAACCAGGAAATGACATTGGCACAATACAATTGTTTGACTGTAGACTAAAAGCCATCTACTTTTGTGATGAATTCTGTATTCTGGCTGAAAGTCTTCAATATTACTTTCAGTTCATTTTCTGTATTTTGATTTCAATACTTTGGGAGTTCCTAGTGACCTAAGAAAAGTTTGAAGGTGTTCTAGCACTGTGCTAGGGCAGGGTATCATTGAAGTCAAGGGCATGAATCTTGAATTTTAAAAATTACTGTGTTAATAGTTCCCATTTTCCATATTCCTCTTTATAACCTAAAATGAAAAATATTTTTAATTTTGGGTCTTGATTCCAACTGTTATAATTTATAAAGCATTTTCTTTTACTATAAGAAATATTTCATTATTGTGTCATAACTGACTTTAGGAATACTATGATAAATGTTTCTCTATTCAGTGTTCAGGTTATAGCTTATTTTTAAAATGTATCATGCTTTGTACCTTGCAATATTTCTTTGGTCCTTATTTTTAAAAAGCATATTTTATGTGTAGGAAAATGACAGATGGCAAAAACATTAACTTATTTTTCTTTTTCTAGCCAATACTGGCCCCTCTTTGTTCTCTTTTTTTACATCCTTTCACCTATTCCATACTGCATAGCCAGAAGATTAGTGGATGATACAGATGCTATGAGTAATGCTTGTAAGGAACTTGCCATATTTCTTACGACAGGCATTGTTGTCTCAGCTTTTGGACTCCCTGTTGTATTTGCCAGAGCACATCTGGTAAGTGAATGCGTTCTTCACTAATGTAATGTAAAGTTTTTCACAGGAAAAGGTTTTTGTGAAAATGACATGAAAAAGAGATGAGAGACATAGGAACCTAGGGGATAGAGATAAAAATCTTACTTTCATTGTTGTTAACTGATAAAAATGATACTGGAGAGCATGGCTGGGATCTGCAGCAACAGTTGGCTTGCCAATACTTCGCTCTCAGAATTGGGCACAACAACTGACCGACCCAGTGCTGAACAACCACAGGCCTGCCCTGTACAGCTTAAAACATGAAAGACCTAAGGAGATCTTGTGTTGTTTGCAGGTGGGAAAGTGCAAAAGAGGAGAAGGGGCTGGGCTACATATACTGGGTTCTTCCTCCCACATTCTGCAGTCAGATTCAGTCCTCCATCTCTCGGGAAGTAGAGAAGGCAAAGAAGATAGGGACTGGCCGCCCTTCCATATGGAGAGGGCAATTACTCTTCCTGCCTCTTTAAAAGAATGTGCATGAGTGTATTTTCCCTTTGATACTTTAAATTTAATATACTCTCTAGATAAAATTTTAGATTCACTAAGAAAGAGTTGGTTCAAATTTCTTTATAAATAGAAAATCGTAGAATTCTGTGCTGCCGCCTCATAGCCCAAAATTAAGCTTGCCTTTAAAGAGTTAATCATCTTTCCATGAGTTTGTCTTTTTAAAGGAAATGGAGATAAATAAAAACAGCAATATAGAAGTACTGTTAAGTGTTCAATAGTGAAAATTATTACAAATCTTATTTGTTTTAGATCATAATTGGCATACGACTAGAGCCTTGATTTGCTTTTCATTTTCTTTCTTGCTTTTCATGTCTGTTAACTGGGTGTTTGTGTCTTATTTCCATAGATTGAGTGGGGAGCTTGTGCACTTGTTCTCACAGGAAACACAGTCATCTTTGCAACTATACTGGGCTTTTTCTTGGTCTTTGGAAGCAATGACGACTTCAGCTGGCAGCAGTGGTGAAAGAAATTACTGAACTATTGTCAAATGGACTTCTTGTCATTTGTTGGCCATCCATGCACACAAGAGATGAGGCAGCCATGCTGAATGGGTATAGCAAGCCTCTTGGGGGTATTCTAGGTGCTCCCGTCTCACTTTTATTGTAAGCATACTATTTTCACAGAGACTTGCTAAAGGATTAAAAGGATTTTCTCTTTTGGAAAAGCTTGACTGATTTCACACTTATCTGTAGTATGCTTTTTGTGGTGTCCTGCTGAATTTAAATATTTATGTGTTTTCCCTGTTCAGTTTTTTTTTTTAATCAATATGCAATGTTAAACATTTTTTAAATGTAATAACCATTCACATTGGTTAGGAATTAGATTTCTGCAGGCTGTTACTGGGCTAAAGTATATTTTTTTCTCAAAATTATTTAACTTTTCATTATTACAAAAAGTTATAAAAGTAAGTTTTCAATCAGTCAGGATGACATCATTCCCAATTTTATGCAAACATTCAGACTGTTGGCATACCTTACAGATTATATACTCAGTGCAAATATAGCTGCATTTATACCTCAGAGGGGCCAAGTATTAATGCCCATGCCCTCCATAAGGATTGCTGGGTTTGCCAGTAAGCAGGTGTTTTGTGAATTGAAAATTATTTTATGGAATTGCTACAAAGCATTGCTTTTCTTCTCAATTGTTAGAAGAACTTTTTGTTAAACTTTAAGGTAAGGGTATGAAAACAGATTTTGACATGGTTTTTATTTATGTTTATAATAGTTAGAGTGAGTTGCATTGTGGGGGGAAATGATGTTGAAATTCTGTTTTTTGAATCCTGTTTCTATTTATAAGTGATCTTTTGGATCTTCTATCGGCCTTTCATGTTTAACCATGGGTAAGATGGACATTCATGGAACTACTACTGATAAGGGAAAATTGTGTGTTTGCGTCATACATACCAGAAAACCTTTCCCATATCCCTCCTTTTAACTTATTTTATAAGATGTATATATTAAGTAAAGTAACTTTTCAGATGTAGTTTAACAACACTTTAAATTAGAGGTGTTGAGCTCACCTGGAAAGGAATTGCTATGCCATACATTCAGAGTGCCCACTGCCTCACAAGGCCTTGACATGATTAGCAAGTGACTTGTTAGTCTGGCAGATAATTCATGCATTAACAATTTAAGATTTAGACCACGGTAATTATAGTTCTTATTCTCTAAGGTTATATCATATGTAATTTTAAAATATTTAAGACACGTTTCCTGTATACCTCTCAGTTGGTTTGATTTTTAACTCATCATGATAGATCTGCTGTTTACTTTTAATGGCATTTATTGTGTGAATTAATGCAAAATAGCCAAATCCAGCTGTACAGCAGCTTCAGACACAAACCCAACCCAAAAATTTCCAGTAACCAGGCATGATCAAATTGTAGTGGTTATTTGCAGCTCACAATTATCCATACTTTTTTCAGGAGCTAGCTATGAAAATGTTCAAGTTGGTCTGACAGTATTTTGTTAAGGATATTTGTTTGTATGTTTATTCAGTATACTTACATAAAAATTGTTTTGCCTTGAGACAAAATTGAGTAATCATGACAGCTATCTTTTGTTGTTTTATAAAGTTTATTTCTCAAGAAAATGGGAACAAATTTTGGGTTTGTTTAGCTGTTTACTAAAGATGGCTAAAAGCCACAGGTTTTATAACTGAACCCAAGTTGTTACTTATAGTTGTGAGATGGGAGGCAGAATGAAATACCTGCTTGTGGTTGTCCCATTTACATGTTAGGCTGAAAATAGCTTACAGTGTTATAATGTACACTTGAAGAAGAAGGTACAGGTACACATGAATTAGCTGGTGAAACAGTTGGGAACTCAGTGCCTGTGATTTACTCAATTCTTTGGGCAGGAAGTACATTCTCTGGTCCTCCCCCATTTTCTGTTCTAGAATGTCAGTGCAGTGCACTGCAACTGTTTTATTCACTTGGCCATAGACTCTTTTTCTAAAGCTGCATATTCTTTCTGTATACTAATTGCATTGGCAGCATTGTGTCTTTGATCTTGCACACTAGCTTGACATAGTGCTGTCTGATTTCTAGGCTAGTTACTTGAGGTATGAATTTTCCATAGAATATGCACTGATACTGCATTGCCATTGTTCTATGGAAAGAAAACTTTTGATGATGAAACAATAAAGATTTTAAATATCTATTTTTAGTTTGTGGGTGTTTTTGAAATGAAAATATGCTCCACACTTCAGTTTCTGAAGTGCATTATCCATTTTAATAGTGTGATGTAAAGCAACTATGACATTAGTTATAATGTCATAGTCACTTCCAAAATAAAATTGAAGCCATAGTAATAACTATTACAGTGAAGACCTATGATTTTGAGCTATAGTAAAAGGATTGGTAATCTGAGGAAGTAGGATTTTTACCCAACCGTTTACAAAAACAGCTATAGAAGGTTTTGTTGACATAAAAAGACCACTGATGGTCTAAAGTCAAGGTTGTACTAGTTCTTAAATTTTCAGAATTTTTTTATGACTGCATGTTTTAATATATTTATTACCATTTATTGGAGTATTTTGCTATTTGCAAACATTTCAAGCAGTTAAAGGTAAAAAATTAATCTATGTGGTGGTGCAATGTGAACAGAGAAAAGTACTGTTCTCTTATCAAACATGAATCCTGTCCCAAATTGTCCTAATTATAGTCTCATTATATAGTACTTTACAAAGGTCGGATTATAGGTTCTCAGTGTCTGCTTTAGTATGATTTGGGGGGGGGGGGCATTGTCATAATCCAGATTGCTAGAGTAACTCTAGAATAGTTATATTAAATGTGACTGGATTCATACGTTTCAGATAACTGGATCAGCATGTCAAATTTAACAAGCAGCCATGCAGCATTACTGTTAAGTGATATGTACGTTTTAGGTCTCAGGATGCATTATGATGTATAAAATTGGTGGGAAATGCAAATTCATGTTTCTTCCACATATACCTGTATTGTCCTTTCTACCAATGAAGATTAGGGAGCTCTTATTTTGTTACAGGCCTCCTAATTTTCTAGCATTCCCAGGGAACAGAACATACCCTGTAAAATAAATATTGTCGATAACTGAAGCTTAAGTCAAAAAGAACTAACACTTGCTAATTGGAAACCTGAATGAAAGCAAAAGATGTTCATCTTCTGCCAGCAGTGCAATGCAGGCTTTGGCAGATATGAGTTTTTCAGAGGCTGACAAGATTCTGCATCCCACTGCTTTTAACCGTATATCTGGAGATTTGTGACTGGCAGTAGTTTCCTGACCTCTGGATTACAGGTATGGGGCCCATCTAGTGGATAGCTCCTTAACTTGCTCTCCCAAGCATTCCAATGATTTTTTTTTCTTATCTTTAAAAAAAAAAAAATCGGGGTGGCCAATTAGATCAGTTGGTTAGAGCATGGTGCTGATAACACCAAGGTTGCTGGTTCGATCCCCACATGGGCCACTGTGAGCTGCGCCCTCCTTAAAAAAAAAAAAAAATCAACTTCAGGCACCAAGACAATTCAATGGGGTAAGAATAGTGATTTCAACAAATGGTGTTAGGACAACTGGCCATCCATATGCAAAAGATTGAAATTGGATCCCTACCTCACACTATATTCAACAGGAAAAAGTGAAGCAGATTTCTCCCCACCTGCCTCTATTCATCTAGCAAAAATTTTGCAGGAAGAAATAAAAGAAAATCTGCATGTCTAAGGTTCTTTATAAACAACTGGCATATATTTCTTCCACTTATTTCCACTATATAAAAAGAACAAAATGATAGTTTTGTGGCTTGTTAAACTGAGAGAAAACATTATTTCCCTCGTACTAATAAAACACTGTGAACTTTGACTCTCCCTTTCTTGAGCTATATGATCAATTAATTTTTTACAAAAGTTCCAAAGTACTTCAAAGGGGAAAGAATTGTCTTAACAATAAACAATGTTGGAAGTGAAGACTCACATGGAGAAAAAAAAGAACCTCAGCTCTTCATACCACACACAAAACATAACTTGAGATGACTCATAGGCCTTAATATAGGAGGTAAGACTATAATAAATCTTGAAGGAAACGAGAAAAATCTTCATGCCCTTTAGACTATCTTTAGAGATACTCAAGGAATACTTAAAACTCATAAAAAGCACTAACCATTTTTAAAAGAAAAAATTGGTAACTTTATAAAAATAAAATTCTGCTTTTTGAAAGACTAAGAAAGCAAAACACAAACCTTAGAATGGGAAAAGTAATACATATATCTGACACAGGCCTTTACAACTCAGCAATAGAGCCCGTACAATAAAAATCTGCAAAAAAAATTGAAGACATTTCACAAAATAACATTTCACTTTTTAACTTTTATGAATATTCATGTACATACTTTTGTATAGATATGTTTTCAATTGTCAGTGTGTATGTAGGAGTGGAATTGCTGGGTCATATGGTAACTATATTTAACTTTTTGAGGAACTGCAAAATATTTTCCACAGCAGCTGCACCATTTAAATTCACACTAGCATTGTATGAAGGTTCCAATTATTCCGCTTCCTCACCAACTTATTATCTATCTTTCATTCTAGACATCCCAGTTGGTGTGAAGCGCTATCTCATTGTGGTTTGGATTTGCATTTCCCTAGTGACTAATAATGTTGAGCATCTTTTCATGTGCTTATTGGCATTTGTATCTTTGGAGAAATGTCTATTCAGATGCTTTGTCCATTTGTTAATTGGGTTGTCTTTTCACTGTTATGAGTTATTTATATATTTTGGATACTTAATCATTATCAGATGTATAACTTGCGAATATCTTCTCCCGTTCTGTAGGTGGTCTTTTCACTTTTTTGAGTGTCATTTGAGCACAAGTTTTAAATTTTTGATGAAGCACAATTTATATATTTTCCCTTTGGTTACTTGCTGCTTGTCATATCTAAGAAACCATTGCCTAATCCAAGGTCATGAAGATTTACACTTACGTAAATCTCAGACTTTCATAGTTTAGCTCTTACATTTAGTTAGGTCTGTGATCCACTGAGTTAATTTTTCACCATGTAAGTGTGAATCTACTGTAGCTTTATAGTAAAAGCCTTCATACTCTTCATTTTTTCAAAAATTGAAAAAAATTATGCTGTTCTTAGTACATTCATATAAACTTTAGAATTAGATTGTCAGTTTCTATTTTTTTATACATATATTTTTATTGTCTTTTTTTTTTAGCTGAGCAATCCTGCCACCTGTTGGCAGCTCAGCGGCTTCTCAGCTTGGGCCGGGACTTGAACCGCTGTTGCTCAGAGCTCAAACTCTTGAGCGAGCTCTTAACCAACTGAGCCACTCAGCCGGCCCGTATATTTTTTATTGTGAAATAAGCATTATTTTTTAATTAGTTTCAGCTATACAACACAGTGCAATAGTTATACTTTTTACCCCTCAAAATGACAACCCCCCTCCAATTTCTATTTTTTAAAAGCCTGTGATTTTAATTAAGATTGCATTGAATCTGTAGATCAATTTGGAGGAAAACTGAAATCTTAACAATTCTCTCAGTTACCTATTGCTGCATAACAAACCACCCCAAAACCTATTGGTTTAAATCAACAGTCATTTATTTAACTCAATTGTAGCTTAAAAGGTATTTCTAAGATAGTTGCAGCAAAAACCAAGTGAGACAAACTTCCTTTGAAATAGTTTTCTCTAGCCACTGTTATAGTTGTTCCAGGACACGAGGCCCAAAGCAGATTATTACAAGTATTTGACAGTTATCAACTGCCAAATATAGGCTGAGAAATTAAAACTGTATTTTCCAAAGTAAAAAAGTGAGGTCTTCCTACCCTGGCATTCTCTATTCTTCCCTGCTTAGTTTTTGTTTAATATTACAATTATGTTAGCACCATTCAAGGAAAATGGCCACAGACCACTCAATGGGAAAAGTGTCAATGTTATTTTGTAAGAAAGGCATACGGAAAGGAATATATTATGGTGCCCATCTTTAGAAAATATAAACCGCCACCGTGTTGAATGTTTCGATCCACATGGTATATCACTCAGTTTACTTTGTTTTTTTATATTTCTCAGCAAATGTTTTGTAGTTTTTAGTATATAGGTCTTATATGCATTTTTCTATATTTTACTATATTTATTCCTAAATATTTCAGAGTTTCTAATGTCATACTAGCATATTTTCTCTCAAACCTGAAGTGTGAAGTATGTTTGCATGGTTCCATGTCTTGTTCTTGTTTAGGAAACTATCCAGGCCTTTAATTTATTTAACAATAGGTAAATAGTATAATTTCAATTCATGAAAAGTAATATGAAGCAAACAAAGGGCGAGGAGGTGGGAATGCTGCGGTGGAAAGGAGGTTTATTTTGGACAAGGTGGTTCTTGGTGAAGTGTCATTTGAGCAGAGACACAAGGGATGTGAAGGAGCAGCAATATGTAGATCTGTGTAAGAACATTCTAGATTAAGAAAACAGCAATTTCAAAAGCTCAGAAATGTACTGTTTAGGCAGATAGAAAGTCAGTACAGCTGGACTGCAGTAAACAAAAGGCCAAAGGTTGAGTTGGTAAGATTAGCAGGTAAACTACACTGTCTTTTGTAAACTAACCTTAGAAGTGACATACCATCACCTCTGTCATATAATATTTGTCACACAGACCAACTTTGATTGAATATGGGAAAATGTGAATACCAGGAAGAGGAGATGGATCATTGGGGATTATCTTAGAGGCTTCTTATCACAGTGATTTTTAGTTTTTGTTCCTTGCAAAACATGTTGGGGGAGGGAAATTCCTTAATATGGCTTCACTCTGCCATATTTACCTAGTAGTCTTTTGCATAGTTGTTTTCATGTAAAATTTTAAACCTACACAAAAGTAGAGAAGAATATATTGAGCTCCCATGTCCCCATCATGCAGTTTCAACAATTCTCAATGTGTGCCCCCCATTTCTCCTACCCCAGATAATTTTAATGTAAATCCAAGACATCATTTCATCGGCGGGTATCTGTAAAATGTGACCCTTTTTTTTTAACATAACCACAATATTATTCCACCTGAAAAATTAAAAATAATGCTTAAGTCCACACATTTACATAACTATATAAATAGAAAAAGATACAAAAAATAATATGCACTTAGGGTTAGTTACATATTTATGAAGTGAGGGGGAAGTTATCTTTGTTCTTTCCTTCTATCCTGAACATGGTCCCTTGAATTCATATCATTACAGTGAGTATCAACCATTAGGAGTCAACACAAAGTTCATTCTATATGAAAATGCAATCTATGTTCTAAACAATTTATAAGAAAAGTTGAGAAAATATCCTTTTAGTAAGTTGAGGATACCAGAAAATGCTACCCATGTTTCCACACTAATGGACCCACTAAGGTGCTCGAATTAATATACTCAGATTGGCCATGCAACTAAACCAAGGTAACAACTGCATTATATGACGTGTACCAATTCCCTGCAAGTAAAAAATGTATAAATATATAATTATCTCAATTGTTGTAGCTTAAAAGCTATTTCTAAGAGAGCTGCAGCAAAATCCAAGTGAGACAAAGACACTTCCTTTGAAATAATCTGTCATCTCAAGCCACTGTTATAATTGTTCCAGGACATGAGGCCCAAAGCAGATTATTACAAATATTTGACAGTTATCAGCTGCCATATATAGACTGAGAAGTTAAAACTATTATTCAAGACAGGGAGAGTCAAAGAAATTCATAGTGTTTTCTTAGTATGAAGACAATAATGTTTTCTCTGTTTTTTAACAAGCCACAAAACTATCATTTTGTTCATTTTATAAGGTGGGAAATAAGTGGAAGAAATATTTGCCAGTTGTTTATAAAGAAGCTTAGACATGCAGATTTTATTTCTTGCTGCAAAATTTTTGCTGGATGTATAGAGGCAGGTTGGGAGAAAGCTGCTTCACTTTTTCTTATGTTGAAAAATTGACAAAGCACTTACACAGCCATAATGCCTTCAAGCTTAAAAGTAAAGGATATTTTATCCACCTTTTGTTTTGGCACACTAGGAAACTTGAGCCTGGAGAGGGAATGGCTGGGATCACACAGGTGGTTAGTGCAAGCACTGGGACTAAACCAGACCCTCTGCTCCTAGGGAGGTACTCTAGCTACTTCCCCACCAGGGGGTCGCGTTAACATCAGAATCAGCAGTGATTAGGCATCAAATGCTAATGTAGTAATAATATCCGCTTTATTAGACTTTTTTTTTTAAATGCTTTGGGAATAGGTGCAGTTGAGTGTTGGGAGCCGGCTGCACCTCAGTGTCTGACATGGCCTATCACACTGCTATTGTGACAAATCCTGAAGCTCTGGCTGAGAAACAGATACTGCTTTATGTTTTGGAAAATTTAAATTCCCCTTTGGATGCCCCCAGTAGGATAAAGATCTGACACCCCTTCTTATATTGATTGTTTTATTTACTTTAACCAAAAAAAAAATAAGTGAGTTTTAGACATATTACAATAATTCTGTTTTACTGTTAGTTTCTTGCGATAGATTCTTAGTGATAGACAAGTTATGCACCTTATAATTCTTAAGATCCTGTTTAGCCAGTAGTGTTTGAAACAGTTGCTAAGTAGTAAACATCCTGTAAGTGCCAAGGCAGGACCTCAGCTCTGGCTATTATGGAAGAAATTGAAACATAGTTAGGATAAGTTAGTCATTAGTGAAGAATAGATCCGGTTGTAATAGAAACATCGCGAGGAAGTAATATTCTGAGAAAAACAAACTTCTAAGGAAAATAGACCCTGGGAAGGAAGGAACATTGAAACTGTGTAGAAAACAATTTCCTAATGGGTAAAGGTTTAAACTTGGAAAACCAACTTTGGGAAAAACAGCTCAATGACGTAAATATTACCTAAAAAGGACAAGCTGTAAAAATAAAGTGAGACATTAATTCTTGAAAGCGCTCCTGTGTCTCAGAGCGTTCTTTCCTCGCTTGCCTACTCCGCATCCACTTGAGGGAACCCCTGGACCTGCGGGAGCTGGTCTCCCGCAGTTGAGACAGGTCAAATAAAGTATAACCCCCTTCACTCTCAGTGCTGAACCCCGAGATGATAAGAAACCAAATTTCCTGCACCATCTGCTATATTACAAACATGTAAAGAATCTGTTGGAATAGAGAGTCCAAAAATAAATCCATACCTATATGGTCATTTAATCTACGACAAGGGAAGCAAGAATTTGCAGTGGGGTAAAGACAGTCTATTTAATAAATGATGCTGGGAAATCTGGACAGACACATGTAAAATAATGAAACTGGACCACCTCCTTATGCATATACGAGAATAAATTCAAAATGGATTAAAGACTTAAATATAAGATCTGAAACCATAAAACTCCTAGAAGAAAATATAGGAAGTAAATTTGCAGACATTACTCTGAGTAATATTTTTACTGATATATCCCCTCGGGCAAGAGAAGTAAGAGAAAAAAATAAACATGGGATTACATTAAACTAAAAAGTTTTTTCACAGCAAAGGAAACCATCAATAAAACAAAAAGGCATCCCACTGAATGGGAGAAGATATTTGTTAATGATACATCTGATAAGGGGTTAAAATCCAAAATATATTTTAAAAAATCATTCAACTCAACACCAAAAAAACCAACAACCCACTTAAAAAATGGGCAGAGGACATCATGAGACATTTTTCTAAAGAGGACATACAGATGGTCAACAGACATGAAAAAATGCTCAACCTTGCTAATTATTAGAGAAATGCAAATAAAAACCACAATGAGATACCACCTCACTCTGGTCAGAATGGCTATCATCAATAAATCAACAAACAAGTGCTGGCAAGGATGTGGAGAAAAGGGAACTCTGGTGCACTGTTGGTGGGACTGCAGATTGGTGTAGCCATTATGGAAATCAGTATGGAGGTATCTCAAAAAACTGGAAATGGAACTACCTTACAAACCAGCAATTCCACTCTCAGGTATCTGTCCAGAGAAATCTAAAACGCTAATTCGAAAAAATGTATGCACCCCTATGTTTATTGCAGCACTATTCACAATAGCCAAGATTTGGAAACAACCAAAATGCCCGTCGGTAGACGACTGGATTAAGAACCTGTGGTACATTTATACAATGGAGTATTACTTGGCTATAAAAAAGAAGGAAATCTTACCATTTGCAATGATATAGATGGACCTAGAGAACATTATGCTAAGTGAAATAAGTCAGACAGAGAAGGACAAACACCATATGATCTCACTTATTTGTGGAATCTAAAGAATAGAATAAATGAACAAACTAATCAGAAACAGTCTCAGAGATATAGAGAAAAAACTAAGGGTTGCTAGATGGGAGGGGGGTGGGGATGAAAGAAAAGGTGAGGGGATTAGGAAGCACGATTGGTAACCACAAGATTGCCACAGGGATAGGAAAGACTGGGGAATATAATCAATATTTGTAAAGATTTTGTAGGGTATCAGATGGACACTTGTCTTATTCTGGAGACCACTTCACGGACGGTGTAGATGCCTGACCACTGCACTGTACACCTGAAGCTGAATAATACTGAATGTCAACTCTTATTTAATATATATATGGTCACCGGATGTGGAGTACAGCATAAGGAATAGAGTCAGTGGAACTGTAATAGTTATATATGATGTCAGGGGGGTAGTGGATTGGGAGAGGGGGTTTATCAGTTTGTGAGGGGCATAGATGTCTAACTATTACATTGTTTTGTACACCTAAAACTAAAAGAAAGAAGAAAGAAAGAAAGAAAGAAAGAAAGGAAGAAAGGAAGAGAAAGAAAGAATCTATTGGAAGTGACTACAGTCTACTAGTTGGCATTTTAATCAGGATAATTACTAATGATAGCCATTTATTCTTTTATAGAGTTGGTCATTGCAATGTCCATAATCTGTTGGCCTCTACAGTGTTCCTGTGAGTACAGTGGTCAAACCAGCTCTTTCACACCCACAGAATCTGCTTCACCATCAACCTGCTCCTCATTGTTAGAGCCCTTTCTCTTCACCCAGGCTTGGCAGGCTGGCTGCCAGGACCTCTCAGGTGACCGGCCAGAGAGATAGCTCATTGCCTCCAGGAGGTCAGTTCCATGGGCTGCATAGCATTCTTTGGGCAGAGGTAAAACTTGGCTTTCTTGGCACTTAGCTGGTTGGAAAGGTCTCTTAATCCATGCCATGACAAACTCTTCAAAATTCTCATCTGGGCCTTCTTTCCCACGTTCTCATGGAATTGATGAACAAGGATTGGATGTGTATCAGTGAACTCTCCCTGCGTCTGCTCTATAAAACTACATGGGTGGAAAAAACCAAGATTGGATTGTCTCCTTCGGAGAAGTTTAACAATTAGGGTGGATAGCTAAGTCTGGGTTACCAGTTTAGACCCACTGGCTGCCTACTGGTCATGGCAGCTGCCAACAGAACAAAACCAGTGCAGGTGAGTGGCTACCTATGCACTAGAGGGACAGGGCTGCCCTGTGAGCCTAGCTTATCCAAAATCATAGGTCAAGAGGTGACCTTAAGTTTCCATGGAACATTTACTAGGTAATGCCATTTCAAATAATTGGTATCTATAGTTCCTTGGTACTCTTAGGAAGTCACATTTTGTGGCTTTCTGTTAAATAATTTTCTAATTAAGCTTTGCCAGGATTCTGAGCTTTTCAGTTATCATGGCTTATCCCATTTTCAGGGATTTCTTCATCACCAGAATTTCACACAATGATATTTTCAAAAAACTAGATGGGGTCCCCTTCTACCAACCCCCCAAGAAATGTTACAGTAAGGGCTCCTACCAAGCCCTTCAGAGTGAATTATCTGATACAAGGTGGGATGCCAGGAGTCAGGATGTGTTCGCCCACTGGGGACTGTTTCAGTGAGTCACTCAGCTCTAGTACTTGGCCCACAGAACCTAATTCACTTGTCCAGGGCTACTGTCTACAGGCTGTTGGCCCCTTCCTTGCATTTGTAGAGGATAAGCATGATTATACTATTCTGTATAGGCCAATAAATGGGCCAGACATAAAGCAGGGGAGGCCTGGGGGCCCCTTCTAGATGAAACAAGAGAAGAAAAACATCAAATCTAGTTCTGGAAGCAAGGTCAGAGCTATGAGATTAATAAGAGAGATGAATATGCAGGTGCTACCAGTCAGGTGTCCAAGGGAAACGGGGAGGCAATGGGCAGGGTCTTGGGAGTGACAGAATCAGTAACTGAAGGGAAAGGAAACTAAAGTTGCCAATTACTGAGGGAGCATCTGGAGCAGGAGTCTGGAACAGGAGTTAAGTCTTAACAAAGTAAATGTGGACTGGAAGAAGACACATTCTTCCTATTCGCTACTCTTCTTAGAGCCCAGGATCCCCTTTCTGCAGACAGATGGTTCCTGCTGGCTTTGACTTTTCCTCCTTAGGTTAAGTCTCTCAAATCACACTGTTCCTTATACTGTCAGCTTTATGAAACCCTTCCCAAAGGTTGCAAATAGAAGGGATGGGAGTAGATGTCCTGGTTTAACCAATCAGAGGAGCAGAAATTATCCCTATCAACAGAGGCCAAGGGCCATAAATTTGGAGACTGAATTGTACTTCAAAAGACTTTATTAAGCAACTAATTTTAAAAATTGAACATTCTCTCCTAAGCATTTCCATAATCATTAAAACCACTCACTTAAAAACATTATTGAAGTATAACATACTACAGATAACATACATATACAGAAGTATAACATACTACATAACATATCTTAAGTGTAGAGTTCTAAGGATTTTCATAAATTGAACACATACATCCATGTAGCCAGCTCCCCAGAAGTGCCTCTTTTAAAAGCACCCATTTTTAATAGCCCTGTAATAGTCTATCATAATTTGCTTAACTATTCTCCTACTGCTGACTATTTTTTTCTATAGTAAATAATGCTGCAATGATTATTTAAATTTTCTCCCAACTTACACCATCACCACCAGGACCCCACTTGCCTTTCTGGGTTAGAATCTCAGTAAGGATCATTAGTTTGGTAACATGTTTGTAATGGTCTTAGAGTCATTTAACACCCCCTTGGCTATCTACTGTTTCCCGCCTTAAATCTCCCCAACCCTGGGAAACCCAATTGGTCTGTGTTGTCTCCTTTGAGCTACTGAATGTGGTATGAGGAAGTATAGAACTGTGATGATTAAGGCCATCCAGATTCATGCCATCTGCTCATCCAGGTCCTCGCTGCTTGCTGTGTTATGCTCTGTGTGCTAAGACCGGGCTGTTTGCTTCCTTAATGGTAGTGAGTGATATTGGCCTATAACTTTCTAAGTGATCTGTGACTTCTAACTTAGTAGCATTTTTGTCAGGCTTTAAATAGTAAAAGCTTACAATCTGATATTTTGAGAAGGATGAAAATGATTGGTTTAGGAAGCTTAGATATTTGTACAATGCTTCCTATGGTAGAGGAGATGTTATCTGGGTAGGCACATGATTTTAAGCAGTACACAAAAAAACATCTTTAATTTAAGCAAGTATGTGTTTCATTTAGTGAGTACTAGAATAAAATATAATTAGTATATTAAACCCAATTTTCACCAATGCCAGTTCTTAAAAAGATGGAAGGTTTTTTAAAGGAAGTTGAGTTAAAGTTGATTTGAAGAAAACTAATAATTACATAATAGTCCAGGTGGCCTGCAGATGGAGTAGTACAGTGAAAGTGCTAGTTAAATGACATTGCTTCACTGTAACTTGGAGGTGCTGACATCTTCCTCTCAGTGTATTTTAAGCCCTCACAGAACAGGGAGTTATTTAGGATATGCTGAGAAAAAGGAACCAGACCCTCAAAGTTGTACTAAGACAGTGCTTACTTCTCGTTATGGGGCTCTTCATGTGACATAGTTCATGAATCAGTTTTGTATTTAACAATTCTGTAAGTGGTTATCAAGTCTTAGCTGCATTTTCAGTTTATTAACATATCTCTGAGATAACATCAGCCTTTTCATTTTTAGATCAAATTTTTCAGATTACTAGGGACGAGTCTCTAGTTCATGGAACAAGCCAATATGATGTGGTTTAAGTGTTGTTTTGTTGTTGTTTCTGTCTTGCTAAACTCACATTCCAGAATCAAGTGGACCAATCGGACGCTCTATTTTTAGAAGTCCGTGTATATACCATTTGCCATTTGGTTCACAGCACCTTATGTTTTTATGGATCGCTTTACTTAAACTGCTTCTACACTGAAATCGTAAACTAAGGGAAGAAACCACGTTTTTCTCCTTTTTGGATCCTCAATACCAGTGTAATCACTTGCTAAAGTAGACACACAAATTACTCTGGCAAGATATCAGGTATATTCATCCAATACTTAAAAAAAACATTTTATTATGGAAAAGTTCAAACTTATGCATCATCAAGGCACCATCTGTCACTTTCTAAATTCTGTTTCATGGGTGTATAAGATGAAGCCTGGGGAAAGATGTCAGTTAAATTTATACTTTCTCTTTGCTAATAGATAAAGCAAAATACAGTACACCATGGGAAAGACACTGTTGTAAGAATTACACAGCAGCCAGAGAGAGGAGACGCTCCTGACCTCCACAGCCAGCATTATGTAGGCAATGATGAGCTGGGTGTGGGCCCAGGTGAGAGCTCTATAGAGCAGCTGCATCGGCCAGGATCTGATAAACAAATTGGCAAAGGTGTGAATCAGGTAGTCAGCTTCCACCATCACAGCCCAGCAAAGAAAACCAAACACCTGTCCTGGATGGAGTCCATGCCACCAGGCCGAGAAAGCGAATGTCTGCAACAACGGCCAGGCCCTACCGTGCTGGAAAACAAGGCGTCGGAGCCACTGAGCTGTGCTTTGGTTCCACTTTCTCGTGAACAGGGATATCCTGTGGGTTGTTTCCAGTGTCCAAATGTCCGCATCAGGGATGTATCCCTCCTCCCCAGGGCTCTCACCAAACTCAGTTCCAAAGCCTGCTGCACAGAGGAGGGAGTCATCCAGGAGCCAATGGGAGTAGTAGGTGAGTTTGAAGAGCCCAGCGGTGGACCACATGACATAGATGCATTGGAGTTGCTGGCAGTCAGCCAGTCCTGATCCTGTACTCACCACCCCCCTCATAACCACCTTTAGGCACTCTAGTCCCAGAATCTGCAGACCCCTCCAGGTCAGAGCCCAGAAAGAGTGCCTGGGACACAGGGGGCTGGACCCTTCCACGTGAGCCTGAAATCTCTGGAAAGAACACAGAGGGCCTCCTAGGAGAGCAGGGAAAAAGAGCAAGTAGCTGAAATAGGGCAGTGCCTTACACAGATGCTCAAACAAAGAGCTCCTGCTCCTGATGCCTCCTGATGCTGCCTCCACTTTTCCCTCACAAATGTCCAGCGAGAGGGATGTGACCCTCTGGGTCAAGAGCATGAGGGAAGAAAGGGTGATGCAGAACCTGAAAGAGATTTTTTTTTTAAATGTAAAAACACTCCATATTTATTTTACCCCATTATAAAGATTAAGATCAGCGACCTGAGAGAAATTTGCCATAAAAGAAACAAAAACTTAGTAGCAAAGAGACGATAGGAAGTTGAAGATTTTAAACACGAACAATTCCTTAACTGTAAGATTCTGCAGGCTTCAGGATTTGTGCTGAGGAACAATGCGTCAAGCTAGAGGCTGAGGGTGTGCTCTGAGTCCTTAGCAATTTGAGGTGTGTTCTCAACCAATTGCCTGAACTGTTCCTGCTGCACCATCACAGAATAGAGAAGATCCTGCTGACAAGATTTTTGTGGAGAAAATTAATGAAAATACAGCAATGTACTCTACAATCAGGAATGCTCTCCCGTGGAGAGAAAATAGCGCTGTTTCCTAATCGCTGCTGTTTCTATCTGTGTGTCTGGGGAGATAAGGACAACTGACCTCCTCATTTGACTTACCTACCAGTAAGCAAAGTGGCCTCCCAATGCCACCAACCCTTCTTCACTCACCTTCTGTTAAGGACTGAATGTGCCCCCCACAAATTCATATGTTGAAGTCCTAATCTCCAGTACCTCAGAAAGTGACTGTATTTGGAGATAGGATCTTTAAAGAGGTGATTATGTTAAAAAGAGGTCATTAGGGTGGGACCTAATCCAATATGACTGGTGTCCTTATAAGGAGAAGAGATTAGGACATAGACACACACAGAGGGAAGACCATGTGAGGACGCATGGAGAAGATGGCCATCTACAAGCCAAGGAGAGAGGCCTCAGAAGAAGCTGAATCTACCAACACCTTGATCTTGGACTTCCAGCCTCCAGAGGAAATAAATTTCTGTTGTTTAAGCCACTTGGTCTGTGGCACTTTGTTATGACAGCCCAAGCAAACTAATACTTCTTCGATCTCAGCTCTGGTTCAGCCTCCCTCCTGTCCAGCTAGGTCCTGCTTAACTTGTTCCTCCAGCCCCATCAGGTCCTGGCTTCCTACTGAAACCCTAATTCACTACATCCCAGTCAGTACTCTCCACTCCCTGCTCACATGCCATCTTGCCTTTTCTTCAGAGAAGCAAACCCTGAAGCTTTGGTGAAATAGTCAGGAGAAAGAAAAGGATTCTGGGTTTAGTAGGGATAGCAAAGAGAATGAATCAATGGCAGGTTAGAATCAAAGAGGTAACCCACCTCAACAGGTCAAAGCCCCAGTTCTCTGAACGACCATGGACCCATGCCAATTGTGATAACAGCGGGAGCCAGGACCATAGGCCTCAAGATCGCAGAGCTATGTTTCCCCCTAATCTTGCTGATCTCACTGACTCATGAAAACCCTTTTCTATGCTATAATTAGTGCCCGATTTTTTTTTCTCTAGATTAGGTGACTTCCCTTCTTTTGGGAAGATGGAACAGCTGAATCTCAGTGAAAGTACAATTCTTGCACAGCAGCTGCCAAGGGAAGGCAACAAAGGTTTACAGTGGATTTATACCTTACTTGTCCTGTTAAAGGGGAGGGCAGACTGCTGGTTGTGTGTCTAAACCATGTGAGGTGAGCAAACTGTGTTTAGTCACTTCCGGGCAGGCCTCATCTGTGGACCCTGGGACTCCTGGATCAGCCCCCTTCTCAGGCACAGTGATAATTACAGCTAAGTGTCAGATACTGGGCTTTGTAGGTTAACACATGGAAGTTTTTAGTAGTCATATAATAATGTTTAATTCATTATCTGTAACATAAGAGTCTTGCAAGATAGTTATCCCCCCACCGCAGACTTTTTTTCAGAAAAAGAATTTGAGGTCAAGAGAGATTAAATGACTTGCTCAAGGTCACACTGCTCAAATGTGGAAGAATTCAGATTCAAAGTCAATAACACCCAGTTCTCTCCACTACCACCATAGTATAAGCAAACCCTTGGTCAGCTCAGTACAACCAAATAAACAAACTGCTTTACCTCATGGAAGAAGGTTCTTGCAGATAATACTCAGTGTAGTGCAGACCCAGGTGACACAGTGTCTGCCAGCTCATCTGAAAGAAGAAAGTCCACCTGTGGACTTGCTGTGGGTCAAGTGAGTAGATCAGAACCACGGAGCACAGAGCAGGGATGAAAACCAGTACAGAGAAGGAACCCATAGCAGCCCAGGCCAGGGCGCCTCCTCCAGCCAGGAGAAAGAGGTACCTGAGAGAAAAAAAGGACAACCCATGAGACTGACTTAGAACAGTGCGACAAATGAGTCATGTCAGAGGTCATTCTGGGTAACCCAACTGAGGCAGGCCCACATAACACCTAAAAGAAGTCAAACTGTTATCACTCAAAATCTTCCATTTGTTCTTCTGAAGGAAAGAACCATGGGAGAAAGATGAAGAGATTCAATTTGTGAACTTTTGACTACTTCAAGAGACAAATCTTGATTACTGCCTCAGTGACCCTGGGAGACTCTCTTTGATGTTCACTATTCAAGTAGGAACTAACCATCTTGTGGGTGACAGATCCAGAAGGTTTCCTAGTAGGAATATCTTCAAAATCAAGTAGTATAAAAATGATGGCAATCTAGTGTTGAGGACCTAGCTCTCTGAACATCATCTCATCAAGATGAATCTCTTTCCTTTTCACAGGGTTGCACTGCCCTGAATGTTCCAGAGACTGAGAAAGAGAAAAAAACTCAATGCCTCCCTTTGATAAGTGTTTGAAAACTCAATTAGAAAATCTTTATAACTGCCCTTAATCTTCTCTTCTGCAACTTGAAGCTATCACGAGTTAGTGTTTTTTGTGATGTTGTAAACACCCACATCAATGAAGTGGTTTGTGGACCTGACTCCCTGGGAAGCCAGTAGATGCCCCGAGGATCTGCAGGGGCCTGGGAGATTTCACGTTCTGTAGACTCGGCTCTTCTTCCCACAGCATAGGAGGTTTGTTTGTCTTCCTGTTTGTCTTTAATTGTGCCAGATTAATAAGTCTGAATGAAGAGGTGAGAAAAGGTATGAAACAGGGACTGACTGGTCAGGGACAGGGAAACTGGGTCAAAGAGGACTATGTTTTCTCTACAGCACAGGGCATGTATCATGACACTGTGACAGTGATGTGCACACCACGGTGAAAATCACTTTCTTTCTTGAGGGAGATTGGTAGTTGCCTCAGCATGAGAAGCTCTACTGCACAGGCCCTGGGCCGTTCCTGTGCTTCTCTTTGAGCCTATGCTTGGGGTGACTCACGCCAACAACCACCCCAATTCACACTGTGGTCCAAGCATTCACTTCCCAGCCTTGGGAAAATAAGGGGAACACTTATTCCTTACACAGCAGAAGTAGAAGCCTGAAGCAACGCTCTACCCAGACACAACTGCCCTGGGGGATTCGTAAATATTAACATGTCTATACATGTACAATGCAGGATGAATGATTTTTTTGAGTGCTTATTTTATTCTAGACATTGTGCTAATAATCCCTTTATAAGAAATATCTTTCTTTAATCCTTAAAATAACCCCATGAATTAGGTGTTATTATTTCCATTTTACATGTAAACCCAACAGAGTTTATTCATAAAGGACACTTAGGAAGTGAGGGGCCAGGATGCACCTGGCTGACTCCAAAGCCAGCAATCTTAACCCTATGGAAATTAACTCTTATTTTGTACTTGTTTTGCTTTATTGTTTGTGATCCTTTCTCAAAAGAAAATTTTTTTACAACTGTCTCCCCCATCTCCTAAATGAAGGTAGGGGCTGGCAACCAGTTGTGAACATGTAATAACGCTACATAGTTTAATCAAAGTCGGCCATCCTAACTAATTGCTAGACACAGCTAAATTTTACTTAACAACCCCCCCCCCCCCATATATAAATATCCTAATTTCCAAAATAAGTGAATTATTAGGAGGTAGCCCTTTGGCAATGGATTTTCACTTTACGAAAGGATATTCCACAAAACTTTAAAAAAATAGGAACTGTCTTTAATGTACTGAGTTTATTAGCTATAAAAAAATCATTTCAAACAAGTTACCAAGTATCTAGTGACAATTTTTGAACCCCAGATTGAGGTACAGCTAATCTAACAAAACTTTTTTTTTTACTTATTTCATTTCTCTAAAAATATTCATTTTAAAAATCACATTTAGTTGTATATTTAATAAATTTTCATTTTATTGAAAATAATAGAATTCCATGAAATTAAGACTATGCAAGAATATCTAGGGCATGCAGTTGTATAGATGCATCTGTTTGGGACATTCCTGTACCAACTCAGCATTCATCTCCGCAGTTTCATTTTTTCCCATTTCATGTGAACCTCTTAAACTTTGGCTGAGTCAATGCAGACATGATGTCAATTTCCATTTCAGTTTTACTTCATGATCAAGTAATCAATAATCCGTGGCAGTGATAACTTAAAAAACAACCAGTGTAATTAATATTTAGTCTTCACATCTGCACTCCAATCTGTGCTTTTTGACCTACTATAGTATTCATAGATGTAAGAGCAAAATTAGCCATTACACCTACCTGGCATGAGTGGGAAATGAATCCATATTGCAGAGATAATTAAACAGGAGTGCAAAAGGAAAAGCAGCTCCTTGATAAAGTGAGACAGGATGGAGGAAAAATAGCTGAAGCCAACCCATTATGAACTGGAACAAAAGATACTGTCCTTTCCAGAGTCCTTAACTGGTGCCTTCCTGCAACAGAAACCTCAACCAGGCCCTCTTTGATCTTTTTATATGGTTCAGGAGGCCCGGGTGAGCAAAAGGCAAACAAAACAACTGGCGATAGCAGCACAAAAGTTGACATTCTGATAAAGAGAACTGCACTATAGAAACCAAAACGCATTTGGGGTTATGTTACTTAATAATAATATGTACTAAAAACACTTTCAGAAGGTCTGGTTTTGTTTAGTTTACAAAACCACAGTATTTGCCTTTCCAGCCATCTAGCTGTCATATTTTCTTCACTAAGTTAATGAAAAATCTCATTTTCCAGTTGTGGACAGACAATTCTGCAGCCTGGGGAGGAGAAATGAGAACATGAGCATGAGGAAGGGAGGTGGATTCTCAGAGTAAGATGATACCCGCCTCCAACCTCCACTGTTCTCCTTATGCAATTTCTTCTTTTTTTAAATAGTGCCCTCATAAATCTATTTCTTGATTAGTTTATTGCCCGTCCCCCTGCCACTATGTCAGCTCTACAAGGGAGGGACTTTGTTTTGTTTATTGCTGTATCCCCAGCACATAGAACAGTGCTGGGGACATACTACGTACTCAGTAAATACTTGTTAAAGTTAAAAAGATTTTAAGGAAGCAAAGTGTGGTGAGGAAACACTTAAAGAGAAGCTTCTCTGCGGTGAGGGCAGAAATACAGAAGACATGTCTAGAGGCAAGATGAGAACAACGGGCCATCTCTTGGCTAGCAGAGTCCCTCTACTGAGCTCGGTGCACTGCAGCACTGTCCCTGACTAGCCATTTTTCATCTCTAAGGTACCATGCAAGAGCAAGCAGCCTTAAATAAAGGATGGGAGAATATAGCCTGATACAAAAGCATTTTAAGGACGAGGACCACCTCTTAGTGAGAGATCTGTGCTAAACAGTAGGAATATAAAACTGAATAAGACAAGGCTCCTGCCCTCAAGTAGCTCTCAATCTACTAGGGAGATGGAAATGGCAACAAATAATTTCATTAAAGAACGATAGGTGCAGGCTCAGTTGGTTAAGAGCTCGCTCAAGAGTGTGAACTGTGAGCAACAGGGTCGCCGGTTGGATTCCCAGCCAGAGCTGAGCTGCTGCTGAGCTGCCAAAAGGTGGCAGGATGGCTCAGCTAAAAAAAAATAATAATAATTTAAAAAAAAGAACGATAAGTGCAGTATGCCATGGGTATACTGTAGTGAAAAATAAATAAGCAATCATTGGCAGAGATAGGGGATTTTTAAAAAGCAAGAGAAGTAGAGAAGTGAAAATACTTAAATTGGCTGTTTCCAAACAGATGGATAGCTTATTTCAGGCCACAGATGGCACAAAGATAGACAGTAAAACAATTAATGGGAAGGAGAGGGCTCCCTAAGCAGTAAGCTCACATCATATTAAACGTATTAAAATGCATCCACATCCCGCATTAAAGATAATTGCTAGGTACAGAAGAATTGACTTACAGTTAATTTGTTAGGAAAAAAGTTGTTCTTTTGTCATCGCATTAAGTATCTATTATTCCTATGTGTACTTTTTTTTGCTTTTTGAAATCAGTACATTTTATTTTCAGGTCTCAAACATTTTGTAGATGATAGGTCGGCTGGTAAAGGAACGCACATTGTCAGGCAAGTTAAGAAAGTTTAAGAAAGTCTATTTTATTAAGAGAATGTCCATCGGGCTGAGCAAAGATGGCTACAGCCTGGGCTGCATGTCTAAAGGAGACGTACAGCCCCGAGGAAGGGGGTGAGAAGGGTTTTGTAGGGGCTGTGCTGACAGGGTAGCATTGTTTAAAGAGAAAATGCTGATTGCCTGTAAGCCAGTAGCTGTTTTGTTTTCTGTTATCGCATATTTGGCTCTGTCTGCAGGTGCAGGCCAGTAGACATGTTGTTGTTTTCTTGCAGACATGGCTCTGTCTGTAAGTCAAGGTCTCTGAGAACTAACATTCAGAGACCTAACATTAAGTCAAGTCTCTAACATTCAGAGACCTAACAGTAGATTCCTGAAAAGCTTATAGGCCCTAGACACTGTACCTAATGTTGATAAAATGGTCCTTCTTATACACATGCTGTGATGGTTAATTTTGTATAAACTCAGTTATGTTATAATGCCCAGTTGTTTGGTCAAACATCAGTCTAGATGTAGCTATGAAGGTGTTTTTTGTTTGTTTGTTTTTAGATGAGATTAACATTTAAATCAGAAGACTTTGAGTAAAACAGATTACCATCCAAAATGTGGGTGGGCCTCATCCATCACTTGAAAGCCTTCAGAGCAAATACAGGTTTCCCAAAGAAGCAATTCTGCCTCAAAATTGTAACATAAAAACCCTGTCTGAGTTTTTAGCCTGAGGATTTTGGACTTGAGACTGCAACATCAACTCTTCCCTGAATTTCTAGCCTGAGGTCTACTTCTACAAATTTCAGACTTGCCAGCCCTACCCAGTGTGTGTATGTGTGTGTGTGTGTATCAATTGGTTCTGCTTCTCTGGAGAACCCTGACTAATACTCATGCCATGGAAGTCTTTTAAATTAATTTAGACAGACATTGCTTGAAAATGAATAGGTATTTAAATGCTTCAGGACAACAGAATGTTCTAAATTCATCCTGTGAGATAACAGAATATATATATATATAATCTCGGTCTCTGCTCCCAGTTCCTGACACAGAGTTCCTAAAACTCTTGTAAATTCCTAAATAATAAGAGCACTAGGAGCATCTTCTCTTCTAATGAGGCCACTCTGGATGGGCTCCTGGAGGGCCCCTAGATGGGGGCTGGTCACCAGAAAGACCAAGCCATGATTAGAAGCATGGACCTTTCAGCCTTACCCCTCGCATTGACTATCTTCTTGGTAACCAGAGGCTTTAGAGGTACTTTCTAATTTTTCCCTTTGTGGGCAGCTTTGAGGGTAGTGGCCAATGCTCAGATCCATCTAAATCTGAGCTTGGTTTAGCATCAAGGTCAGATCCACAGCTTTCTTTTATTTTAGCTATTACTAATAAGAATCAAAAGATTGGTTATTAGCATGCTCTTTATTATTTGCATGTCCTTACATTTCCAATGAGCAACTCCTCAAGAGTCGGGTTTACCCCCATCTTTAAATTCCATTGGTTACTTTTACCTTGAGTCACTGATCATAGTGTAGCTGCAGTTTCAGTTTCATACCATGGGTGACTAGGTAGCCATCCTGGGATCACAGGTTCCTCATTTCCCACCCTTTTATCCTTTCTCTTCCCAAACCACAAGTTTCTATGAGCCAGTGCCTTTCTAGCAAATCCCACTTCACTGACACCAAATGTAATGAAAAAACTGACACACTGAGTATGATGTGACATGTGAGAATTAAAGTGTCAAAGGGGGGTGGGCATGGGACAGGTGGAAGTTGTTTGGGGAGGAGAGTCACTTTGGCTTCTTAGAGAATGAAAGCGTGATTAGAGAAAGAGGAAACAAAATATGAAATTAAAGATGAGAGAAGTAGGCAGGGGCTGGATCTATCCCAGAGATAGGTTATTGACAGGAATTTGTATTTTAAAAGGAATAGAAAGTAAGAACCAAATGGGATTTGGTTTTTATTTTTCATCATTAGATCTGGTATTAGTTATTGCAATATATATGTATACATATATATATATATTTGATTTTTAAAGGATTTTAGCTAGTTTTGGATGGGGGGGCGGGGATGGGGGTGTGACTTCAGAAGTCAAAGGTGGAAGAAGCATACAATAGGGGAGAGAGAGCTGCTGAGATTAGAGAGGTGGTAATTGATGTGAAGTGGGAGAATGAGATTCCAGATGTAGGACCAGAAGAACTTGCCCGTCAATGGCATATGGAGAGAGGTGAGGAGTGCCTAGGACAGCAGTTCTCAACCTGAGGGTTACGACCCCTTTGGGGGTCCAACGACCCTTTCACAGGGGTCGCCTAAGGCCATCGGAAAACAAAAAGATATTTACATTACGATTCATAACAGTAGCAAAGTTACAGTTATAGAGTAGCAACGAAAATAATTTTATGGTTGGGGGTCACCACAACATGAGGAACTGTATTAAGGGGTCGCGGCATTAGGAAGGTTGAGAACCGCTGGCCTAGGATGACTCGAGTTCCTGGCTTGAGCAATTTGGTGAACGGTGGATTTCTTTACTGAGCTGGAGATCAAAGGACCAACTGGTTGGAGAGAGGGTGAGGGTGGAAATCAAAAGCTCCGTTCTGACCGTTTTAGGTATGATAAGATTTTGAGGCAGTAAGCAATCGAATAATCAGGTATGAAGCTCAGCAAAGAGGAGAGAACTAGATATATTAACCTGAGAAAGCCAGCAGGTAAAGGTACTTAAATTATGGGACCGATGAGCTCATCAAGAAATAGATGAGACAAGCTCACTGAACAGGAAATGGGTGGGCCCAGGGCCTAAAAGGAAGCTTAAGGGATAGAGACCGGAAAGAAGAGTGAAAATAAACGGTGTGGCATAATGAAGTCATAATGATGTGCATTGGATTGGACTAAACGGCTGAATTAAATCCGAACCTATCAGTCCCTGGACTGCGCTAAAACCAGCTGCAGCCACGCACCTCGCTCCGCCTCGCAAAACAACGCTCACGCTAGTAGAGGAGGAGCAGCGAGCCCTCGCCGGTCCCGCCCCCGCGGGCTGGCCCTCACCCTGGCTCCACCCTCTTCCAATCCAGCCAGGCTCTCCAATCGCTTGTAGAGATCATCGCTTCACCCAAGCGATAGTGTCGATCTCGGCTCCAATTGGAGACCCGGACCAAATCATGGCGGAGAAGACTCAAAAGAGGTGGGTCTGCTGTTTGAGAAAAGCCTATTCTCAACTCTTCTGCAGAGGTGGAACCTTTTCTTGATGGTCAATGGTCGGGACTGAGATGATGTCTTATTTCTGACACTCATCTTGGGTGGTTCCTAAAGCCCTGGCCTGGCGTCCGCTGAGCGGGGAGACGACACAATGGGGGCAGGGAGCCCTGGGAAGGGATGCGGAAGACGGGCCGGGATGGTTTTACTTTCATCCCCTCCCGACCTCGCCGGTCCGCTTCCGCAGCGCGCCTGCGCGGAAGTGGTCTCCCGGCGGGGTTTTGAGGGGGTGAAAGGCGTCGTCCCTTACATTCTGCTGTACTTGGTGCGGCTGTTCGTGGACGGCTCGTAGCTGCATTCTCTGTTGTATGTTCCCAGACACCCACGTTAGTGTTGGCCGCACCCCGGTCCCTTCCTACCTTGTCGTGGGTGGTGTGTGTTTGTGAAAACCGATTCTCCGTCGCTTGTCAAAAAGGGGGCCGCGCCCGGACTAGAACTGTTTGGAGACATCCTCCCAGCTTGGACAAGCTCCTTGGTAGACGTGTGAACTGTGATTGTGGCTTCTTCCCAGTCTTCATTGCCAGGAACTGTTGGTGGAAAGGAACGGCTTGGATGAGAGAAGGGCTTAAGTTAAACTATTTCCAAAAGCAGCAGTGTTGAGCACCCCCCTGCTGACACTTTGAAAAAGAAAACTGACTAACTTTCTGGTGCCATAGGTTAAAATTTAGATTTTTCTTCTACTTGGTAACTGTAATCTTTAAACACAAGCTACAGAGGAAAGAATCAATGAATATTATATTATATATTATACCATAATATTATATATTATACCTTAATATTATATGGTATACAGTAGTGTACAGTGGAGCTGAACGTATTATGAACTTGTTATTTTCATAGTTAGGTCTTCAGCAAAGTCTCCTCCCAGCTGCCTGCTACCCACTCCGCCTCACCACTCCGAGGTGCAGTGGAGTCTACACGATGTTTGGACCACGTTTTAGTTGGTCTAGTGGTGAATTACTACCTGCCTCACGGAGAAGTATGCCGATTGTGACACAGACTCTACCTGCAGTCTCTCTCTCAGGCATAAAACTGAAGACAGAGGGGCACTTGTGAATCGCTCCTATTCTCATTTATCCAAGACAAGTTAGATAATGCTCCTTTCATAAAAAATCGTAGTGAAAAGGAGGCTGAAGGAATGGAAAGTTGGAATGTGAAATACAGTCTAAAACAAGCATTTTATAAAGTCAAATTTAGTTGACCCAGGGCTTAATAAAATTGCATATTTTAACACACAACCCCCCCCCCCCCCAGAGAAATAGCATTTACAAATGGTGATACATTCAAGGTCAACATCATTGCGCTATCCCAGGAAAAATATCCAAAATGACAGGTTGTTTCCAGGAAACTTTCAACTAACAGAAAAGAGATGATTGGTGTTAGGATAATGATGCCTCAGGAACAAACTTTGCTTTAAGAAGTTACTAGTTTCTTGGCTTTAGTTTCCTCATCTATAAAATGAGAGGGTTGGATCATTTTCTGCTTTCTGTTTCGTGTTACTGATGTTTTCTCCTACTCGGTAGAAAGGTTATAAATTTTCTGTGATTTCAGCAGAGTCAAGCATACATAGTAATCCAGATGGGTCATTTTTAGAATTTTCTTGAGCCTTGTAGTTAACTTCATTAATTTAAGCCAATGCCTGTCAAAATGATGGAAACAGATGTAGCTGTGTCTAATCTCACAAACATTTCTTGAAAGTAGACCCAGGGATTATTTTGTTTTGTTTTTAAATAGACTTTTTTGCTTAGAGCTTTAAAAATACTGTCTGGTAGGAAGTTTTGTTCACTGAAATTTGTAGAAGAAAATTTTGTGTACTTGTATGTCTTCTTTCTTTAGTTTTTCATATCAGTAGGGAAGTTGATGTGATTTAAAAGAAATATTTTGGGGGCCGGCCGAGTGGTACGTTGATTAAGAGTTGGCTTGGGACGCCAGCTCTGAGCCTCAGGGTCCGGGTTCAGATCCCACATTAGGGCCAGCGACGCTGCGCCCTCTACAGCTAGGATAGTGAACAACAGCTCCACCTGGAGCTGGGCTGCCATAAGTCGCCTGCGATGGCATAGGCTGCAGGGGAGCTGCAGTGGGCTGCCATAAGCAGCCGTCGTCAGCGGCTGTCCAGTGGCCGATGACCAGTCTTCCTCACCTGGGAAGAGCACAATGATCACAATACCAACATGGGCTAGTGAAGCGACGTCCTCCACAACTAGACTGAAGAACAAAAGGACAGCAACTTGTCTGTTCCCCTTCCCCCAATTCCCCAATTAAAGGAAAATCTAAAAAAAAATATATATATTTTGGGTCACTTTGCACTTGTATTTGGTAATATTTGGGGGGATTCTAGAATATGAATAATGGAGAGACGTGTTAAAGAGTTTGTATCCTGCTGACTTTCAGAACTATATTTCTGGCCTACAGTTTTCTTATGAACTCCAGATTGGTGTTTTAAGTTGCTTGCTGGGTCTTTGTTCTGAATTCTCCATGGACACCTCAAACTGAGTTCATCTAAAGCTTAACAAAATAACTTCATTTAATTCCTTACTTTTGTATGAACTGATTTTTTCAAATCTTCCAACATATTTGTTAAATGCCTAGTAATGTTTTTCAAAATGCTCCTTACATAGTCTTTTTTTTCCCTTGGAGATCTTCCCCTTGAAGCCCTCTATCATCTTTGCTCTCTAAGACTGATGTACAGCTATTGTCCTGATGGTTCTTTCAGTCCTTGGACGCTGGGAGCCTCTGTTTCCAGAATCTGTCTTGTCTGTTGGTTTACTTTTATTTAGCTAGGTACATTCTTTAGCAGCTTCCTAATAAAGAGTGCATAGGAAGTACTTTTATTTTTTTCTTTAAGTCTTTGCAAGTCTGAAAATGTCTTTATTCTCCTTCCATACTTGATTGCTAGTTTGGCTGGATAAATAGCCCTAGTTTGAACATGGTTTTACTCAGGATTCTTTAGGGATTGTCTTCTGGTCTTCTAGCATCAATATTACTATGAGGAATCTGATGGCATTCTGATTATTTTTTTTTTTCCTTCAGTGTGTGATGTTTTTGTGGAAATCTGGAACTTGAAGAACCTTTTCATAGTGTTTACAAATTTTAAGATGATGTTACTTGGCATGGGTCTTTTGCATTCACTCAACTTTTTCAGAGTTGAGATATCTTTTAGTCCTGGGAAATTTCCTTGTGTTATTTGATAGTTTTCGCCACATACCAAGGGTACAAAAAAAAAATGTACACAAGTGGACCTTTGGGCAGTGTTGCTAAAGCAGTAGTTAGCCATCATCAGAAGTGTGTAGTAACTACTTTGAGCACCTCTTATAATTGCAGAAGTCAAATGTGACTTATATTCATCTTTTCTTATTGGTATATATTGAGTATTACGATTTTAATGTTTTTTTCCTTTCTTAAAATGTGTATATATATTTTTTGGCACCCTGTGTATATTTTCTCCTTTTGAGGTTTGTTTTATTTGAATTCTAAACCTCATATATTGGTCCTCAGATTTTCTTGCCTTTTTTTTACTTTTTTTTTTTAATTTTGTTCTACTTCCTAGATCAAACTGTGAATATTTTTATGATTCCTGATGCATATCGGTAGAGTATTTTCAAAGAGGTGTCTCAACACTGCAACCACAAGTGTCAAGTATCTCAGTTAAATTACAGCTGCATCATCATGGATAGCTATCATAAGTAGAAAAACAAGAACACCTCATCACCCCAAACAAACTAACACGAGATAAGAAATGGGCCAGAATATAACCATATTGAATATTCCAAGTATTCATATTTCTTTCATAATACATCCTTTCATTTCTTATAGTAACTTGTATCAGGTTTCTGCTAATACAGTATCAAGCATCCTGAGTATAATATGACACAGAACATTTGTGAACAATGGTCTAGAAATACTATAATGAATACCATTGTGAATATGGTATTTAAAACTAATGAGAAATGATACTAATGAATAATTTTATCCTTATTAAAGAGGATTGTTGCTGACACAATAGAAGATGATTTAAAGAGAAAAAACAGTTTTAAAGGAAAATGAGACTAAAATTCATTAAATGATACTTAAGAGTTACAAGAAAGGATTTTTAGATAAAATAAATAAAATTGAAGAGGGAAGACACTTGAAGGGGGACTTTTTAAGAAAAGGGGGATAAAACTTCACCTTGATTATGGGAATGTATCTAGGACCTCTTTGGCACCTGGTCTAAAGAATTGGTTGATCTTTTTGTTTGTTTCTTTGTTTGTTTTATTTTTATTTATTTATTTATTTATTTATTTTAAAAGATTTTTATTGAGGAATTGGAGGATGGGAACAGCGCTGGGAAATTGGGGGAAGAGGAACAGACAAGTTGCTGTCCTTTTGTTCTTCAGTCTAGTTGTGGAGGATGTTGCTTCACTGGCCCAAGTTGGCACCATCATTG
>NW_017731501.1:195085-218192 GCF_001890085.2 Hipposideros armiger | reverse complement strand
AGTTGTTGTTCAGCATCTTAGCTGTAGAGGGCAGTGTCACTGGCCCTCATATGTGGGATCCGAACTGGGGCCCTCTGGCGTCCCAAGCCAGTTCTTATCCATTGCGCCACTCAGCCGGCCCTAAGCAAGCATTTTCATACATGAGTGTTTATAGAACTTAAAAAATAATATTGAGATGAGCGAATCATTGCACTCTAGATTTCTGATCCTTGCTGGTAAAGCATATTTGCTGAAATGAGCAAACAACTTTTTGGAAAATTTATAAATCAAGGCAGTAACATTTTGGTCCACAAACCTTCAACTGTTTCACATACCAGGTTTTAATAATTTACTTAAAATGCTCAATTCATGGCTTAGAAGATAATTTGGTAGGTTTTGTTGATCTTAATGAAGCTAGAACAAGACCAGGATGTCTGGTCTCATCAGTACTACTTAGTATCATACTGGAGTCTTAGCCAGGGCAATAAGGCAAGAAAAAGAAATATCGGGTTGTCGGAAAAGTCATGATGCATTTTTGCAACAGATGGCACTAGTTCATTTTTGGAAGTATTAGAGTCATTTGCTTCTATGTTATTGCTATGTCATTTGACAGCTGACAATTCTAGCTTCATTCTAAAAAAAAAATTGAGCGATTTGGTTGAGTTTGGGAGATTTTACAACAAGTTGAAGGTGGAAGACCAAACTGCATTTTCGCCATGTTTTACTGTTTTACTTCCATAAAGGGAAGAATGCATGTCAAGCTTGTGAAAAGTTGCATCAAGTTTATGGTGACAATGTTCTGCAAGAACGTCAGTGCCAACGATGGTTCACGAAATTTCATGCTTGTGATTTTGATCTCAACGATGCTCCTCAGTCAGGGAGGCCCACCGAGGTTGATGACGACAAAATAAAGGCATTGATTGAGTCAAACCCAAGTTACATGACACGAGAGATTGCAGAAACATTGAACATCCATCATTCAAGCATTCACGACCACCTGAAGATGCTGGTATATGCAAGCAAGCTCGATATTTGGGTTCCTCATGAACTCAAAGAAGTTCATTTGACGGTGCGTATAAACATCTGCAATATGATCCTTTTTTGAAGCGACTGATAACTGGTGATGGGAAGTGGATTGATTACAACAATGTGGTGCGCAAACGATCTTGGTCCTGACGTGATGATTCGCCTCAAACGACATCGAAAGCAGACATGCATCAGAGGAAGGTTATGCCCTCAGTGTGGTGGGATTTTAAAGGTGTCGTGTTTTTCGAGCTCCTACCAAGGAACCAAACAATCAATTCGAATGTGTACTGTCAACAGTTGGACAGTCTGAACGAATCCATCATCCAGAAATGTCCAGAGCTCGTTAATCATAAAGGAGTTGTGTTCCATCATGATAATGCGAGACCGCACACAAGTTTGATCACCTGTCAAATTAATGGAGCTTGGATGGGATGTGTTGCCACACCCACCATACTTGCCTGACCTTGTGCCATCAGACTTCCACTTATTTCGCTCTCTTCAAATCTCCTTGCGTGGTATAATGTTCAATTCAAATGAGGTTGTAAATCAGCACCTTGTTCAGTTTTTCACAAATAAGTACAGGTCCTTCTATGGACGAGGAATTATGAAGCTCACTGAAAGATGGCAAAAGGTTATTGAACAAAACGGGCAATATATCATTGATTGATCTTTGTTCTTAATAAATAAATGACCTTTGAAAAACAGAAAAAAATATGTCATGACTTTTCTGACAACACTATAATATGCATATAGTTTGGAAAAGAAGAAATAAGACTGTCCTTATTCACAGACAACAAAATTGATTACATAGAAAATCCCTTAAAATCTAGAAAAAATTTTACTTGAACTAAGTGGGTTTAGCAAGGTCTCTGGATACAAGGTCAGTGTGTACATTATTGTATTTCTATATACTAGCAGTGAACAACTAGAAGTCAAAATTTTGAAAAATCTAAAAAGAATTATAGTTAAAATATCTAAAATGGTATTGTTATTTCATAGAAGCTGAGAGGAGGTTTAACACCATGAATTTTATAGTCACTACTAAGAAAAATTCTTAACGAGAACAAGTTACTCAATGACTGTCAATTGAGTGGGGAAATCATTGGTGAGGTTCATGTCAGCTCATGGCTCAGCTAGGAGAACATTTTGCTAGATTCAGCTGTGTCCAACGAAAGACCACAACAGAATGTTAAAAAGCATCAGTAAATTATTTAGAAATTATTAATGTTTTGAACAATTTACACTATAATTTATATAACTTAAACAGTTTTATATATAGTTGGAAAACAAATAGGAATATTTATACGTGACCCTGATTTCTTTGTTAATATTTCCTTGCTGGTTGTTAAATAGTTTGAATGTACATTCTTCCCGCCCCCCCGCCTTTGTACAAAAATAGGGGCATATTATAAACTGTCCCTTTTCTGGCCTTGCTTTTTTTACTTCATTTAGCCTGGAGATCATTCCAAATCTTTATATAAAGGATTATTCATCCTCTTTTATGAGTATTAGTCCATAGTATAACATAAGTTATTAACCAGTCCCCTCCCGATGGATATCTACATTGTTTTCAGCTTTTTGGTATTTAGAAAAATGCTGGTATTAAAAGAAAAGGATCTAAAGCCTCTTTTTCCCTCAACAATTGTAATAAGGCATCATATATGATTTTAGTCCAATGGATAATATGCCATCTGAGAAGTTTGTACTATTACCCTCTTACAGTTTACTTTGCATTTTTCCATCGGTTTTTTTTCTTAGCCTTTTTCTCACTGCAATGTCAGGTTAACTTCTATAACAAAAATTTTAAACCGTACCCATGGTAAATGTTACCCTTTTCTCCCTGCAGTGTGAAGATTGCTCCTGGAGCAGTTGTGTGTGTAGAAAGTGAAATCAGAGGTGATGTAACGATAGGTAAGAAAATAGTTCATTAGTGTGGTTTCTCAAGAATTGATGTGATTTAATTTCGGTGCTTTATAATAATTAGGTATTTGTTTCACTGATATCCTAATTTTATTGACAAAACAATGTATTTTCTCCCATAAGTGTTAAATATTTCTGAAAGAATATAATGTGATGGAGTCTATATTTAAACTTCTATCTGATGAACTAATGAGGCAATATAATAAAGTAATTGGTTTGTTCGAGGAACATCTATTGTGTACCTGCTATGTGCCAGGCACTGTGCTAGCACTAGGGACACAGCACTGAGCAGAGCACAATAAGGTACTGCCTTTGTGGAGCTCGCATTCTACTGGTAATTGTTAAGGCTGTGGACCATGAAGTCTGACACACTTGGGTTAGCATCCTTGCTCTTTACCTGCTGGGTTACTTTGGACATATTCCTTAACCCCACTAACCTTCCTTTTCCCCATCTCTGTAAATGTGTGCTTCTGGAATAGGTTTAGCTGCATGTAGGGGTGGCTTAAACATGCCAAGGTTTATTCTCTTACATAAAAAGTCTAGAGGAAGGCAATTTAGGGATGGTCAGTTGATTATCCAGGAGTTCCAGCCTTGCAGGCAAAGATGTGATGGCTAGAGCACCAAGTGTGACCTTGGATAAGAAAGAAGAGTGGAGACAAAAAAAAAAAAAGGGGGGGGTACCTCCATGTTGAGTCAGCTCCCTTTAAATAGTCTTCCTGAAAGTTCTGCACAGCCCTTCTTTGTGTGTCTGTTGCCTTGGATTTAATCTTATGGACACATAGCGTCAGGGAAGGCTGGGAAATGTATAGTCTTAACTGCTGGGCGCATTGCTGCCCCTAATAAAATAGGATTCTGTTACAAGGAAAAGGGAAGAGTGGACATCCAGAGGCAATTAGCAAGTACTGTCACATGCAAAATAGGAGTGCCTACCTCCTAGGTTCTGAAGGATTAAATAAGAGAGTATTTGTGAAAGCGATTGCCTAAAACCTAACACATAATAAGCACACAATAAAAGGTAGCTAACTGTACTATTAAATCTTATCTGTGTAGCCTTGCTAAAGGTCAAGTCCAACATTTAAAACAAATGAATAATTCAGCATGTGACAACTTGCTTATTTGAACACAATTGAGTTCCCCAAAACTCACATTGAACCAGTTCTTTTACATATGTTTTCCCTGGACATGGTCCCCTTGTGGCTTTAATAATGTGAGCCTATCCTTATCAGCAGCTGCATGTTACTAGATTAGGGCTTTCAGTGAATTAAATACACTTTCAGAGAGAAAATATGCCTTGTTCCCTTATATTAACAGTATTTAATAGGAAAAAAATTATAAATTTTAGTAAGTCTAAGCTTTCAACCAATTTAGGCAACATGTCTTATAAAACCAGTGAGGATTGTTTCAGTATTATGGAACATCTTTAGCAATTTGCCAGGTTGGATTTATTTATTTTAAATTGACATCATTTCAGAGTTTAGTAGGTGACCCTGTTTCTTTTCAGTGCTGTGTTAGCTCTTTGTTAACTCTTCAACCACTTGCAAACTTTTTATGAGGAGAAATTATCATGGCCACGTGTTTATCAAAATACTAGTCTACATTATTTTTATTCTGGTGTTTTATGGTTTTCTTCATGATTTGAGGAATAACATCTAATATTAGCTCACAAGGTATTCTATATTTAGAAGGAAAGTAACACTAAAATAATGTAGCTAATTATATAAACTTTTCCTTTCATTTTTACTTCTCCATTTTAAACAATAAGTATATAATATCTACTATCTAATAGATATATAGATACTATAGATATTTCTACAGGTATAAATATATTAGGTTGTCGGAAAAGTCATGACACATTTTTGCAACGAAAAGCAGAAAAAAATACGTCATGACTTTTCCAACAACCCAGTACATATAGATATACCTATATGTGTTTGTGTGTGTATTTCAGATTTGAAATAACTCCTATTACTTGTAGAAGCTTTTCTGAATAGCAATAAAGGCTTTATCCTGTGGAAGACCTACCACGGGACCACTGCATAGGATTGGGGCGTGAGGGTGTTAGGAGTCAGCACTCTCTCCTGTTTCTCCCTCTGTCTTTCACTACTTTGTGCTCCTCCCCTTTCTTTATCCATTTTATCCTCCTCCTTTCCCTAAACATTGAAATTATTTACATCGATACAGCGATTCAATCTTTCCGTATAGCATTTGGTTGATAGGGTACAGTTCTGATGGTAAAAATATAAAATAAAACTTCCACACAGATTTTCAGTGATGGAGTATAACATAAGACGTAATCATTTTAAAAAATGGATCTAAGTTAATATTTGTTATGTTTATTTTTGACCCAGTTATTTAAACCAAGAAAAGTTGCTCAAATGCTTTACAGAAACATCTCAACTTTGAAAATTAAGGAAAAGATTCAGAGGTGATACAGTTACCCAGTGTTCTGTCTTCCACAGTTCTTATCTCATTTTTGTTATACGTGTTTATCTTTAATTTTATATATATAAATATGGAAATTTTCCAGAGTTAGTATTCAGATAGTCATTTCTATATTGTTATATTTGGTATAAAATAGCTTTCACCTTTTGGCTACTGTTAATTCATTTTTCTGATATATCAGATTAAAAAACCCCTGGGAGATATAATTATAAAGTTAAATCAAAGCACAGAGTAGCGATAAGTTATCTGATTAAAACTTGCTTTCCCAGCTTTTTCATTTTATGGCTTTTATTGTTTTTGTTTTTTATTAATTTAGCAAATAATTAATTTGAGTCTTTTTCTGTCATGCTATGAATATGGAAATTTAAACACTTAATAAGCTGTTTTCTGGGTTAAGTAGCAATGAACTTAAGTGTAGTTTAATTAACAGATTTTTCAGGATGTTATACATAACTTTTCATCCCCTAGTTGGTTATATATACTCTTACCAAATTATTCCATTCTGAAATACTTTGGGAAGAAAGTAAATTTTTCCTCTGCTATGTTTCCGTGTAGTAGAACTTTAAATTCAAACTTCTATTTTCCTAGAGAGTCAGGTATTTGGTTTAACAAAAGAAACTAGTCCAAAGCTTTGAAGTATTTTCCTTAACCAGAAACCATATGACTTGAGGTTCTGCTTGAGTCCCTTCATTAGAGGCTACTAAGAAACAGACCTTGGGAAAAATAACAGCTCTCTTGTTAATTATAATTTGGGTAAATAAGGTTTCATAGTATCAAGACTGTTTTTGATTAGGCTGCCTTGATTCATGGGCCATGCATTATTTCCTATAAATGTTGTTTTGAATGCCGAAAACATTTCAGAAAGGTACCTTTAAGCCCAGTCCTGTAATCCCATAATGGGGTGAAAGGCAGTCTGCTGGTGTCAGGACCTGGCTTTTTTAGGACATCATAACATGAAGGAAGGCAGAACTTGGCACAATGGAAGAGCTTTGTGGTGGAAGCACTTTGTCCCACTTATCCTGTCTCTCTTGCCATTAGAGTTTTTAATATAGATCAAAAGCTTCCTTTTTATTGTGGAAATCTTTTTCAATAAGGCAGAACAGTGGCTTTGACTTAAGAAACTCATGGACTATAAAGCAGTTCTTACAGGTACTTTAGCTTACAGGTCAAAGGAGTTGTTTTAATTTTCAAAAGAGAGCTTGTGGCTTTTTGAACTATTTATTGACATATAAAAATGTACACAAAGATTGCTTTCTGTGGCAAAGATAGAGAGGGAAAATGTCCTTTACCAAATGAGGGGAATGGAAACTTGATGCAAGGAATGTCTTTCTGGCTATGTTGCATCAAGCCCAGCCAACCATTTACAAAAATAATTCATCAGCCAGTAAGGCAGATCCAACTCTAGACACATTTATCCAAACAAGGAGATAAGCCAAATAGGGTTTCAGCACATTTGGTAAGAAAATATACAAACTGCCCTGCCAGAAAGAGCCCAAGAAGGTCCACAACGGCCTTCAAAAAAAATTTTTTTTTCCCATGGTGACAGATTTTTATTTTTAAAGCATTTTAACCTCAAGACCTTTAAACTTGGTTTGAATTCAGACCCATTCTAGGTGAAAGTGCTTCCTGCATGCAGAAAAGTGTGGAGCAAACTGTGCCCACATTTCAGCGTGCTGTCACTGCTTGGGTCTTGGAATAGTGCTCTGATGCTGGCCTCCAGCACAAAACCGTGCAGAGACAAGGCTGCACTATACGCATCACTCACCTGAGTGAGGTGGATGAACACTTTGGATTGGTGAACTTCTTAAAGGAGTTCTCATTTATTGAAGTACATGTATTCTAACCTCTCTAGTCTCTGCCTGACAAAAATACCTACAAGAGATTTAGGGGAACTATTCAGTTTATTGTCACCCATAACATTTGCTGTTACTTCACAGCTCAAAGTTGATAGCTTGACCTTTTGGTTATTTCAACCCTGAAACACCAGGACTTGTAGTTGGGCAGTACTGCCACCAGGTGGAGGTGGTGTCTTAAGCACTGGTCTCCTGAAAGTTAACGATTTACCTCCCAGGGCAAGGCCCTAAAATTTGTAACCAGGAGTTTCCTAGTTATTTACTAACTAACTTATTAATAATGATAAAAATAATAACAATAAGAAAACACCTGGTTAAAAGAGCTCAGGCATTATTTTTAAGTAATGTGTAAGAAGACATCTTATGAGACTTAATGAGATTAATGTTTTTAAATTTGAGTTTATCTGTTTGTTTGTTTTTCTTTAATTAACGTATCATTTTTGAAAGGGAAAAATGAAAATAGCAATTGTTTGCAAAGCTATACTTTAGAGCAACTTTTAAAGAAACATAGGACCTGGTGTTACCTTTGTCTTATTAGTCCATTCTCAGGTAGCTTGTTGCATATCTGTTTGTTAAAAGGTACAGCTTGAGGACCAGCAGAATACCTAATGCCTGTGGCTACTTATCTCGCAGTGGCAGAGGATCTGCTTTTTATCACAGCCATGATGATCTCTTTGTCCTGTATAAGATTTTTAATGCTCGTTTGGAAGATTCCTTTATTAATTTTTTTCCTATCTTTCAATAAGGGGCAGAGATTTTCCCCCTGGTTGAAAGGAGTTATTATCCTGATAATCTGAGTAGAGTCAAACAGACCCTTCTGTATCTCAGACCAGAAGAAGTTATTTTGCTTACTATGATGAAGTTATTTGTTAGCTCCTTGTGTCAGATAGTGATGAACCTCCATTTTCAAGAACTGTGGGCCAGAACCCATCATGATCTCCCTATCAAACATTATTTCCTAGAATCCACACTTCAACCCAGTGAGGTAGGTTGTTATAGATCTCATATTTCTATAGATGAGAAAACAAGCTTTTTGAGAGATTAAACACATAACCTTTAAGTGATAGAGGCCAGAGTCTAGACTTTCTAGACAAGGGGTGGGATGCTAGCTGGGGCTTTAATTACAAAGAACCTAAAATAGAAAGATCATGTTCCTTTATCATAGAACATTTTGAAGTAAAATGTCAATCTAGTGTTGTGCAAACTACAGATTTAAATTGGTGCACACAGCTGGAACACCTATAAGAAGTAACTTGCTTCAAAGGAATTCAGTGTTTGTTTCAGCATTGTTTAGCACCTCTCCCCGCAAAGTAGCAACATCTAAATGCTCATTATTAAAGGATTAAATAAATTATGGTATATTAATATGCTGTGAAATGCTATTCAGCCATATAAAGAATCTCTTAGATGTCCTTATATGGAAAAATGACCATGACATACATGTTAGGTGAACAAAGCAAATTACGGAATAATAAGTACTGTTCCTTTGTTTTAAAAAAAAGTATGTGCTTGCAATCCATATTTTTTCTTCTTCAAGATGAGTTTATTTTTTAACTTTCTAATGAGATACAGTTTATATACAGTAGTACTTAAGTCTGGAATAATGTACTTCAGACTATTAAGAATAGTTACCTCTAGGGAACGGGATTAGCATGAGAGGCTCTTTATATTTTTTGTTTTTTTTGAATTTTTTGTAATGAGTATGTATTCCTTTTATAAATGTGTGTGTGTGTTTTTTCCCCAAAGATTTTATTGGGGAATTGGGGGAGGGGAACAGCCCTGGGGAATTGGGGAAGGGGAACAGACAAGCCACCGTTCTCCCGTTCCCCAGTCCAGCCGTGGAGGATGTCGCCCCACTGGCCTATGCTGGCACCATCATTGCGCTCCTCCCAGGTGAGGCAGCCACTCGCAGGCCACTGGACGGCTGCTCACGGTGGCCCATGGCGGTCCACGGCAGCCCACGAAAGCCCATGCCAGCTGCCGGCCAGCCCCACTGCAGCCTACACTGTCACCGGTGACTCACGGCAGCCCATCTCCAGGTTGAGCTGTTGTTCACCATCTTAGCTGTAGAGGGCGCAGCGTCACTGGCCCTCATGTGGGATCTGAACCGGGGCCCTGCTACTCAGAGCTGGCGTCCCAAGCCAACTCCCAACCAATGCGCCACTCAGCCAGCCCAACGTGTGTGTGTCTTTAACAAAGAAAAAATGCACATGTGTTCACAGTCATGGTCAAGTTGAGAAGCTTCCCAAGGATCTGAGAAATCCTGACTTCTATCCTGAAATCTCCTATCCTGAATAGGAGAATTTGCCAGGGAAATTTTACGTTAGCAGCCGAAGATTTGGGGAGATAGAGGTGACAGAAATAACACAGCCTCTTTCATGTTATTTCTTACTAGAAGGTGCGTCCTTAGTGCATCCTGTTTTAGCTCTGCCCCCACCCTCCCCTAGTTGGTTATATATACTCTTACCAAATTATTCCATTCTGAAATACTTTGGGAAGAAAGTAAATTTTTCCTCTGCTATGTTTCCGTGTAGNCCACCCCCACCCCCAATCAGTCCTCAGCTCTTCATTGTTAGGAAAAATATAAGCTGCGCTGAGGTTCCTTCCAATTCTCTGGGCACCAAGAACATGTCCTTATTTATTTTAATACATTTGTGAGTGAGTGTGTGAAGTTCCCAGTTTTTAAGATAACAAGCTCAAAGGGCAAAAATAGCATGTATGTCTTCCCCCCCCCCAACATACAGCACTGCATCTTGCATATCACAAGCAGATAATGATTATTGAATACATTAACAATTTATGCAATTTAATTTCATGATCAATGCCATCTTCCTGTCTGCTGGTTTGCCAGTACAAATAGCCTTGGTATTGGGGGCAGGTAGAGCGGATATTGGAGGGAGAGGCTAAACTGAGGTTGTTTTCTCACCAGTGGTTTCATTATCACCAAAATGCTGGGGCTGTGGGTAAAGAGAAGCTCTGAGAGAGAATGTGTCACCATTCCAGAATCTGTGTTGGGGCAATGCAGTGCCTCTGTCACCCTGGTCACGAAGTGGATGTGATGAGATGCTTTTCCTGCTCCCTTCAATTTGAGATTGGAGGCATTGGCTTGGGTGTCCCTATAGCGGAGTCCCATGACTCCAGGAATCACATTTAACTCCTTCCATTGCCTCCCTTTAACTTATTCCTAATTTTAACTGTTAAAAATCACATCCTAGACCAGACAACAGAAGCTCTGCCTCCTCCCCATGGATAAGCTTTAATAGGGATAGTGACAAAGTAATAAAGCTAAAGTTAGTTTCCATGTTTTCTGACTCCTGTCCAGCCCATACTCCCTCTTAATCATTAAAAAAAAAAAAAAGCTAATCCTGTAGTATACTAGCATAAGAAAGTGTTAAGTGGTTCACTAGCATAAGAAAACACCAAGGTTGTAAGCAAAGAGAGCCTTGCCTTTATAAAGGAAAGGAAGGGAATTAATTTTTATTGCCAACTATGTGCCAGAATATTGGGTCTACAAACATTATCTCATCTAACCCTTACAACAACCCTGCAAGACTGGTATTATCACCATCTCCATTTCTCTCATATCTCCACTGCTGAGATAACAGAGGCTTCAAAATAGAGGGTGATCCCGGGCTGTCTGGCTCCAAAGCCTGTGCTGTCTGTCTCCACTCACCTTGGTTTGAGATTTGGCACTAACTACTAATGATAACAGCTGAGGAGATAACATTTGTAAAGTGCCTTGTGTGGTGCCTGGCACATACTTTAGAAAATGTTCCTCCCAACAGCCTCGCCCCCCCCTCGGTCACCTCCTACCCTCCTGTGGTAAGCTTAGCCTCCACCAATAATTTCTTTCACCATACTTTTAACAGGACCTAGGACAGTGATCCACCCTAAAGCACGAATTATTGCGGAAGCCGGACCAATAGTGATTGGTGAAGGTAACCTAATAGAAGAACAGGCGCTTATCATAAATGCGTGAGTAAGACTTACAGATACTCTGAACTAAGTGCCACAGGTAGTGTTTTTATTAATTTCAGCTAACGATAGGAACCTTCTCTAACTGACATCTACAAAGCCCACTGTTTTAGCTCTAGAGAAACATTAAGGATCTCTTTCAACACAAGCAATTAGAAAATGAGGAAACCAAAGACCAGATGAGTGAAGAGACTTGTCCAAGGTGAGGAAGCTCGTTGGTGGCTGACTAGACCTCCTGACTCTCAGTCTGATAATTTTCTCCTTACGTATCATTGCCTCCTCTCTTCCTTAAGCAAATGTTTCCTGAGCACCTCCAATGTTCAAGTGCTGTGCTGACCACCCTGAAGAGAGATTTTTGGTTCGATTTCTTGGTTCTGGCCAAAATGTTATTCTGCATGCTCAGACACATGAACCTTATTTAGACATATATCTTCATATGCTTTGTAGGGGTAACACCCAGAATTATATTTGAAAAATTTGGGATCCTAGAGGCAATTTTTAAACTTTAAAGATTAAAAAAGTAATAAAATATTGGAACATGTACATGATCTTAGTGAACTAGACTGTAATACCACTGAAATTTTCATAAACATTTGTAAAGCTTTCTAGATAAAATTTTGGCAGGAACTTCAAGCTTATACCTAATTTATAGCAACAATGTATGGAATTTGTAACAAAGACCTTGAGAAAATATTTAACTGATAAAGAGAATTTTTTGTCTTAATGCTTACTTAGGGATTTGGAGTTTCTTACTATATTAAGAAGTTTCTTTTTAAAATATTTTGGCACCTTTAGCGCAAGTCAATTAATAATACCTATATTCCACAGTAACTCAACTGTCGGAGATAAAGCACCATTTTAAAATGGCTTCCTCCTCTTAGACCACAAAAATTTTATGTTCCAAATATTTCAAGTAACTACTTAACAGCATAAACTAATTATTTTATGTAAATATTTGTTTACGTTTTACAATCAAATGATTATTAAGAATGGAAAATTTTCAACTCAGGCGTGATTTTGATTCCAATTTAACAAGCTGAAAGTCAGAGTCATTCTTTGCCGGTATCTTTTTTACCTTGTCCTGGAGAAGGCCCTCTGGGCTTTCAGTTTAAAAGATAAACTTATAGAAGGAAGGCTGCCCTTCTATACACACCTATGGCTTCTTTACGTTTCAGTAGTTCTTTTTCATCTCAGAATCAAGTCGTCTCCAATAATTCTCTTGGATTAAGAAATTACTTACAAAGTTACATATTTTAAGCTTGATGTAGGTAAAATTGAGAGAAAGAACTTAAATTCTAAAACAGGATAATTGCTTATTGCATTATTGACTTTTTGATGATTTCTCTCTTCTTTTTATAGGCACCCTGATAATATTACCCCTGATGCTGAAGATCCAGAACCCAAACCTATGATCATTGGCACAAATAATGTGTTTGAAGTTGGCTGTTGTATCCTTTACAATAATTTAAGATAAATCATCCCCAGCTGTCTTTTAGTACCCAACCATAGAAATTGTCATAATGTATCAAATATATATATATATATATATATATATATATATATATATATATATATATAAAATAACGTTTTTTAGAACTAGGCCATCCAGTTATTTGAAAAGACTTACTTACAGTGTATCAAAAATATTATCCCTTCTCTTCTACTGAATAACCCAAGAGTAAGGGAAGTATGCCACTTTTAGACGTGCTCTTGCACGCGCACGCACACACCCCTGTAGCTCACCATTTTGAAGGTACCATCTTGTTCATGTTGCTACAACTTGTTGACAGGTAGCAATGACTAAGTGGCAATAGACACAGAAACAGAGTAATCCTGGCTTCTGTCCTGATTTAAGAAGCACAGCTCTGTCCATTTGATTCCTGTATGGTTTTAGGTTGACAATACATTGTCTGATGCAAGGCAATGGTGTATGGGGATGAAAATATTTCATTTTTTGTTTTTTTTTCCCCAGAGTGTCACCAGTTCTTTTGCTTGATTCTGTACTCAAAAGATAGTAAAATCTTTTTATGGTATCAGCAAAACATTATTTTATAATAGAAAATACTTGGAGGAAAAAAATCTAAATGTTTAACAATAGTAAAATATTTAAGTAGAACATAAAATGGACTGTTAGGACCATTAAGCAGTCATTTAAAATTATGTTTTTAACGATGTTATCAAGTATATAATAATGCTTGCAAATTTATAGGAACAGAATATAGTGAACTGCAGATGTTTATACAGTTTAATTTTAGTTTGATTTCCAGTTATAGAAAGGGAATTATACATATTTATATAAATATATATCAAACCATTAACAGTGTTATCTTTAAGTGATTGGTGCAAATACGTCGCTCATAGAATTGGGGTATAATAAGGTGCCCATTTCTTTAAAAAACATAGAAGTCGTTTATTTATACATAGAGATATTTATATTTAAAGACTGAAACTTTACTTTCAAACTCCCCTGAGCAAAGAGTTTTTGTCCATGAACTTGCATGGCCCTTCTCATGTGCTCTGCCCCAGTGCAGGAAGGATAAGGACGTAATGAATTAGCAGAGAAAAAAGAGCAACATATTTACAGTGTTTACTTAACTCTGGCTTACAGATTCCCAAGCCATGAAAATGGGAGATAATAATGTTATTGAATCAAAAGGTAAACTATGTTTGGAGTTTTATTGTAAAAAGTGGTTACCTTCTTTCCTTCATGGTGGCTGGAATACCACCTCAGTACAGGCATACCTTGTAGTATTGTGCTTCGCTTTATTACACTTCACATATATTGCATTTTCATTAACATCAAGGCAAGACACCCCACCAGCAAAAAGACTGCAACTTGCTGAAGGCTCAGATGATGGTTAGCATTTTTTAGCAATAAAGTATTTTTTAATTAAGGTGTGTACATTGTATTTTTAGACATAATACTATTTATTGCACACTTAATAGACTATAGTGTAAACATAACTTTTATATGCACCAGGAAACCAAAAAAGTCATGTGACTTGCTTTATTGCAATATTTGCTTTATTGTGGTAGTCTGGAACGAGACCGGCAATATTTCCAAGGTATGCCTGTACAAACTATGGCAAAATGGTATGCTTAGAGGGAAGGTGTGGCTGGAAGTGGGCTAAAATGGCTGTGAGATTAATTCTTTGCCTTTAAGGAACCCAATTTGGTAATGTGTTTAATACATTAAGTTAAAAATTAAGCTACATATACTTAAATCAGGATAGAATTAAATCACAAAATTCAAGTGAAAGTTTGGAAAAAGATTTATACTAAATACTAGTGTCAATGATAATTTAGTTGATGAATGTAGAATTAAAATCAGTTTCTCTAGCAGTTTGCTTTCTTTAATTTCATGTCTACGACCCATGCCAATCGGAAACAAACGTTTCTACTTATCATAAATGAGGCCAGGTTGTGGGGGTGTCATATAAAGTCCCCACCACTATGGCGAAGCAGCTCCAAGAACTAAGGTTTGAAAAGAACCTGAACAGTGAGGCTTCTGTAGAATAATGCTTTATCTTTCTTGGTTCTGATTGGCATGAGAGAAAATGCTTCTCTTTAAATAATAAAATTTGACTTTTTGTTAATCTGCATAATGGTTTTTATTTTAATTTAGATTACCAATTACTACCATCGCCATTGTCATTTCTGTTTATTGTATCCTTAACTATGTGTTGAACCTGTGCTCAGCACTATACATTCACTATCCCATTTATTGGTGTCTCCATTTTATAGATATATCGGGTTGTCGGAAAAGTCATGATGCATTTTTGAAATGAAAAACAGAAAAAAATACGTCATGACTTTTCTGACAACCCAATACTTGCTTAAAGAATTTACAGTGATTTGCCCAAGGTCATACAACTACGTAATCAGCAGCAAAGCCGTTTTGAATACTAGTCTGGTACCTGCCTCTATGCTATACAAATTCTGAAATGAAGTATTTTCTTTAATTTTTTTCTTAAGGCCAGTTTACATTTTTATACCTAAATCATCTGAGAAAAAAATAGTTTTCTGTTCATTTGATGTCTTAAATTGTAATTCTTCCTATGTTTTTACTGCAGCTTACGTGGGCAGAAATGTAATATTGACCAGTGGCTGCATCATCGGGGCTTGTTGCAGCCTAAACACGTTTGAAGTCATCCCTGAGAATACAGTGATCTATGGGGTAGACTGTCTTCGTCGGGTGCAGACTGAGCGACCACAGGTACTAGAACCGCTCTTTAAAAAGAATTCTTTCTAGGGCTGCTAATTTTCCCCAAATACTACATAATTGTTTTAATGTGGCAGTGAGTCCACTATTTAAAAAGCAAATGATTAAAATAAAACATCAGTGAAACATTCTTAAAACTAAAGTTTATTTGCAGGGGACTTATTCAGTTTTTAAGTTAATATTAAAATTATGTACAAAGATGACAATGTCAAATTGATTATGGGAAAAGAAAATCCAGAGATATTATTCCTGGTTTATGCATTTTCACTGAAGATGCATCACCAAATCTTAAAAATATTGATTCCTCTTAAAATATCAATCTTAGAGGGTCAGGAGTGACCCTACCAAATTTACACTGGATAGCCAGTGTGGGATCATCTATTAGTTTACTAACATAACTAGCTTAAAAATAAATACATGGGCTGGCCAAGTGGCGCGTTGGTTAGGAGTTGGCTTGCTACGCCAGCTCTGAGCAGCAGGGCCCCAGTTGGGATAAATTAAAAAAAAAAAAAAAAAATCACAATGATAGCCAGTGTGGGATCATCTATTAGTTTACTAACATAACTAGCTTAAAAATAAATACATGGGCTGGCCAAGTGGCGCGTTGGTTAGGAGTTGGCTTGCTACGCCAGCTCTGAGCAGCAGGGCCCCAGTTGGGATAAATTAAAAAAAAAAAAAAAAAAAAGTCAATGATAATCACCTGTAATTCCATGACCTAGTGATAATCATTTCTGCCTGGTACTCTTAACTTTGCTTTACTGTAGGTCAGTTCTTAATTATCTTATCTTTTTAGCCCCAGACACTACAGCTGGATTTCCTGATGAAAATCCTGCCAAACTACCACCACCTAAAGAAGACGACGAAAGGAAGCTCAACTCCAGTTAAGAACTAAGAACGATATACGACATCAAGATGACATTCTGTCATGACCACTGTCTTTTTGCGGGCCACAGTGTTTATGTCCTTTTAGCAGTTCACAGAACAATACACGTTAACTTTATTTTGTAAAATTGAGTTAGAGAGGAAAATAATGGATTTTCATTGTAACTGTCCTCTATAATTTATATAAAATGTATTATTTTCCTATATTCTTGCTCCTTTTCTGATAATTTACAGATGTAGCTTTCTTTTGTTCTGTAAAATGGTGGCCACAGATTTTAGTTGTACAAAAGACTTCTCGTGATAAGAAAGGGCGTATTGTTATGTATTTATATTCTAGCACATAGTAAACTAAATAAAAATGTTGATGACAAGACTTTTAGTGAGCATACTTTAATCAATTTTTCTACTTGCATTCGCTTTCCCAAAATAGCTCTTTTAATTGCTATTATGTACTAGCTGTATTAAAGCTAACGTGTTTTCCTTTTCCTTTTGTGGATTTGTAGCTATTTAAAATTTCAGGTGAAATTTCACCAGCCATTGAATTAACATGGACTTCATTTTGTTTCCAAGAAAAATGGTTTTTTTTTATTTTTAGCAAAACAAAAATGGTCAGGGAAAGATATATTCAGTAGAATACAAAGTCAAAAAGAATGGTGTCTGATGTAAATGACAAGTAAATGACTGTTAATTAAGTGATTTTCCTGGGTTTCTGAGGACAATGAAACTAAAAGAGATTTTAATATATTTATAAATTTATGAAATTATTTTGACATTACTAATCACTAATTGCACTCATTATAATCCTATTTCTCTAATTACAAAATGGGCAAAATAGGATTTTATTGTAATTCCAAGTATTTTTAATAATTTAATGTAATATACTTTTCAATTTTGAATCAATAGATATTGATAATACTAAGATATTAAATACTAAGATATTTTATCTTGAAATTTAATTTTTAATTGTGGATAGTAAAAACTATTTTTGAATTTCAGAAACTTGATAGGTGCAAATTAGCCTAATTTTTTCAAATTTGAATGAGTTGGTTTTGGTAAGAATACTCATGATTCAAGTTGGAAAACCGTACTACTACATAGAGTGAATGGAAAAAGAACATCATATAAATACCCTAGTTTTGATAACTGGTATTTATTCATTTTTCAACTCCTGCTGATCAAGTCAGGATTTTGTTGATCATGAAAATTTTCTTAAATAAAAGATCAGCAATTACAAAACTGCCTTTGAAATACTATCCCAGTTCCAAAATATCACTAGTCAAGCTCTGATATGCTAACAAATGGCTTCTGGTCCAAACTGCACAGGTAGTGTGTAAGGGCACCTGTGAGATACCTCCCGAGGACTTGGTAATAAGATACCCCCAAGAATTAAACTAATTAAAGCAACATGTAGTGAGAAGAGCCTCAATGTTTCCCAGGTACACTGTGGTTTTTAAGTGATATTAACTCATTTGAAGAAAAAGAAAATGAACAGAAATAGTCAATTTACTAAGCAGGGTTTGGAGGACACAAAATGTGAGAGTGTATATACAGTGTTATCCACAGACGGGAGGTACTGAATCCAAAAGATGTGAGCAATTTGTGACCACAAGCGTTCTCTACTTCAGGTAGGATCAGTTTACCGACTTGCTGTGACTTGGGAAGAACATATAATATAACCTTCTTTAAACCCTTTTTTCTTAGAAATTTAGATGACTTGTCCCTAAATATATTATACATTTCATTAAGCATCAGTTTAACCTGACTATTTTACAGATGTGGAAATTGAGGCACAGAGAGGTTAAGTAACTGTCCCAGGTCAGTCAGCATTTTGGTTCCAGAGTTCATGATCTTCACCCCATTTAATGCTGCCTTTTGGAAGACTTGTTAAACCTTTTAAGATAGAGATTCCATACATCAGTGGGCTTCCTAAATGCTAGTTAGGAAAACAGCTGTGGATTTACATTGCTTAGTCTTTGCTTCTCCTAAAGTTCTTAAACTGCATGAGACAAAAAAGTAGGAAAATTGTAAAAGAATTGTTTGGTGTTCCCACTGAATTCAATAAGCGTTACCCAAAGAGGGATCCTCTGTTGAGGCTACAGGTCATTCTGTCCAAAACTTTAAACTGGTTCTACCTATTATTACTAATTGTGGTGGTGAATTGTGGTGGTGTTTTTGTTCTTGTTTTCACTTATAAAAGTAATATAATTTCATTTTAGACAATTTAAGGGAGGTGGGGAGGAAGTACTTAAGGCTTTATAATCCTCACTGTTGACCAGATGTTTTATCACAAGAGAACACCAGGAAACAAAATAGTTTTCCCCTACTGGTTAGCAAATGGGTTCTTTTGGAGAATTTTATTATCCTTAGTAATCTGACCCGTAGTAAGGCTACTTTAGACTTCAGTGTTTTATTAAACACAAACTAGGAACAGTTCCTTTCCTGCCTCCTTCAAAAAGAGATATATTTTAATATTTTAGAGCATTTACCAGTAGACCCAGTGACACTAATCGCATCCACATGTAGGCTCAGGCATTATGCCCTCCCACGGAGAAGCATCGCTGGTCCTACTGGAGACCTGGCAAAGAAAGGCTCGCTCCAGTCTTTAATTAGCATTCCTCTCAAAAGAATTTCAGCACCAACTTCATGTGAGTTTGGGTGCTAAGTCTCGGAATTTAGATTTTCATTTCTTAAATGAACTCAGCTTTCCTATGGTTCAGACCTTTGCATTGGTCTCTGTTCTCTGAAAAATATGCCTGATGCTCAAGATCCACCCAATTTTTACAACTAATAAGTAGTCTAGTCCCTGATGGGCTAATTACTTCTCTCCCTAAGTGAGCTGTATGCTTTCCAAAAGTTAGTCATTTGTTCCCAAACTTGTTTATGCAAGTTGTACTTAGTAATTACATAATGTTATTCAATATTACCAAAACCATACAAATATGAGTGTAAAGAGGGTAATCTCTATGAAAATAAGTTGAGTGCTTGTGAAAAACCAGGTAAAGACAGGATTTTATCAGGTCTTTCTCAAGGAAAAAAAAATGCTGTGGAATTAGGTGTGGGTAAAACAAATGTGAAAGTGTGGGTGGGGGAAAGGGCTGTCAAAATTTAGAATTCTGCCCTCAGTTTCTGCTCCACAGTGTCTTGAGTCCTCACCTCACTGAAACTAAAATTGACAATGTTACATGCTGTGTTAAGGGAAGTCTTGTGTGCAGCCCCAGTTAGTATATCCCCCTGAAAGAAAAGGCCTTAGCCTAATACCAAAAAAGTGTTGGATGAATGGACTTCTATATGTTTTAAATTGAAAATAAAGTTCTAAGGGTATTTATTATAATTTTGTGATTCCCTACTTTAACTGACCAACTACAGATCCTGACTACATGCAGCGGTTCTCAACCTTCCTAATGCCGCAACACCTTAATACAGTTCCTAATGTTGTGGTGACCCCCAACCATAAAATTATTTTTGTTGCTACTCTATAAGTGTAATTTTGCTACTATTATGAATCGTAATGTAAATATCTTTTTGTTTTCCGATGGCCTTAGGCGACCCCTGTGAAAGGGTCGTTCGACCCCCAAAGGGGTCGCGACCCTCAGGTTGAGAACCGCTGACGTAGAGGAAGAGAGCTTTTTACACTAGAATTTCAGGAGCTGCCAACTATAGGTATGGGGAAATGAAATGAATTGCCTGGACCTCGACACTTGCTAGTGACTTACGTATTCTTTCAAATGAATAACCTCATATTTATAAAGGTTTTACAGGTCTATTATCTTTGGGTTACATGTGCTTGATTTTTAATACAGCAGATTTTTAGAACTTAATCACTATAATGTGTCTAAGCCTATTAGATGAAAGAATGGTTTCAGGTCTTTCAGCTTATCCTGTAACTGTGTCTAAAATCTTTCCTTTTTCCTTAATGGCTAGCCAGCACAATTGTAGATATGTGATGTATATATTGCTTAAATGCTTAGAACCCAAAATGGAGGACTGTGACTCTGTTCACCCCTGTAGTAAGAGAACCTCTTCCATCATGCTCAATATATTTTTCAATTGGAAAAAGAATGACCCACACCTAATCCTGTATTATAGCCTTAACTTTATCATAATGCAAAAAGAAAAATTGGAAAGCTCTTTACTGAATTATAGATAAATTATTGAATTTTGCTTGTGCCAGATGACAGAAAATCAACTGCATTTGAGTTCTAAATATTGAAATACAAAGGGGGAACACTCGTGGTAAATTATATTTTGTAAAGTTACCTTCCTTTTTCTGCAATATATGAGGGTCCCTTTCTTATATTTCAAGCTTTGCATAAAAGAGCCACATTAGGTCAAGGCAACATCTATTACCCTGTTCCTCCTTCTCAGCAGATCCACTGATTTTGTTCAGCTGTCTGCCTAATCCAAGGTAAACCTTAATCATGCCAAGTGTTAGGACTTTCCCTGCTCCACTGGTTCACATGTAACTTAAATTTGCCTAATATACAAGCTAAAGGAAGAACTTAACGTTGGAGGAGGAGATTTTCCTTTTTCCACTGCTTGTGAATAGAGGAACATGAAGCCTATTTGCTGCTGGCAGCCACCTTACCACCATGAGGGAACGCAGCAGAATGGAAAGATAGAAGAAAATCAGGTGCTTCAAGACGTGCCTGAGCTTAACCTTAGAGCCTACCTAACTTTGAACTTGTTCAGTGAGATAGTACATTTTCTCACTGTCAGCAAGTCTGAGCTGGGTTTTCTGTTATTTACAGAAATTTTGTATCCTAAGTGATAGAAAATATCACAAGTTTCCAAGAAATTTTGTGGCAATTTTTTGGTGCTCTACTCTGTTGAGGTAGTTTGCATGTGCCTGGTCTGTCTGTTGAGCAATCCAGCACTACCAGCTGCTGCATGGATAGCAAATTGCAGAGGTACAAGGGTGTATAGATAAGGACGCCAGGTAAGAAGCTTTGTGAACAAGAGATGATGTTGGCTTTGGGATGTAGCAATAAAAATATGGACAAGTGGAAAAATTAAAGAGAGATTTATTTAGGAGGTAAAATTGATAAGATTCAGGGATGGAGTAAATATTAATAGAAGGGAGAGACAAGGTGCCAAGTCTGGCATAGGGGTTCCAGTTTTGTGTAATTAGATGGATGGTGGTCCACACGCTAAGCTCTAGAGAGCACAGGAAGAGGATAAGGTTTGATACTAAAGAACAAGAATTTGATATTGGACACACTGAGTTTGAGATGCCTTTGAGATATCCAATTTAGATTTTTCTACAGCAGCTTGAGACATATTTTATGTGGTTTTTAATACATTCACAGAGTTATACAGTCATCATTACTAACTTTTTAAAAACATTTTCATCACTCCAAAAAGAAAACCCATGTCCATTAGCAGCCATTCCTCATTCCTCCTTTCTAACGCCTGGCAACCACTAATCTACTTTCGGTCTCTATGGGTTTTTTTGCCTATTGTGGACATTTCATAAAGATGGAATAATACACTATGTGGTCTTTCGTGACTGTATTCAAATTTCCCTTTTTTATAAGCACAGATGGCATATTAGAGTAGGGCCTACTCTAATGACCTCATTTTAACCTCTTTAAAGACCCTATCTCCACTTAGCATAATGTTTTCAAGATTCATATATGTTGTAGCATGTATCAGCACTATTCATTTTAATGGCTGAATTATATTCCATTATGTGAATATGCCTCATCTCATTTTATCCATTGATCAGTTAATGGACATTTGAGTTGTTTCTACTTTTTTTGCTCTTATGAATAATGCTGCTATGAACACTCATGTACATGTTTTTTGTGTGAACAAGTTTTTATCTCTTACCTAACCCATTACCTAATTCAAGGTCACAAAGATTTACATTTCTTTCCAAGGATTTTATAGTTTTAGCTCTTACATTTAGGTCTATGATCCATTTTGAATTAATTTTTGTATATGGTGGGAAGTAGGAGTCCAATTTCATTATTTTGCATCTGGACATCTAGTTGTCCTACTACCTTTGCTGAAAATATTATTATTTCCCCCCATTGAGTGGTCTTAGCACCATTGTCTAAAGTTAATTGACCATATAAGTTTATTTCTGGACTTTTGATTCTAGTCAGTCTACACATTTATGCATCTTGGATCACTGTAGTTTTGTAGTAAAATTTGAAATTGAGAAATGTGACCCCTCTAAATCTGTTCCAAACTAGATTTTGATGTAGGCAATAAAATATATGCATCTGAAACTCAGAGGAAAATTTCTTATTCCTGATCTTGGTTTCCGAGACATGTCTATTAACACTAGCATCGTCTCTGATAAGTGTATCATAGTGCATTAGTGTTCTGGCTTTTTGCTCAATTATAAACTCAGTTTCTGTCTCTACCCTGCTATATTAATATATTTCTACAGCTTGAAAATTCCTATGCTGGTTATGGACAAGGAGCAGGAAAACTTGCTGGAAGAATCATTACTCAAATTGTCTTGGATTTATGAAATATAAGCATGTGTTTATAGAGACAGAAATTAGATTAGTGGTTGACAGGTGATGGAGAAAAGGGGCAATTAGGAAGCACAGGGTTTCATTTTGGAGCAAAGGAAATATTCTGGAATTAAATTCACAACATTGTGAATTTTTTTTTTAAAGATTTTTATTGGGGTATTGGGGAGAAGGGAACAGTGCTGGGGAATTGGGGTAAGGGGAACAGACAAGTTGCTGTCGTTTTATTCTTCAGTCTAGTTGTGGAGGACGTTGCTTCACTGGCCCAAGTTGGCACCATCATTGCGCTCTTCCCGGGCGAGGCAGATCAGTTGCCGGCTTCT
>NW_017731501.1:158216-195030 GCF_001890085.2 Hipposideros armiger | reverse complement strand
CCAGCTCCAGGTTGAGCTGTTGTTCAGCATCTTAGCTGTGGAGGGCAGTGTCACTGGCCCTCATATGTGGGATCCGAACCGGGGCCCTCTGGTGTCCTAAGCCAGTTCTTAACCATCGCGCCACTTGGCCGGCCCCACAACATTGTGAATTTACTAAAAATCACTGAATTGTTCATTCTAAATGTTTAAAATAATGAATTTTGTTACATGAAATTTAACTCTACAAAAAAATCTATCAGAATTGTCAAAGAATGATGAGATTATCACTCAATATCTAAAATAAAAGGAAAAAATTGAATTTATTGCTTGCTTTAATAAGGGAGAACTCTGCTAGTCAGGCACAGTCTCCAAGGACAGAGCAGACTGGTGATATCATGTAGGGTTTTTGAGAAGTGTGGAATTTATGGACTGGTGGACTTTCAGAGCTGTAAGTGAGTAGACATCACCTGTAGAAGTATGCTGCTCAGGTGAGGCATATTGATTGGCTGGCACACAGAGATATTTTGTTGGAGTGGGTCCATTCTTATTGCCTGATTTTCATAAGCAAGAGCTGACACTGACTGGTAGGTTTGCTGAAGTGTGTTCACTTCAGCTAGTTGTCACCAATAGATTAAACAGATTTAAAATCAGTTCTGGTGGCTCATTACCATGGCTATGAAACAATCAGTCTTTTTCTAGGTTTGTAGGATCCTTTTTAGTCTCATACCAACCTCTTCCACTTCTATAACCTCTTCTAATCCCTCAGGATCCCATCAATGAGAGGGAAAGGACAGGGATCTCCTTTCACCAGGGGTTCTATGTTTCTTTATTCCTGTATTTATTCAACAAAGTGTATTATGGGAATACAGAGAATAATACAGTCCCTGTCTCAGAGTCCCTACAGTCTAAAAAGGGAGCCCAATTGCAAAGTTGTTTCCAATTCAATGTGGAGGACTAGGCAGGGAACCCTGAAGAGGCCACTTGCTCTGTATGGGAGAGGGAGGGAGGTTCACAGTGAAGAAAACCTTGAATGGACCTTGACCCTGACCCACTCCTGGCCCTTACTCTATGAGCATAAGTATGCAGGACAAGTCAGAAGAAAACGCCTTTCAAGAGGAGCAAGTTAACAATGTTATGACTACTCTTCTATGTCAGTTCATCTAGATAATTAATATTTATCGGTTATTCACTTTGTGCTAGGCATTTTGCTAAGTGCTTTAAATGGATTGTCTTACTAAAACTTCACAAAAACCTTAGGATTAGCTACCACTGTTGACCTCATTTGCCAATGAGGAAATTTAGCCTCAAAGGACTAAATAATTTGCCCAAAGTTACATGGTGAGTAGTAGAGACTGGATTCAAACAGACAGTCTGACTTTATTAGCTACTTGGGTCCTTTGATAAATTATAAGTTCAATAGAGGTAACAAAAGAGTAACCTATAAAAGAGGGTATTCAGTTTCAATGTGAAGTATCCTTAATCTACCTTAACAGGACACATATAATGTTTGGGGCACAGATCATGATTTGCATTCAAAAAGTATTTTAATAATGAAAAAATAGTATTTTAAATATTATAAAAAGTATTTTGATAAAATAAATATCCCATAATTTAACATAATAATTTCATTGAATAATACTAATTGAGCCAGCAGGTGAAGGAATTCAAGTCAGTTTACAGAGAAACAATGGTCTTATCCTTTAGAAAGAAGCTTATAATCTAAATGGAAGAATAATAGGTATATATATATATACTTATTAAGGCTCAAATCAAAACACTAATTACCTAAACTACTCATCTTGTGGTCCATGAATTAGATGCAAAAATGTGTTTTTCATCAATTTTGTTTGCATAAAATACCATTATTTTACAAAATAAACATTAGAATAATTTAACAAGAATGGCTATCGTCTTCCAGTAAACCATCAATTCTTTAGCATTTAAGACAAACTAAAGCTTTCACAATTAACCACTTTTTAGAAAATCATTCCAAAAATGTATTTCATTAATCAGAATGCTACCTTCCCAAAAGAAATGTTAAGTGGGTTAAGATAAAGCATGTGTATGCATTAAGATTAATGAAGCAGAAATGAATATAGCAATCAAGAAAATGAGGAAAAGCAGATGTGCTAACCCTGAGAACCAGCTAACCACTGTTGACAGCACCAGAGTTGGCTTCGAGAGCAGGTATACAAAGCCATTAGTAGAAAACCTGGAACATGGTAAGAGCTAACAAATGGTGGCTAATAGTATTATAATTTATAATCACTATAACATTCCTCTTCTCACATACCCATGTTATTTCACCACATGAAGTCGCAGCTACATCCATTTTTTAAGCTTTCCAATAACTTTGGATCAAGACGCCATCGGATCAGAATCTCCCAGTCCAGTCCAGCACCAAGTTCTACTGGGCTGTGTGTGAGCTAACTCTTCTTCTAACTCGGATCTTGTGTTTCAGGAAATAAAAAAAAGAATGATTGAACTGGCAGTACGCTTTTGCCATATGTTTAGCTCTTTCATCTGACTGGAAAATGTGGAGGCAATAAGGTCCCCCGAAATTTTGGTCTGAAACACATCTCTGTGACTCTGGGTAGCCATGACAAAGAAGACAAAAAGGGTAAGTTCACATTGTTCTCATCACATATAATGGAAGGTTTCAACTCGAAGACTCTCAAAAAGTATTTCTAGTGCAGGTCAGAGAGACTGGGGAATCTAACCAAACAGGATTTTCCCCTTATCCCTCATCTGGATCTGAGATGGATGCCCTCAAGAACCAACTTGTATAGCCTAAGGCCTGGTGCAGTCCCTCAGAGCCTCCCAGAAATGCCACAAGTGTGGGGGTCTGCAGTGAGAGTCCTATTTTATATAGCAGATGATGGTTGGCACCAATGGCACAATTGCAGACCCTAAAAGAGCTAGCAGAATTCCATCTGTGCACGAAGGCCCAGTCTCTATATGTCCTCCTTGGCTCTGCCTTTTTGCCTTCTGACAAATTCTTAGGTGATTCCACTTTTAGATTCCCCTGAAATGATACCACAAAGCAGCTTATAAAAGCATTACTTCTCCTCAGATATCCTAGAACAGTGCATGGTAGGCACTCAACAAGTAAATGAATGAGAACCAAAAAACATCCAGAACAAAAATGACCCTCAAGTTCAGCTCAGAAAATATTTTTTTTAAGTGAGAAATGGGTTGTCAAAATAAAATTCTTAAAATGAGACCCCACAGATCTCCCCATATGCAGCCTCCTCCTTTTGTCATACCTGTTGGATGTTCCCTCAGTCTCTACGATTATCCAATTTCCTCGTCTTACCCGAAACTATCATCAACTATTATTATTTAGCGATTCTGTCTTAATGAGATTAAGAAGATTTGGGGGGAGGAGAGGAGCAGCAGATGAATATATTCTACTTGCTCAATTGATAAGAAGGGAGAGGAGGGAATGTGGACATGATCAATTGCCATCATTAACCAAATAGCAAATAGTAACTTTATAAAAAGAAAATTTGTGGGTTAAAGGCCTCTTTTCTTTCTCTTGAAAAATCTTCATTTGGTCCACCAAAATGAATGTAATTTTCTCAGATTTATCTCAGACTAATAACTACCCTATTTTGCTTCATTCATGATTTAAAAAACTCTACCCCTTCCCCCAATTCCCCAGCGCTGTTCCCATCCCCCAATTCCCCAATAAAAATCTTTAAAAACAAACAAACAAACAAAAACCTCTAAAATCTACTTCCTGTCCGCTGGAATTTTTATTTAATCAAAGAAATAAACATTATTACTAATGTATGTATCATTACACTGTGATTATGAAACGTAGACAAAGAGAACATGTGACTTATAGAGCCTTTATATCAAATTCTCCAATCCTGTCCCACCACATTCCCATGTTAAAAATCTTCAGAGATGATTATAAAACTTCATACATATATTAAAAAGTCCGTTTGCACATAGAATTTTAATAGACATGATTCTGCTTGCTATGTGAACATAGGTACACAAGTTCTTTCTGGCACTATTACATATTGTTGTTTATTTCTTTGGTTCAGTAAAGTTTCCAGCTGACACATGGTAGTTGTTAAAGGTGCTTAACCATGAAGATAGCAGCTGGCTTGCCAGGATTAGAACATGCCATGCGGTTCTTCTGATAACGAGGGGAGTGCTTTTTTCCCCTAACTGCTGAGTGTCATGACCTTCATCAATCAGCCCAACACCCAATCTCTCAGCCAACAAGCACCAGATTCTTAAGAAGCTTTTTTTCTTCTTTTTCTCCTGGAATGTTCCTACACAAGATCAAAGCCACTCACAGAAATATCTCTGCATGGTATCGACGCTGATATTTTTTTCTCAGTGCAAAACAAGGAAGAACAATGTTGGCCCAGTGGTCCAGCAGCTCTTATTCCAGAGATGAGTGAAGGGAGGTTACAAGACTCTTCTTGCTTTACCTCTGATCCCTGTGGACTGAACCCCAAAAGGTCAAGACAGTGGCCTTCCTTAGAGCCATTAATTATGGGCCAAGAGCAAAGGAAGCTGGGCCTGGACTAGGAGCGGTTAGTACACAGGCACCACAGTCCAGCTCTGACTGTCTCACCTGGCCCAGCACGTGCCCCAGCATCACTTAGGCTGACACAACCTCCTCCCCGCCCTGCCCATGTCCTCTTGTTCCCACTGTGCCTGTTTGCCCCTCCATCTTTACTGGCCTTACTTGCCCCTTAACCAGTCTGGTCCCATCATATGGCACAGTCCCAGCCTCTGCTCTCTCCCTGTTCTCTTCATACCTCAATTTCCACTGCCACCCCTCCTCAGCGGCTCCCTAAATGCTGATGTTCCTTGGGTTTCTGTGCTGGGCCCTCCTTGGGTGATTTCACCCACCCTCCTGGCTTCAACTGCCTTCAGTATGCTAATTATTTGCCGCCCAGATTTTGAACCTGGCTATCTAAGCTCCTGATATCTAAGCTCAGGCTGACTTCTAGAAAGTCCTTCTAGTATTTCATTCAATGTGTGCTTTCATCCAATGAGTCCCAGAAATGCCTCATGTGTGGGGGTAGGGAGTGAGAGTTCTACTTTATGGTTGACATCAATGGCACAACTGCAGACCTTAAAAGAACTAGCAGATTCCACCTGGGCACACAGAACAAGTCTCTCTTCATATGCCCTCTTTCAGCTCTTCCTTTTTGCCTTCTGCCAAATCCTTAGGTAATTGCATTCTTATATGCAGCTGAGATAATACCAGAAGAAGGCAGTTTATAAAAAGTGTTACCTCTCCTCAGGTATCCTAGCACAGTGCATGGCAGGCACCTTTCTAGCATACTTGACTCCTTTCTCTATCATCAGTACCCAGCTCAGCTCAATTCTACATCCTAAATGTCTCTTGACGGGGTCCCTTTCTCTACATCCCACTCCCTAAAGCAGGCTTCATCATCTTTTATCCTCTAACAGCTTGCAGATTGATTTTTATCACCCCCCTCTCTCTAGCCTATCCAGTTATCTTCCTGAAACACAAAATGCATCATGCCTAGCACATCTGATAACTTCCAGTTGCTTGTAAGTGCAGCCCGACTCCGGTCAGGGCCTTTGCACTCAGCCCTCAGGTGACTTTACCAGCTGCCTCTCCTATCACTCCCCACACGCCCAGGCCTCCAGCCATACCTGACTCCTCCCCCACCCAGCATGCTATTCCCTCCCATGCCATTGCTCACTGCTGTCTCCTCAGCTTGGAATGCCTTGTCTTTGCCTGTCAAACATCCACTTACCAATAAAAAACCCAATTCAGACATAAGCTCCCCTGACGCGCCTGAGCAGAGGGAGTTTCCCACGGGCCATGGCCCTCCCTCTTGGAGGACAGGACTGGACTGTTCTCTGCCTCCTCCGAGTGCCAATCCCACTCCCTGGTGCGATGCATTGACAGGACAAATGCCTCCGAAATGCCTGTTGCTTTTGATTTCACCAGAATAAGAAAGCTGAAAAGTCACAGATCTGATTCCTAACAGTCTCAGTACATTTTAATTCTCTCCTCTCCCCACAACAGATGCTATTTCAATGAGACCCTGACCTGATGGATATTCACAATAATGACTTCTAGAAGCAAAGAATAAGCTCTTATAAGGAAACTCTCCCAGTGGAAGCCTGTTTCTGAGATAACAGAAATCTCCCCTGGAGTAGTCACAGGGTCTTCACCTGGACGACCTGGAGGGTGGCAGGGGAAGGTGGTAGGAGGGAAAATGTGTTTCCATTAAAAGGGGAAGAGAAGTGGTCACAGGACGTGGAGTAGAGAGTGGGAATGGAATCAATGGAATTGTAATAGATAAGCATGACATCGGGGGTGGGAGGGCAGTGGATGGGGGGAGGGGAGTTGTTACTTTGTGAGGGTGAAAAGGATAACTATTGCATTGTACTGTACACCTGAAACTAACAATAAAAAAATAAATAAAATAAAACAAAAAAATAAAAAAGGGGGAAAAGAAGTGGTGATAGAACCGCAGAGTTAGACCCCCCAGGCCCCTAACAACATAACTTAGCCCCCTCATATGAGTCTAAGTGTACAGTTCAATTAATCTGATAGAGAAGTAACTGGACGTATAAAACTGCAAAGGGCGAATGAAACTACATGGTGATCAGATAAGGACACGGGATGGGGAAGCACTGGCAGGCTCTGTTTCCGCCAACTCTGTGGTGTGGATGCTTCCTCTCCCCAGGCTTCCTTCTTGCCAGTTGTGTGAGGAGAGCCTTTCTGAAGGTTGAATCATCCTGGAGGCTGGGGAGCCGCCAGGGAAAAGGCTGGTGGGGGGCAGAGAGGAGAGAAGGCTGTGACGAGGAGGTGGAAATGTCAGCTGGGTTTTGGAAAGCAGGATGGTGTGGAAACCTCCTCTGTATCGCTTTCTTCCCTGCTGGAATTCAGGCCCTGATTGCCTCTTTCCTGCATTGTTTTCCCTGCTGACTAACCTCAGCATCCCACTGCCACCATCAGGCCCACCATTGCTCTGGTCTCCAGGCTGCTGCCAGAGCAGTGTCTCCAATGGGCTAACCTAACTATGTCTTTCCTCAGCTCCCCAAGGCCCCATCCTATTACAGGGTTAACTTAAGTGCCTCAGCCAGCGTCCATGGGCCTCCCAGTCCGAAGCCCTGCCTGCTTCTTCAGGCTTGTCTCCTGACCTCCCCACCTCACATCCAGGTTTATGGGCCCTTGCGTGTCATCTGTCACCTTAGTGCACTTCTTCATGCCCTTCTCTTTGCTTGGAATCTCCTTTCATGGTTTAGGTCAGGCATCTTGTCTTCAAGGAAGATGTACACACTGACACATTCAGATACTCAGACACTCAGAGACACACAAACACATATATGGATACATACATAGACACACACACACACACACACACACACACACATACACACACACGGGACACCACACCACATTCCAACACTGGGCTAAATTTCTTCTCTGGGCTCTCACAGCACTTTATCCAGACCTCTGTCACAGAGCCGGCCAGCTTTTACTGACAAATCTGTCCTCCTATCTCAATGATAAATCCTTCAAGGTCAGAGACCATGTCCTTTGCCACTTTAAACACCCCATCTTCCCTCACACACTATGTAGTTCATAGAAGGCCATCAATAAAGGTTTGCTAAACTGAACCCAACAATAATTCCAAGGCAGGCCAGAGGGACTGGGAACTAGAATGGCTTCCACGGCAACCAAATAGAAAATTTTTCTCCTCTTCAAAGTCGAGGGCAAAGATAGATTGCAGCATTTCATAGCAATGGACAGTCACAGCCTCACTCCACCCTTCAAGCCTTAGACTTGCCCCTGAAAACACACACAAAAACAGTACTCCTAAAACTCAGCCATTGCTGTTAAATCTGAGGCCTTTCTCCAATTTGAGATATTCAGCAGAATAAACTGAGTCTATGCCACTTCTAGGCAGCCAAAAGAAAAGAGCAAAGAAACTTGCTAAGAGACTCATTCAGCACTTATTTCAACCCCCCATTGATCTCCTACGTTAAAACCCTCTGAAGACAGATGCTATGTCTGATTATTCTTTATATTTCCCACAGCTCCTAGCAGAGCACTTTCAGCACGAACAGCAAAGCATTAGAGAAGATGGGATGAAATGGACACAGGCCCTTTAGATTTTCCAGAGGGAAAAAAAATAACAATCTAACTTGGAAATTTGATAAAACCTTCAAAAGCGCATGACACTACCTTATGTAATTTGTATGTAATTTACTTAATGTAATGATTAATTCAAGCATTGAATTAATTTATTTTTGTTTTAATTAATTAATTCTATTTTAATTGTTTCATTTTAATAATTTATTGTTTAATTAATTACAATTTAAGTATTAAATAATTAAGTATGTGCTTTACTTCATGTAAGTATTGAGAACTCAGCTGTGTTTGTTTGTTCCACAGTAATCTACACAGCTCTGTAGCCCCCTCACCTGTGTCACATCACAGTCAGGAATACAGACTTTGGGACCAGACAGCTCTGGTCAGAATCCCAATTCTGTCACACACCAGCTGTCCCCCCGGGTTAGCTTCTTGGATCTCAGGGTCCTCATCTGTAAAGATCTCACAGGGAGGGTGCCAAGCACTTAGCTCGGTGCTGGGCACATAGGATGCAGTCTAGAAACAGTTGCCATTTTATTATTGTTGTTGTTCTTATTATGTGGGTCCTAAGTAAACTCGAAAGGAGAGCAGAGATTCTAAATGAGAGCAGAGCACTATTAAAAGGTCGGTGGATTTGGCAATTTGAAGAGGTATAAAGGGAGAGATCACACCTGAATATATATTTACAGACAAAAACAAATTAGTAAAGCAATTGTTAAAAACCGAAGGTGCGTAGGCAGGATATTTCCTTGGCAAAACAGGGAAGATGCAAAGGGGCGGGAGGGGGTGGGGGGGTGGCCTAGTCCCCTTCCAACCTGCCCACGATGCTACATCCCTCACCCCAGTTTGACTTGGTTTGCTCCCAGCATCTGTTTTCAACAATTTGCCTCTTGGTCAGTCAACAGTGGACCATGACATCACCCCAGGCCTTCACCCCAAGGACTCCAAAATCTAATGGAAAGTTCCAGGCCGGTCTCCTCACTGTCTCCCCGCCTCCCCCATCCCTCGTGCTCTGTCTTGCCTTGGTGGCTGCCCTGCAGATCAGAAGCACGCTCCCTCATTTCTTCCATCTGGTCAAATTCTTCCATCAGAACACTGATTTGGGTTTGGAAGGATGAATAGAAGTTTGTCAATCATAACTGAAAGATTGCTTTCTCTGGACATTGTAGTCATTTACCCCATCTGCCCAGACATTTTACTGCTGGTCCAAAAGCTGGGGTGACATGCTAGTTCTAGTGGAATATCCTTGTAGGACCCGTGTCCTGGGACTCGCTTGTAACCTATAACCTTAGTTTCAGTGTCACATCTCCCCAAATAATTAAAAGTACATTAGCCACAGATTGACATTGAATTCCCTTCTCTGCACCCAATTAAAAATGTAATAATAACAGCCTTATTAGATCTAAAGTGAGCCCCAAATAGAAACAGCCTGTTTAAAAATCAATAAACTCTTCTTAATTCCTGCAGTGGAAAAAAGAAGAGGCTCCTTGCTGTCTTCCCTAAAAAGTCAGTATTTATACACAGCATTACGTTGCTGGATTCAGAGACGCAGAGGTGCCCAGGCTTTCACTTAGCTGCCTGCATCCTCTGAATTCTGCCTGACTTATTTGGCTATAACTAATCTCAGCTCCAGGCTTGCTTACATTTTTGGGTTACCCTTTCGCCTGGAATGCATCTCAATGTTCTCATTAGCGCTGTCTTCCCAGCCCGGTTCTCACTTTCCTTTTGTTGCTGTTACTCTCTGTCCTGCCATTAGTAATCTTGACTGCTCCCAGCGTGCAGCCAGGCCCCGGTTTGTTCCCCATCAGGCTGACACCCTCTGTTCCTGTGCCAGAGCAAGGCTCAGACTCCTCACTCCCGCCCATCCCCACAGCCATGGCCTTTATGGCCTTTTCTGGATATTTACAGTAGGAAGTTTTAAAAATTCTTTTTCTAAATATATTTTATGCTTTTTATAGAAGACTATAAAAAATTTTTGAAAAAACCCTCATCATCCACACTCAGAGTTAAACACTGTTATTTTTCTAGCATAATCCTTATTTAAAATGTATTTCATTGTATGTTTCATTAGAAAAGTAATATATCTCTTGATATGACATGATGAGTATGGCACTTAACTTCTATCATCTCTTTCCTAATAACTCATAGCCCCAGTCTAATCATAAGAAAAACATCAGACAAACTCAAATTGAGGAACATTCTGCAAAATATCGGACCAGAACTCCTCAAAACTGTCAAGGTCATTAAAATCAAAGAAAATCTGAGAAAATGTCATAGTCTAGAGGTCCCTAAAGAGACATAATCACTATTTGTAATGTGGTATCTGGATGGGATCCTCGGAAAGAAAAAGGACATTCGATTAAAAACTTTAAAAATCCCATTAAAGAGTGGACATTAGTTAATACTAATGTATCAATATTGGTTCCTTAGTTGTGACAAATGTAAAATGTTATCAATAGGGAAACTGGATACTGGATATGTGGAAACTCTGTGTTATCTTTGCAACTTTTCTGTAAATCTAAAACTATTTTCAAATTTGAGGTTTATGTTTTAAAAGGGCTCCATGATCATTGGGGGGAAAAGTCAGACAATATGGAAGTATGTAAAACAAAAAGCAATAATAGCTTTCTGCGTCCATCTCCCCACCTCAGAGTTGGCACCAGCCTTATTTTCTGGGACTGATTCCTCTTTATTGCATAGTTGAACTCATAGTTGAGCAAGTGCAATTTTGAATCCTGGCTTCTTTGTTTAGCCTTACAACATAAGTATTTCCCCATGTCCTTAAGAACATCTTGAAGACAATTTTATAGGTTGCGTAATATCCACTGCGCTGTTTTCTTGCCTAAATTAGCTGTGATCCGGCCTTTATGTTTCCATGAGATGTGCTTTCATTACCCATATCTTAGAATGTTTCCTCCTGCAGAGAACTGTTCCTGTGCTTTCTCCAAGCAGCAAAAAAGACAGCACAACCGTCATCCATGCTCTCCTGGGACTGCCAGAAAACTGGTTTAGTCTGATGTGTTTCAGCAGAGTTCTTTCCTTAATTTTTATTTCTCATGATGTAGGGGTTTGTAATCCATTGCGATCACACTGGGTGCTGTCAGTGATGATGGCTACAATGTAGAATGTTAGAAACTTGATGTAATGGATTGAATAGTGTCCCCCCCATCCCCCGCCAAAAAAAAAATTTTATCCACCTCAGAATGAGACCTTATTTCAAAATAGGGTCTTTGCAGATGTAATTCTGTAAGATGAGGCCATACTAGATTAGCGTGGGTCCTAAATCCAATGACTGATGTCCTTATAAGAAAGTTATGTGAAGACACAGGGACATACAGAGAGGAGAATGCCATGTGAAGACGGAGACAGAAATTGGGGTCATGCATCTACAGGAAAAAGGAACACCAAGGATTGCTAGCAACCGCCTGAAGCTAGGAGACAGGCACGAAATAGATTCTCCTTCAGCGTCTCTAAGAAGAAACCAACCCTGCCGACACTTTGATTTTGGACTTCTGGTCTCCAGAACTGTGGGAGAATAAATTTCTGTTGTTTTAAGCCACCCAGTTTGTGATACATTAGTCCCCCCTTATCTGTTGTTTTGCTTTCCACGGTTTATTACCCTCGGTCAAACGCAGTTAGAAAATATTAAATGGAAAATTCCAGAAATAAACAACTCCTAAGTTTTAAATTGCTTGCCATTCTGAGTAGAATGATGAAATCTCTCGTGGTCTCGCCCCATCCCACCCGGGACATGACTTATCCCTTTGTCCAGTGTCTCCACATCATAGACGCTCCCTGCCAGTTAGTCACGTCATAGCCATTTCCATGATCAGATTGACTGTTGCGGTATCACAGTGCTTGTGTTCAAGTCACTCTTATTTTACTTAATAATGGCCCCAAAGCGCAAGAGTAGTGATGCTGGCAATTCAGACATGCCAAAGAGGAGCCATAAAGTGCTGCCTTGAAGTGAGAAGGTAAACGTTCTCAATTTATAAGGCATTTCATCATCTCACATCATTACAAGAAGGGTGAGGACAGTAAAGAAGACATTTTGAGAGAGAGCACATTCACATACCTTTTATTACAGTATATTGTTGTAATTGTTCTGTTTTGTTATTAGTTGTTATTGTTAATCTCTTACTGTGCTTAATTTATAAATTAAACTTTATCATAGGTATGTATTTATAGGAACAAACATAGCATATATGAGGCTCAGTGTTATCTGTGGTTTTAGGCATCCATTGGGGATCTTGGAATGGATCTCCTGAGGGGACGGGGGACTGCTGTACTTTGTTATGGCAGCCCTTGCAAACTACATACAGTGGGCTGTGGTCTCAGGTCTACATAAAGGTCCCTGTGTCTTATGGGGAAAGGGGCAGTGCTTCTCACTGTGAGGGGCAGGGAGGTATCTGGGGGTATTCCCAGAGATCACAGGTGCCAGGCGTTGAGCAAAGGTCCAAGCAGAGTACAAGTGTTTTGTGTCATTTCCCTTTTCTTCAATCCTCCCCACGTAGTGGCCATTTCTTTCTGAGCAGTCAGAAAAAAGACCACTTTCCCCCTTTTATCTGCATCCATAGTATTTCTAGAATATTTAAGTGGCCATTTGCCAGAATATGATCTTAATTCACAGAGCTTCCAGATTAAAAATATGTTAATTTCAAAGCTTTGGCTATGACAAAATAAATTACTTCAGCCCTTCATTTTTTTTTTTAAAGATTTTTATTGGGTAATTGGGGGGATGGGAACAGTGCTGGGGAATTGGGGGAAGGGGAACAGACAAGTTGCTGTTGTTTTGTTCTTCAATCTAGTTGTGGAGGACGCTGCTTCACTGGCCCAAGTTGGCACCATCATTGCGCTCTTCCCTGGCGAGGCAGATCAGTCGCCGGCTTCTGGACGGCCGCTCACTGCGGCTGCTGGCCGCTCACGCTTGCTGCTAGCCCCTCACGCTGGCTGCTGGCTGCTGGCTGCTGGCTACATACAGTAGCCCATGGCAACCCACTGCCACAGGGACTGCAGCCTACACCGTCGCCAGCGACTCACGGCAGCCCAGCTCCAGGTTGAGCTGTTGTTCAGCATCTTAGCTGTGGAGGGCAGTGTCACTGGCCCTCATATGTGGGATCCGAACCGGGGCCCTCTGGCATCCCAAGCGAGTTCTTAACCATCGCGCCACTCGGCCGGCCCACTTCAGCCCTTCATTTAAAAAAAATTATTTATAATGAATTTGTTTTAACACACACACACACACACACACACACACACACACACACACACACACACACCAGTGATTGCTGTATGTTTTTTCCAATTTTTCTAAAATGAGCTTTTATTACTTTTATAAAGAAAGCATTTTAAAAAAATTATTTTAAAAAGAATTGCATCCTTGAAAAAACTGATTTTGGATGGAGAGATTCTTCTTAGGTGAGAGGCTTGAGATTAGTGAGGAAAATGTAAGTGGGGTGTTAGCAATAACTTTTTAATGTGTGTGACCTGAGAACCTCTCAGGTCCAAGGAGTAATTGTCTTTATGGTGCTATGAGGTACCATGACGTGCTGAGGTGAGTGTGAGGTGAGGAATCAATTCCTCTTCTGGGGGTGGTGTGGGGGGGTGGATGGGGATGGTGCTCGAAATCAAAGTCTTGATGGAGTTGAATGACTTTTAGTAAAACTATGGGGTCCGACTGGCAAGAGAAAACACTTCTAAGTCTTAGAAAACATTTCTAAGGAAGGAGGATGAGGTTTGTGGGCAGAAGAGAAAGTTCCTGTGGTTCACCACAGGGAGGCCACACCTGTGGAGATGCACCTTCGTGTCCTCTGAAGAGCCCAGCATCACTCTCTGTATTGACTGTCTATTGCTGCGTAATCTTGAAATTTAGTGGGTTAACACAATAATAGACGTTTAGTGCCTCAAAGTGGGTAAGTAGTTCAGGAGAGAATTAGCAGAATAATTCTGGCCAGAGGTTGCCGTCAAGAAGTCAGCTGAGGCTGCAGTCATGTGCAGGGTTGACTGGGATTGGAGGATCACTTCCCCAAAGCTGGCTGTTGGCCGGAGGCCTCAGTTCCTTGCCCCGTGAACTCCTCCCTAGGGTTTGCTTCTCCCACAGCAAATGATTGAAGAGAGAGCAAGGCAGGTGCTGTGATGTCTTTTATGACCTTGTCTCAGAAGTTGCACACTCTACCGTTTCCATAATATCTTATTGATTACACAGTGTGTAATCAATATTCAGTGTGGGAGGGGCTATAAACCAGGAGGTGAGGGTCACTGGGTGCCACCTTGGAGGCTGGTGCCATACTCTACACAGAGCTAAGGCATGAGTGTATCCGTATCACTGGATCCATGGCTGACTGAGTGCTTGGGAAATGAATGTTGGGGCTGGGAACTTCCAAAACCTGAACAAAAGTGTATTCTTTTTTAACCCTCAAAGTGAAGCATTCAGAATATGCCCAGTCATATTGAGCATCTGGGAAAGATCCTGAGGATTACCCCAAAGAGGTCAGAAGTCCAAGACAAACCTCACTCTACCCTACTCAGCATTTCCCCCCAACTCTTATAACCATTTCGTTCTTTTGATGTAAATTTTACATATCATTAAATGCACAAATCTTAGGTGTACATTTCTTTAGTTTTGAATAATGCCTCCTCATGCCTTCATAACCCAAACTCCTATAGAAATATAGAAAGTTCCTTCACATTCCGTCCCAGTCAACCCGCCTACTCACCACACACACACACACACACACACACACACACACACACACGCACGCACGCACGCATGCACATGCACACACACACTCACGTGCACACACATACACAGACACACACACATGCACATGCACACACACACGTGCACACACGCACACACAGACACACACACACACACACACATGCATGAGTGCTCAGGCAATCCTTGTTCTGATACCCTTCCACTGCAGAGTGTTATATGTTCTAGAATTTCAAATAAATGGAATCATAAAGTATATACTCTTTTGTGTCTGGTTTCTTTTTTAGTTGTCACACACCAGTAATTTGTTAACCTTAATATTATTTTTTTAAATTTCAAGCTACAGAAGAACTGAAATATAGTACAATGAATCTAGATCTACCAGTTGTGAAAATTTTGCCACGTTTGCTTCCTTTCAGTTTCTTTCTCTTTACTGAACCCCTTGAAAATTGCAGATATCAAGACACTTCATCCTTAAATACTTCAGCATGTGCTCCTAAGAACAAAGACATTCTCCTCTGTAACCATAATACCATTATCATGCCCAAGACATTTGATATTGATACAATAGTACTATCCAATATATAGTCCATATTCAATTTCTCCAACAATGTTCCTTACAGAAGGGTAGGCACACATCATAGGAAGTATGGTGAGGTCTGAAGTACAGGGTCAGCTGTCCTGACCTTGACTCCTTCCTCTTCTCCCCCTCTCTCCTCCATTCTTTCCCCATCCCCTCTCCATCGCCATCCAGTGTGCACTCTGCCCTGGCTTGGATAGTCATCCAGCCTTCTTAAACCTGCTCAACTTCTCCTGGGCAGTTTACTTCAGCTCTATTTATAGGAGCTTTCCTTCCCTTTCTTTGATGGCCAACCCCTCCACAGTGGACCCCACATACTCACATACCCGCCTCCCCAGGGATCATTTGGATGAACCCCTGTGACGGAAAGAGTTTTTGTTCTTTCCTCGAGGTACCGTAGACCCTAGGAAATAATCCCCCCTCCTCATTTGTTGCGCCCTTCGACCTAATTGCTCACGAAACCGCCCTCCTCTCAGTCTCCCCGACAAATACAGGAACGTTTTCTTGGGCTAGCAATAAACACACCTTTCCAACACACACATACAGTACACCAGGAGCCTCACACCCAGGTCTGATTCTCTCCCACCACCAGCCTGACCCTCTGAGTCTCCATTAGGGTGAGGCAGGAGCGGTTGAGGCCCAGGGAAATGCCATCTTCACAGACCTCAGTTCTGCAGCCTCCTTGCTCCGAGCCCTTGGTAAGCTAAAGGGGCTTCCTACTCAACCCCAAATGCCCAACTATCCCTCCCAACCTCGCTGCTCACTTAGTCTCAGGGCAGAAATATATCATTTTCTCCAGACAGTAATTGGTCCTTCTCATTATTGGTCACTCTAAATATTTCTATTCAGTTCCCTGTATAAGGGCTTTGCCAACAATGTAGTGATGAGCCTCTCATTGCAGCTGGGAGGGAGGGGAAAGACGGGCCCAGGCATTGTGTTCACAGAGCCAGCGATGGGCTGAAGGCCTGCCTGATCTGTGGAGCAGCATGGGACCCAGCGAACCCTGCCCACCCACCTGCCCGGGAACAGTCTGGGATTCTGCAAAAGGAGCTGCACATCTACTTTGAAGAAGTAGATATATGTTCTAGCCTTAGTTACTGCCCATGTCTGGAAGCCTGGCCTCATGGACAAGTGGCAGTAGTTCCTTCTGCTTCCTTATCTAGTGGGTGGAAGCCAGGAATCAGAAAAGCACCTTTGCAGTGCACAGAAATGTGTGGCTGTCAAAGCAGATTTCAATGCTTTGGCAGACACTGTCAGTCCTCACAGGCTATACCTGCTAATTGTAACTTAATTCACTGTAGGATCTCTCCCTCAAAAAGAGCTGCACCATCCATGCAGGGACGGCCGCCCTCTTGCTTCAGGCAGTGCTGAGTGCCTTTCCCTAAGACATTCCTATAGTTGGGCTTCCCGATGGCGTCATGCTTGGAGGAGGTATGCTGGTACCTTGTTAGACCAACATGGGGGCAGCTAATTACCAGGAAAGTTCACCAGGTATTTTGAAAGCCAACTCAAAAAATAATCCTTTTGTCATTTCCAGAGGCAAGGAGAAGAATTATAAGGAAAGGGTGACAGAATGATAGAAATGGGAAGGAGTCTACCTTGCACTGTTCACTCTTCAGGGCTTAGTCAAGCCCTACCTCCCTTTTCCAAGGGACATCGCTCCCCTTTAGATCTCCCCTTTCTATGATCCCCTGGGCACTTTTAAACCTGGGTCATTCATTCTAATATTTAGTCATCTGTTGTATTAGAGATCTGACGTGGCTTACAAAAACATAAAATAAAGATTAAGAACTCAGGTATAAAATTGGCACAGAGAAAAGCACCGTCTTGTATATGTGCTAAAAGGGGGCCAGAAACTTTCTCTAAGTTGCCTGGAGGCCAGAGCTAAAGGGCAAACCATCCTTGCAGGGGCCACACAGGGTCCTTAGGTGTGATCAGATTGGTTTTTAGGACTAAAACATCTCTCAACTGGGCCCAGACAAAGAAAAATCTCCCAAGTGGGCCCAGAAAAGAGCTGGCTGCACCAGCTCATCTGAGAAGGCTGCTAATTTTTCATGATAGTGTGGGGCTTTTGTTTTGTTTTGTTTTGGTTGGTTGTGGTTCCCTCCTTCCGACCCCTGCCCCCACCTTTTTTTAATCAAAGCCACAAGTTGGCTCAAATAACTTAACATTACCATAGTGACTAATTCCTTTGGTAAAAATGAGAAAAGCATAAGTTGGTGTGAATGGACAAGAAAGAATCACAGGAAGAGGGAAAGGATGGGAGAGGCATTGTACAGTTTATCAAGATGAAAGGACAGAAGCGCTTCTGTTAAAAAAACCAAAACCCAGACTCCCAGACGAGGAACCATGTCTAAAGCTTGCTGCATCCCCACTACAGCCCCCATCACAGTGGTTGGCCAAAAGTAGCTCCAAATTGTTATTTATCACACTGGCGTTAGCCCTCCTGTTTGTAACTTACAATATGTATTTAACAACTGCTTTCTTATCTCTTCTTCACTTGGCTGAGGAGTTACAAGTAGCCAGGGTTAGGCTGCAGTGTTTCAATTTGACAGCAGGTGCCGCCAGCTAACACGATTCAGAGAAGTCCTGACCAGGCGAAGTTCTTTCCCCTTACTTTAAAACTTTCCATGGAACCTAAATGAGGGCAAAGTCCAAATTCCTAAGTAGGACATCCCAGGCCCTTCAGATTTGATCTCACTCACTTTTTATGGCCTTGGTGCTTACCAATTCAGGCACTCATTCAATCAGCAGGGGTTTATCGAACATTTATATTTTATAAGGTGCTATGCTGGGTGCTGGAGATAAAAAGATAACAGAGATTTCATCTCTGCTCTGGAGAAGCTCACTGCCTACTGCACTGCACCTAGGGAAGGGCTAAGCTGCTATGTTAAAGAGACACCTACACACACACACACACACACACACACACAGAGTGACTTAAAGAAGATTCAATTTATTTACTTCTCATGCAAGAAATCAAAGGTGAATGGTCCATACTGGTGGGGCTGGTCAACTCCATCAGGTCAAGATATTTTGCCCAGGAAGCTGTGAGGCTCTGTGCAGTAGGACATCCAGGAAGCGCGCTCCTTCTGTCTTGGTGCTCAGCCTCTCCTAGAGTATTGCCCTTCTCTGCAAGATCAAAGCTGGCTCCCAGCCCTGGGCCTGCTTTCCAGCCACCAGGAGGGAAGAAGATACCAGGAAGGCAAATGCTCAGTATTTTTAAGTGCAAGACCCAAATGGCACATAATACTTCCACTCATAGGCCTTAGCTGGATAGCCATGTGTCCAGCAGAAACTATTCTATGGAAGGAGAATGGATATGGAGGACTAACTCCCTGTCTGCCCCTACGTGATTTCTGAAAGCTGGACCCAAAATGTCCCAACTTGAACTCCTACACAAAACTTTTCTTGACCTCTTCAGGCTGAGTTGACGTCTCTTTTTTTGGTACTTGATTCTGAAGCCATGGCATTGCACTGCATTCACCAATTTGTTTACCTTTGTGGAAGAGACTGCTAGTTATTTTCAATTTCTGTTCTTTCCCTCTTCCTTAGCAGTGAACTTGTTCTTCTGCAAGTGTTGTGTTTGGCCCACGGATAAATGGAATAAAGCTGACAGGTGTCAGGCTCCCTTTCTGGTGCGTGGTCAGGTGATTAAGTTCTGGCCAGGAAGATGCAGACAGAAATGATGCATGCCAGCTTCAAAGAACCCTTTGCCACTTCTCTTCCTCATTCCTGCTGGTTGGAATAGCAAGATATGAGACCATGAGATGATCTTGGGAATGGAAGCCGTGCATATTAGAGTAACAGGATAGATATCTTGGTTCACAACACTGCAATGTGCCACAGTAGCTCTGGGCTACTACATATATCATTTTTGAGAGAGACGTAGAATTCTGTTTCGTTTAAGTCACTATTGTTTTGGGCTTCTCTGTTACTCCCAGCCAAACCTAATCCTTACTCTGCAACTCATGTCCTTGAAACTTCCCAGTAGACTGTGAGCCCTGGAGACTAAGGACTGATTTTTTACTCATCTTTACATTTCTAGTGTCTTTTCTTCAGACTATATACATGTATATGAGACAGATTTCACTTTGACCCTAACCAGATTGGTTCTATTCTACAAACGGTCCCTCAGACCTACTGAGTAACACTATTTGGCTTTTCCAGTCCACTTACTCTTTTACTCTCACAAGTATGATTTCAAACCCACTCTGTTCTCCTCAGATCTCCTCAATCTCAGCAGGCTACCTTACTCCTAACATACAGTGAAACAGAGGTGGCTGAGATAGCAATTGCCTTTTCTCCCCAACACCAAACAAAAAGCCAACGTTTCCTCTTTTCTCTTGTTATGACAAGAATGTCGTCCCTCTTACGAAAAGCTAGGCCTTCTATTCCTGCCTTGAATCTTGGCCAAAAGCCCTTCCCGCAAATATAAAACTGTCCAGTGTCCCTTCTCTCTCCTGTTCTCAACCTCTGGACCCTGGATCCTTTCTATTGACTCCACAGCATACACAAGTTACTTCCAAAAAGAACAAAACAAACACTCTTGACATGTCATTCCATGTCCTCCTTGCAACCAAACTTCTCCAAAGAGTGGTCTACACCTGCTGCCTCCATGGTCTCACCCCCTACTCATTCTTCAACCCATTCAGTAGTATCACCAAAGATGCCGCTGTTGCTAAAGCCAACAGCGGAGCTTCCGTCCTCTTCATTTCCTCTAGCGGTGGTGAACCATGTGGACCATTCACCCGGGAGACGTGTATTCCCTTGGCTGCCATGCGTCTCTCCTGTCCCCTGGCCTTGTCCCCATTCCTCTGTAGACTCTTTCTCTTCTGCTCAGCTATTAAAATAATGATTGACCCTATGGTATCCGAAGGTACTAGATGTACTCTTTCTTTCTCATTCCTCTCTCTTGTGTGAACGTCTTCATAGCCAAGGCCTCTGGCACCTTCTCTAGGTGGGCAACTCACACATTAATTTCTCTAGCCCAGACTTTATAGCCAATTGCCAATCTGATATATCCTCCTCTGGCAGCCTAAAAGCTACCACAAACTGGACACTTTGAAATACCAAACTCTAGCTCTTCCCTCCAAAACCTGAAACTGCTATCCATGAAGTTGCACAAGACTGAAATCTAGATGTCATTCTTAACACTTCCCTCAGCCCCATATCCAGTCTATTCCTAATTATTGATTTTTTTTCTCCAAAATATCTCTTGAATCTGTTTATATCTCTGCATTTCTATCATTATCACCAAAGGTCAAGCTCTCATCTTCTCTCTCCTGAACTATTGTAATAACTTCTTAACTGTGTCTACCTATTCCCATGTTCATTCCCTCTATCCTATTCTGAACTGGTAAAAGGTAAACTGAGGCATATCAAAATTTTTAAGAGTTTCTTTGAGCAAAAACCAATTCAAATTGAGCAATATCTAATCTAGCAGATAAAGAGGAGCCCTGAGGAGCTGTACAAAATGAAAGTGTTTTATAAGCAGAAGGGAGTGGGAACAAGAAGTCATACTAAGCAAAAAAGCATATTGGTTATTGCAAAATTATTTTCCATCAGGGGGTGGCAGAGGCCTATCAGGCAGATTACCTAACTAGTACTGACCAGGTGATTCCTGATTGACTGGTTTAGGATTCCATTTCTAGGAGAGCCAAAACTGTAATTAAGTCTTGGTTTGGTGATGTGGGACTTAGCATAAGCAACTCTATTTGGGGCCTGTTGTCTAATTTTTAATTTCAAAACACAAGTCAGAGCATAGCACCTCCTTCTAAAACACTTCAATAGCTTCCCAGTGTTCTTAGGATTGAGAAAAGGCACCTCCCAGAGTAAGCCACAGGAATCTTCACTGTCTGTTCCTCCCTTCTCCTCCAACATCCCTTGTATGCCACATTCTCCCCTACACTCCAGCCTTTCTCATTACTTCATACTTGCCATAGTTCCTTCCAGGAAAGGACGCTGGCATGAGTCACACCCCTGCCTGGAAAGTGCTTCCTTCCCCACTTCACCTGGTAAACCCCTGACTTGTTTGTTCTTGTGTCGCTGCCTCAGGGAAGCCCGCCCTGAACTCTCTGGCTGTGTCTGCATCCATTATTACGCACATATGTAACTCTCCTTCAGTCCCACTTGTCACAGGTATAAGCTTCCATTAGTGTGATGAGTTAATTTATGTCTTGTATTCACAGTTACATTCTGTTTATGGTGCTTTTCTTCCCCTACCTGGACTAATCACCAGTGCCCTGAAGGCAGGAACATATTTTACCCTCAATCTCCTTCAAAGGACCTGGCTTGTTCCTGGTGTCTAGTTGTGATTGGAATAGTTAGTAGGCTTTGAGTCCCCTTTCACAAAGGTATGGGTTTACATATGACTAACTCAAATTCTTCTTTAATGACATCACATATCTTTATGTGTACAGCTACAATGATCCTGGCTAACCCTATAACTAGGTAGTTTAGCCAGCTGCCCATTACAGTTTTAGAGAAGACGAGAGTCATCTATCCATTTACGCACGTATACAGGTACTTAATCAACAAATGTTCATTGATATCAGGCAGAGTGATAGTCAATGGGGGGTGCAGAAATGAATAAAACACAGTAGCTGATGACAGGACTTCCCCTGTACAGTTCTGCAAGTTGTGCACTGCACAAAGGTGCCGGTGAGGGAAGGAGCAAAAGCTGAAAGAAATCTGGTTCATATTTCACTAGGCAAGCTCCAAAGCAAAAGGGCTACAAGTGCCCAGAGGGAAGGCCTTTATCAGTGAACTCAAAGAGGCAATTTGAGGCCCGGGTGAAGGGCTGGTTGCTTAAGGTTGTGGGAGAGAAAAAGAATGCACTGTGAAGTAAGCGCAGCAATTAAGAGAAGGCTCTGAGGACACAGAGGAAAGAGTGACACAAACCAGTGGAGAGCTGACCAAGCCCTTGAGGGAATGAATTGCCAAACTGAAATCCTCTGTCATAAAGTGAGCATGGACGTTCTCCACTGACTCAGGTGCTCTGTCCCAGAGGAGGCTCAGGGCCACCAGGGAGCACACAGGGAGAGCAGGCAGCGAGGAGGAGGGAGAGGGAGGCACTAACAGAGGAAAGGAGGCCCTGAAGCTCATTTCATCATTTTGCTCTGGTTTGACTCTGAAAATATTTATATTGCAAATATGTTCTCTCCCCATCGGGGCCACCTAATCAGAGCTGGACACAGGCAGGGAGCATCCAGGCCCCCCAAATATAATGGTGATGCTAAGCCTGGAATATGAGCATCCTAATTAGCAGCAGCCCCCTCCCAGCCTTTCCCACCACCCAAGTGCAATGGGCCACCAAGGTAGGGTTGATGGGGGAGGCAGTTCTGTGTAGCAGAGTGTTTATCTTCACAGTTTAGGTTGCGTTGGTGAAGAGGAGGGAGAAGAAGAGGATGGGGCTGAGGTTTGCCCCACGTTGCTTCAATTTGTGGAGGCTTTCATTTCTGGAGCCAGAGATTCCATTCACATATTGAGTCCAGAAGCCAAAACCCCCTTGCTAGGCCTCTAGCAAGATGTGTTTTAGATCTTTAAAAATGATTGATAATATTACATATATTCATTTCATTTAGTAACCCCCCTCCCCCACATATGTTATACAATTTGAGACAGAAAACAATTCAGTGAGGTGTGAAAGGACCGTCTCTCAGAGAAGGTGGGTGATTTGGCTGAGGTCATATGCATGGTTGGTTAACTGGCACAGCTAGGTTGGAAATCCCTGTCTGCCTGATTTCAAAATAACTGCTCTAGTTTTTACCCAGAGGAAGAGAATCGCAACACCTGCCTTATGGGGTGGTTGTGAGAATACACTGAGAAATCTACACAAGATGCCCAGGAGAGCTCCCTGTGTATAGTACTATGTCTCACATGCCTGGAAATTCTTAGTCCCTGCAGCCAAGAGTGACCAACCCCTGATAAACCACAATACAGAAAACATGGCCTGTTCCCGGGCCACAGTCAGCCTGTGCATCACTCTCTCTCTCTCTCTGATCTCATGGTGTCTACCCTCTGCTTAGTGTTCAAAGATGGCATCCTCTAGCCATCCAAGCGCCTTGTCTTTGCTCCTTTCCCAGTAAAAACATAAAAGGTTGCATGAATAAGACACAGCAGAGGGGGATGGGTTTCTAAGACCATCAGTTATTATAAAAAAATACTCAACCATTCTATTTTAATGTGGTGGCTATCTCAGCACAGGACCATAGCCTACAGTAGTCTGGAACAGACAGTCGGGGCAAGCAAATGGAGGTAAAGCATCTCCTGATACTTCTAACCCACCAGCCAGAGGAAGTCTTACTAGATAGACACAGTGGTCCTCAACCTTACCAGATCCAACTCCCCCTTTTTATAATAAATACACTGTGTTTATTATTATCATGAAATAAAAATTTAAATCAATATAACTTACATTTGATGGGGTAATGCTTGGGAGGGGATGCAAGAGACTTTAGGGATTTGAAAATGTTCAGTATATTGATGTGGGTGGTGGTTACATGGCTATACTCATATATAAAACTTCATCGAACAATAGATCTTTCTGTATTATTTTTCCAACTTTATATGAATCTATAGTTATCACTATAAAATTTCAATTAAAAATGAAATCCAGGTAAATTTTATTTTATATGTATTTTACCACAACTTTTAAAAAATGAGATGTTTCTCATGCCCATCAGATTGGCAGAAATTGAGAAGTTTGATAACATTCAATTTGCAAGGATGTGATGAAAAGGGAAATTCTTAAATGCTGGTAGGATCATAAATGAGTACAATGGCTATCGAGAACAATTCAGTATTATCTAGTAAGATTGGAAATGTAAACGCCCTATGAGACAGCAATTCCAGTTCCAAGTACTACTGAGAAACACTTCCACTCATGAGCAAGAAGATACATATGAGATATTCTTTGGAATATTGTTAGTATTGGCACAAATTGAAAACAAAGTGCTCATCACTTTTTTCTTGTATTTAAAAATGAAAAGCCAGTACTGTGCAAAGCTTAACATGGAACAGGAAATGTGGATGGAAATGTCTAATTTGATTCCATGGTTTGAGGAACTGTGCAGGCACACACATACCATTAGTAAGAAATTGTGGTTATTTAAGAATAAAATTAAAATAGTATTTTTTCTTTAAAAAAGTCACATTTCCATGTTGCCTGCCAAAACTGTAACCAGTAAATAATGTACTATGCCATTAACACATCCCTGTCTGTTTAAAAACCTCCAGAGAAGTAAGCAGATGAGACTTGGAGTTAGCTTAGGGGTGGGAGTTACTGCTTGGCTAATTATAAAGTGTTCTCAGAACACTTGAAAACACTAAGGAAAGCACAGCCCTGAGGAGCCAGGAGTGACAGTTGAAAAATACCAGTGCAGCACTCAAGACACAGGAAGTTAAGAGGTGATGTGGCTCTGGTATATTTGTGGAATCAGGAATTAAATCCATTCATGAGGCAATGTGATAGCCATCCCCCAATAATCCTAGCCTCCTGGAATTCATGCACTGTGTGGTCTCCTCTCACAGTGAATCAGAACTGGTCCTGTGTAGCTAAGTAGAATATGGTGGAAATGATAGCATATGGCTTTCCAGGCTAGTTTATAAATGGATATATCACATTCATCCATTCATCATTTGATAGACATTGAAGTTTTCTCTCCTTTTTAGCTATTATGAATAATGCTGGTATGAACATTCAAGTACAAATTTTTTTGTGTGGTTGGTCATGAGCCTGGGAGGCCTAGACTTGCGATTGGTCTCTGAAGCGGTAGAAGTCTTATGGGACTAAGCCTTTATTAACCTGAGGGGTCTGTAGTAATTCCAGGTAGGTTGTATCTCTGGGTAGTTCTCCAACTCTCCATTTGGTGCCTGGAGAATTGGAGAACTAGTTGGTGCAGAGGAAAAAACCCCACACATTTGGTATCAGAAGTATTCTAAGTAAAAACAGACCATAGTAGTGGGAATTAATGTCTTCATCATGTATTACTGCTTAACAAGCTATCCCAAAACTTAGTGGCTTAAAGCAAAATGATGTACTATTTCTCATGATTTTGTGGTTTGGCTGGTGGCTCTTTTGCTGGTCTCACTTGGGCTCGCTCAAGAAGCTGCATTCAGCGGGTGGGTGGGCTGGAGCTGGAAGGTCTAAGATGACCCCTTTTGGCAGGGATAGCTGGAAAATGGAGCGCTTTCTTTTTACATAGGGTACACTTCTTTACTTGGCATCTAGATTCCAATAAGGTAAGCCCCAATGTGTAAATGCTTATCAGACTTCTGCTTTGTCACAGCAGCTATGTCTCATTAGCCAAGCAAGTCATAAGGCCAAGGCCAGGGTCAATGTGGGAGGAGATTCCCCAAAGGCATGAATACCATGAATACCAGTGGGGTCAATTCACTGGGAGCCCTCAGTGTAACAGTCTGTAGTTGTTTTTTGTTTTGTTTTTACTTTTTATATTTTTATACTAGATGTTTCCTGCATGGTTTATCTCCTCAGCATTGTCCACAGGACTCTGAGAAGCTGTAGGAATATGCAGGTGCAGACTCAAGGCCCAGCTTCATCTCCAACGTCGTGGAAAGGGACTGTACATCACGGGCGCAGAGCCCTATGCTCCCGTACGCCACCTGGACAGAGCCTCAGGAAGAGTGACCTCCCGGGGGTATCCACATTGGACAGTCTATAGTTTTAAATACATGATCATGAATGCTAACAGGAGCCCGCCACAGAATTGTTACTGTCATCCCTTTTCACAGACGAGGAAACTAAGGTCAAGAGAGGTCAAATAGCTTCTACTTGCCCAAGGTCTATTGTGATTAAGTGGGAAATTCTAATTTTTGATTCCAAAGTCTGTGACCTTTATATCACAGGCTCCTCCTGGGAGGACCTGGGGTATGAAAAAAGATACAAGTCATGAGAGAGCTCCAGCCCATATTTTTATTTTAATGGGAAGCATGGTAGGCTTTATTTTTTGTTTGCATGTAACAGAGAAGATGAATGAGTCAAAGAATATGGGTGGAAGAGATTTTAAAATAGTTAAGTTGTCACCTCAATGGCCAAAACTTCACATGCTCTCAGTGGAAGTTTTATGGTTCCTCAGCTGTAGTCATACAATATTTTATACGTAATTCTCTGCTATAGCTTTTACCTGTGTACTCTTTGTTGTTCACCATTTATTACAAGTTATTCCTGGTCTGGGTTCACATTGTCTTGTATATTGTCTGAAGCACAGCAGGTATTCAACAAATGTTTGTTGAATGAATGAATGAACGAACGAACAGTGGTCAGGGAGGCAAACAATGAACTCTTTGGCTGGGGACACTGCAGAGAGTCAATGAATAACAGGGAGGAAAACATTAAGTGTGATAAACAATGAATTGTGTGTTATTTGAAGAATAAGGAGGAGTTCATAAAAGCAGATGTTTTCATGAAACAAATAGGTAAAAAATTTGTGAAATTAAAAAACTAATCTTAAATCAATATGTGCTTATAAATATTTTTGTCAAATTTTTTTCACTAAGAAAAATTCTCATTCATTTCAGCCTGGTCTGCTTGTTTTTTTCATTTGATTTTGTTGATTTTTTCATAGCTTTTTTTAATGAACAATTTTGTAAGTCCACAGGGAGGTGTTGTACCCCTTAGCATAGCCTCTTGCTTGTTCTACATCTTTCAGCATTGATTCCAAGAACGTAAATTTTCTTCTCCAATTGAAAGTAAATTGTCTCAAAGAAAATTTGTTAAAAACTTCAGGATTTGGGAGGTTTCATCTCTAGAGATATTGAACTGTACAGGATTGTGATTTGGGTGATACCAGGCACAGTGCAGGACAGGGGTGAAGCAAAACTTAAATTTAAAAAAATTAGCCTAAGAAAATTAAGTAGAAGTCTACGCACTGAATGTGGTAGCCTCTGCTATTTGCAAATGGCATATTTAAGCAGTGTTGATGGAGTTTTACAGACACACACACACACACACACACACACACACACACACACACACAGACCCTCCAACCGAAAGAAAGGAAGGGCAGATCTTTTACGGACTACTTCTGAAAAGAACACTAAGATTTAAATTAGTAATTTTATATCCATATGAAATATAGAGAGGTAAAAAGTGTGTTTAGAACCATTTCTCGTTAATCCAATGTTACAGAAATCACAGGCAATACTGTCAAGTTCACATGTTCATTCACAAACAGCGCTATTTCCTTAGTTTCCCCATTCATTCCAAGTACAGCCAGGATGGGCTGCCCACAGTCTCCTGATCACCTAGGCAGGCTGTGACTGGCAGGAGGCTCCTGGAGCTACTCTTAGTTCCAGATTTTCCTGGCCTTTTTACAGAAGGGTCTGCAGCTCGTGTGGACTTTGTTCCCTGGAAACTGGTGGGCAGGTAGATCAGCCCATTGGTAAAGGCTGGGCTGAGTGGTAGCAAATTCTGGGGGCCTGGGACAGAGCTCCAGGAAGCTGCCACAGATTGCAGATTAGCTCTGAGCTGTGCCTTAACCCAAAGGAATGTCTCTATGGTACAATTTCTGGCAATAGTCAGGAAGCCCGTGGGACAAGGGCACATACTTTCCATACTGATAACTGATAGCTGACACACGAGTACAACGCACTTAGTTTAAAACAGCCTGTATAGGCTTCATTTCAGCTGACCAAGTGAGGCAGGTATAATTGATCCTAAGTTACAGAAAAGCAAACTAGTACTTTTTGAAGGTCATTATGGGGGCAGATATTAAAATCAGGACTAGAACCCAGGTCTTCAAATTAACTATCCAGGCAGGCACACAGGACTTACTGGAGCCCAGTCTGCCAGGCCAGATGGACCCTGGAACCACCAGATCAGCCAGTTTAGCTCAATGCTGGCTGTGTGAACTTCATACATGGGCTGGTCCCTCACCTCCCTCCCAGCTGCAGCAGTGTCTGCACACTGCACTCTGGTAAGACCCTGATGCAATGGACTGTGGCAGAATATTTTTAGTTATAAATATTTATAATGTTACATGTTAATAAGACACATACTGAGCACAAAGCGTGGAATTCCTGCTTTGAAGATCAAGGAGGCCTTTGACAGGTGGCAGGGCTGTGAGGATCAGGGGATTCCATCTCTATATATGGCCACCTCCCTGGGGATGAGCTTCCATGACTCTTGGCTCTCCTTGGCCTGTCCTTAAGGTGGTTCTCAACAAGGGGCGATTTTATCCCCAGGAGACATTTGGCAATGTCTAGAGACGTTTTGGTTTTCACCACTGTGGGGAGGAGGGTGCTATTGGCACCTAGTGGGGAGAAACTGCGAATGCTGCTACGTGTCCTACCCCACACAGGATGGCCCCACAAATGTCAGTAGTACCGAGGTTAGGAAACCCTGCTTTAAGGTAACAAGTTTGGGCTTAGTTAGGCAAGACTCCCCCGACAGAGCGATTTGCTCAAGACCTCACAGTTAGTAAAATCCATGCCTGAGATCAGGGATTCCAGGAGTCTACTCCAAAGGCCTCACTCTTTCTAAGAAAATCAATTGCTTCTTGGTATTGCTTTCTTTCCATTCTTACTCTTAATTTTTTCTCATATAAAATGGGGTCACAATACCTTCCAAGTAGTAATATTGTGAGGATTAAGTCAGCTGAGGTATGTGACAGCACTCTGTACACTTGTTAAGTACTTAACTAATATCAGTTATTATTATGAATAATAAGATTGTGAGTAACTAAATGGTTCGAGAGGAGCCGTACCTGAACTTTTGGACTATGCGCAGCATGGGGATGAGGCCTCAGCTCAATCAACATATAAGTGTCGGATGCTGGAGATGGAAAAAGAACAATGTGGTCTTCATCTGTAAGGTGAGGGAGACAGAGTGGTTCTCAGACCTTCTAGAACACAGTGGTTAAGAGCATAGCTCTGGGGGCAAGTTGCCTGGGTTTGAATCCTATCTCTGTCTATACTAGTTGTGTGGACTTGGCAAGGTGTGTACCCCGTCTGTTCCTCAGCTGTAAAGTGAGGGTAACAGCGTCTACCTCACATTGTTGTTTCTTGTTTATAACAGTGCTTGGAACACAGAAGTGCAAAATAAATGTTAGCTATTATTGTGGTTGCCACTGCTGATGCCTCCTGCTTCCTAGAGTGTTTTCTGACTCTATCTTCAGCATACCCCCTACCTATGAACATTTTTGTGCAATTTTACTCTTTGTAGTGGATACTGCAGACTCCCGGCAGGTTGGAGGCAGGGCTGTTTTGCATCTTCACTGCCTAACATGCTGCTATGGACTGAATTGTGTCTCCTCCAAATTTATATGTTGAAGCCCTAACTCCCAGGGTGACTGTATTTAGAGATAGGGCCTTTAGGGAGGTAATGAAGGTTGAAGTCATAAAGGTGCGGCCCTGATCCTATGGGACTGGTACCCTTATGAGAAGAGGAAGAGACACAGTGGAGACAGAAATCTCTCCCATGTGCACACACACAGGAAAGGCTATGAAAGGTCCTAGTGAGAAGGCAGCCTCTGCAAGCCAGAAGGAGAGCTCTCACCAGAAACCAACACTGATAACAACTTGATCTTGGACTTTCAGCCTCCAGAACAGTGAGAAAATAAATTTCTGTTGTTTAAATCACCTAGTATGTGGTGTTTTGTTATAGCAGTGCTAGCAGACTAATATACGAGGAGTGCTCAGAAACCTTTGTTGAATAAAGGATGAATACGTCCCCTGCTCTCAAGAATTATACCACCTGATGGAGGCCTGTCAACAAATACTTGCAATGTAAGACTTGTAATTATTAAAATATTTACTGATTCAACAAGTATTTCCTGATCATTTGCTATGTGCCAGGCACTGTTATAGGTACTTGGGATAAAGTAATGTATAAACAGTCTCTGCTCTCAGTCTAGTGGGGGAGACAACCAGCAAACAGCTAGATATTATATCAGGTGTTGATATGTGCTAGGGAGAGAAATAAAGCAGGGTGAGAAGGAGAGAAAATGGTGGAGGTTGGTTTTTCATATAGAATGTCTGCGAAGGACTCTAACACAGTGATATTGAGCACAGACCTGAAGGCCATGAGCAAGGAAACTATTCAGATATCTAAAGAAAGAGAATTCCAGGCTGAATGAACAGCAAAAGCAAAGCCTTGAGAAGGGAATGGACTTGGTGTGTCACACAGAGAAGCCAATATGGCTAGAGCATAGACAGAGGACCTTGGCAGGGGTAGGTTCCTGAGAAGCCGTAGGGTCCTTGCTTGCACAGGTCCCCTCCAAGATCTGTGAGAGGCCTAGCAGTGTGTTGACATGGTCATACATTTTGTAAAATTTATGTAAATAAGATATTTCAACTGCAGTTGGTTAGGACTGAAGTCTCTTCCCACCCCTCCATCCCCTCCTTTACATTCCCAAGTTGCATGGTGTTAGACATTTGACACTTGGCATTTTCAGGATCCAGCCAAGGGGAAATTGAGTTGGGGAGATTTTTAATTTATTGTGATTTGTTTTCTCATTGTAAATAAATATTCATGTTCATATATTTTTTTTGTATGATATTTCTTGAAAAGCCCTTTAATTTGTAGAGGCTTCAGGCCCTTCAAAACCTGGATCCCCTCCTGGAGGTGGGAAAAGTGGAAGGAGAGAGGACATAAGAGGGTAGGAGGATCTCTCCTTTGAGTGAGTTGGAAGCCATTAGTGTTTTGAGCAGAGAAGTGACATGACTTATGTGTTAAAGGATTGCTCTGTCTGCCCTGTTGAGGCTACACCATCCTTGTGAGGGGGCATGGTACGCTAGGATGCTATGGCACAGCAAATGCTAACCTGTGTATTTGAGCTGAGGTGCAGGGGTTTTTACAGGGTGCACGTGGCCGCACCCTTGGGTGTGGAGGAATTTGCCATGGGCAGGGGCCGCATACACAGGATGAGGAGAGGTAGGGGAAAGTGAGCTGGAGAGATCAACAGGGCCAGATCACAACGGGCAGGGACTGTTCCTAATCATCTCTTGTTTTCATGGGCTTATTGCTTTTTAATAAATGGGTACCATATTGAAGTGGGGAGGACATGACTTCCACCAGTATTTTCTTACTTGGCCCACACAGACTCTAGGGATATAGCAGTCTTCTTAGTTCTTGATCACAAGAATTAGGGGTACTGAGGACATCTGAGTGACACAAATGCAACATATTTTTGCTATAGAGACTTGGCTCTCCTTTGTACCCTAAACTACAGTTCCAGGACCAAGGGACTTGTACATGTATCCCCTCTTACTCTCAGTCACATTTGTGTTTTCCCAAAGGCAGGTGATCTGATTCTTGTGGGGGCCAACCTTCTGTCACAGTATGTCCTGTCATTGTCCCTTGCATGCATTATACCAGGCCCTCATGTAAATAGATCCTGGGTGGTCTCACATCCCAGCTCTTCAGACATGTCTGACCATGTCTGAATTCCCATGGATAGCCCAGTTAGACTCTCACTCTGGAATCCTCACTTTCTGTGTAAATATGTGTACACCATATATAGAGTGTTACGTCCATCCGTAGAAGTGTTTGTTAGTATGTAGATGACATACCACATCTCATTGAGCTGAAACTCTAGGAACGTGTTTTTGAATCTATATGCTAGAGTTTCTGTTCATGCCCATGTTTACATAATTAGATTACAGGAAAGAACAACATGACTTTTCTACCGTAGTGGAAACACCAAGTAGGAGCTCATGTCTATGTTATTACAGCCACTCTTGTTTTAGATTAATTGGGGAGCAAAGGGAATTTTCCACTGAGGTTTTGGCCCTCCACTTGGAAGGCCATTGTCTGACAGTATTTCCTTTGTCTTCCTTCTTTCGTTTGTGTTTTCTAATATATTTCAACACAGACATTCAAAAACCAGTATTCACATTTGTAAAGAGCTGTAAGGTTTAAAGGGCCTTGGCATATAGCAGTTCATGTAACATGTCACAACATGTCATATCACAACTTTATGTGGAAGGAATTGTTTCTATTTAATAGATAGAGTATTTGAGGATCAGAGAATTTGCACACTTATCCATAGGCACATACGTAGTAAATGGCAGCCCTGGGACTTGAACCCTACCTTTATGTGCCAAGCCCAGCACCCCAATGTGAGACCTTTGGTCACGCAGTATGTTTTCATATGAGATGTTCAGTTGGAGGGTTAATGCTTGATTGCCATAGAAAGAGAGACTGATGCTAACATTCAGTGCAAGTAGTTTTCATTATAGCTATCAGACAAATAGAAAATTATTGGCTGGTCAAGAATGCCCATTTTCTAAGAGGGCTAGGCAATTTTTTCAAAACCATAATTTCTTTTTGGGCAAAGAGGCATAATAATACAGAGTAAATAACCAATCAGTTTTTAACTACTTTTTATCAAGAAAAATAGGTCTTCCTACATGCTGATCAGTTAAAGTTCTTTAGGGATAGATAATGAAGATAAAGCTGGGCTAGTGTAAAAGAACAGAGGAAAAAATAAAATCACAGGTTGTCTCAAGGAACCAAAGGGCAGGAATGCAGCCAGGCTGGTACCAGGAACCAACAAGTTTTTTTCCTCTAGCTTTCATCTTTGCTTCTCTCCGAGCATGTGCTTCATTCTTCTCTCTCTTTCTCAATTCAGATATGTTTTCCTGTCACTCTGTCCCTCGTGGAGGAATATAGGAACATGGCCACTCCAGTGTTTCCAGAGGTTGAGGTACCAGCAGAGGCTGATAAGCAGCTTCCTGGTCTCAATTCTCAGTTCCTATGAGAGATAATCAGGGGCCCACCTTGAGCCAGATGTCCACCTCTGGTCTAATTAGCAACAGCCAAGGGGAGGGGATAGTCATATAATATTAACATGGTTGCCAGGAGCCTACCCTAGTGTACCAGAGGCAGTTCCCAAGGAATGAGGAACAGTGAGTTTTGTACATGCCCTCAAAAGTAGCAGAACTGTTATAACTTAGTAACAGAATTGTTATAAAGTTTGGAATTAATCAGTCACTAATAGTTCTGTTACAATTTAATTTTCACAACTACTTTTTTTTTTTAAAGCTGAGCCATCCTGCCACCTGCTGTTGGCAGTTCAGCAGCTGCTCAGCGGTGCTCAGCTCGGGCCAGGAGTCGAACCGCTGTTGCTCAGAGCTCAAACTCTTGAGCGAGCTCTTAACCAACTGAGCCACTCGGCCGGCCCTTCACAACTGCTTTTAAAGAGTAAAGAAACTCTTAATAATGAGCTTTAGTGCCAGCCGAGTGGCTCAGTTGGTTAAGAGCTCACTTAAGAGTGCGAGCTCTGATCACCAGCAGTTCGATGCCCCGCCTGAGCTGAGCTGCCAACAGGTGGCAGGAAGGCTCAGCTAAAAAAAAAAAAATGACTTTAATATCATGTGTTTTCTTATACGTTTAAAGTTGGTAATATCTTCAGAGAGCACCTAACCCAAACCCTGTTTATTTAAATCAGTGATATAACTGAGACTTGGAGGGTTAAGTGACATAATCAAAATCACACAGCAAATTGGTTGAAAAGATGAAATTGGACCACGTATCTGACGTCCAAAACTGTGCTCTTTTTGGTGTACCAAGTTTCTCCATGTAACTAGAAGTATGATGACTGGTTTGGGGGGGAAACCACATGTATCAAGCAGTGCTAACTCAGAAAAGCAGAACCACTAGGAAAGGGATTTAACTTGACTGAGAAAGTTGGTAAAATAATTTTAGTTCTATATTTTAATCAGCCCAAAGTCCCGGGAAGGGTGATAGAGAAGATAAGAAGAACGCAAAGTGGGAAGTGGGGCAGCTGGACCTATGTCTGCCTCTCACTGGAATCCACGGCAGCCCCTTACCATCTCCAAGCCTCTGCCGCGATAACCTACAGGAGAAGCTGCTGGTCTGCCTACAGAGCCACTCTCGCACCTGGCTTAGGGTTTGGAAAAGCTGAAGGAAGAGATCCCACAGGAACTGCAGCTTCAACGAGCTTGCTTCCCTTATCAATAACAGAGCCAATGGATCCACAAAAACCAGTGTGAGCTGTGACAGGGCCTAACTTTCCTGGACCTTCCAAGAATAGACATGGCAACTGCTCTACTTCCATCTTCCAAATCTTGTTCAGATTCCCCTCGTGGCCAACCTTAACCAGAAACATAGAAGAAAGGGGGTGTGGGAAATCTAGTTCAGCTAGGCCAAGTTGTCATTGCAAAGCTACCGCACCACAATACTGACAGCTCTATGGGGGGCAATGGGGCTACCTTCCCAGCATGGAACTGCAGCTGCTACCCCTTCCCTGAGTCCAACCATCTCTTTCCAACTCACTTGTCCCTGCTCATATTAGCACAGGGGTGATGGCAAGCCAGCCATCCAAGACGATGACCAACAGGGAAATGAAATGCCCAAAACAGGGCTTCTCATGGGCACCTTCACTGCCAGTGAGTGATGCTGTCAGAGGTATCCTGTCTTCTCTTGGGTTCACAGAGCAAAAACATCTACATTCCTTGGAGGGTGGGAAGAATCACCGTTCATTATGAACCCTGAACCACTCCCGCATCTTCTCTGATAGGATTCATGGTGAGATGGTGATGGTAGCAGAGCAATTCTTCTTGGTAAACTCTTGGGGATGTGTCTGGTCCCAGTTACCGGCAAGTTGTCTCAGTATTAGGTCCTCTTGTCCTCAGCTTTCAGCCTTAGCCACAGTTCCAGTCTGGCAGGAAAAGTCCAGCTTAACATACCATTTTATATTCTCCCTTAGAGCTTCCTAGACCTTAACACTCCTATTGTTAGGAACGACAATTAGGGACCTTTGGAGATATATGCTTTTCAGCTAAAAGTAGATGAATTTACTACCCAGCTATCCCCCCACCTTCTGTCATCTCAAAAGCAATGAACCAACAATAGAAGAACTGGGCATCTAAAACAGGTGCATTTAAAGGGAGGTAAAGAAAGGAGTGAAGCCGCTTGCAGTTCATTCACTGAACTAGTCAGGATAATTTGGGCATTCTGGTTGCTAGAAGGCAGAAATAGAAAGGACTGTGGTCAGGCAAAGGGAACAATTATCACTGAGCTCCTACTATGGGCCATTCATCATCTCTCTTGATCTTTTCAGCTACCCCATGATGGAGCAAGTCTTGGTCCCAGTTAAAGGGGGAAGAAACTGAAACTCAGGGAGGTTAAGTATTGTGATGGTTAACTTTATGCGTCCATTTGGGCTCACGTATGCACAGATAGCTGGTAAAACATTGTTTTGGGGTGTGTCTGTGAGGGTGTCTTCCCATTAGACTATGGGAAAGGAATCAGGCTGAGGATGAGCTAAGTAGAAGGAAAAGCACCAGTATACTCGTAGCGTCTTACATATAAGGGAAACTTGTATTGTATGCAGAAAAATGAGCCCAGTAAGAAGCCAGTGAGTCCTCTGCATGTGTTGAGGGTTGGGGGAATGAACTGAATTAAAAACATTTGCTCCTTTCTTCTGCTAGGATTATGGAGGAAGAAAAACAGAAAGCTTTCTAATGGATGTTTATAGCGACAACTCATGAGCTGTTATGGCAAGGTGATCTCTAGCCAAGTGCTGTGGAGATATTATGTCTATGGTAAAGGGATGTCCACAGTCGACTGAACTGGAGTCTTAAGTAGTTAGACACCTCAACTTATTGTAAATCAAAACCAAATGCCTAAAGCCAAGAAGGTTCTAGAGGGGAAACATAGCATAGAGAGACTATGAAGAAAATTACTTACACTTTTAGCGCAAAAAAAAAAAAAGCCCTGATTATTATTTTGATTGTAAAAACTAAATGTTTGCAAAATAAAGAAAACAATACCCACATTCCTAATACTACCATATCATTATTTTTGAACATTATTTCTAAAGGCTTGGTTTTAACCCCACTTTGATCTTGTCATTACTCTGCTTAGAAGCCTCTAGTGGCTTCCAATTACCTATAACTGAAGTTCAAATTTCTTAGCTTGGCATTCAAATTCCTTCAAAATCTTATGCCAACATAACCTGTCACTTTTACCTTCCACAATGCCCCTAATGAACTCTACGCTCTGGTCAAATCATTTTATTTGCCTTTTCTGAAATCTCCCTTATCTTTCCTGTATTTGCCTACAGCTTCTGGGTACACCCTCCCTGTTTTATCCTCTCCTTTTAACTTCTGTCTTGTAGGGTCCAGTTGAAATTTTGTTTCCTCTGGCCTTTCTCTTGCCAGCGTAGCTTCACAGTGGTCCATCCTTCCTTGGAAAGCCTTTAATAAGTATTGTCCTTATAACTTACTGGATAGTTAGCCATTGACTGCTTTATATCTTTTATTATTGTCTTAACATTTATGCAAATCTTTATGGATACAATTTTTGTGTGTTTATGTATCATCTCAATTAGAGTACAAGCTCTTTGAAGGGAGAAACTAAATATGATAGATTAAAATTTTAGCTTGAGTGGCTGGGGATACGGGGTGGAGGGGATGAAGGGGGTGAGGGAGTGGG
>NW_017731501.1:134300-158080 GCF_001890085.2 Hipposideros armiger | reverse complement strand
TGGGAGTGAGGTGGGGTGGGGTGCGGGCGGAGGCAGCTCCAAGGCCGCCACTGCTTCCGCCTGGGACAAGGTGGTGGGGGACAGATGAGCCCAGATGCGGGCGAGGCGGAGCCTAGAGCGCCAGAGCAGCAGGACCAGAAAGGGGGACAGGCGGTGGCAGTCAAGGCAGCTCCAGAGGAACCCCAACAGCAGTCCCCTGTGGCTGCGGCGGCGGCACCTGCAGGGACCACTAGCAGCCACGTGCTGAGGGGTGATGGACCGCCAGGACACTGCGGGGGCTGCTACTGGCATGTGCTCCGCCCGAAGAAAGCCGAGTATCGCCGCCCTGGGATGAGCAGCCCCAGCGCAGGCCTCCGGACACCCCAGGGCAGCAGTTCCAGGCCACAAAGTCCCTGTCTCCAGCTCAGGACAAGAAGAGTCCGTGACTCATACGTGTAGTAACAACCGACAGAGAACCACTTCAGAGTTGCAGCGGAATGCCCTGGTAGAAGAAAATCGAAGCAGAAGAAACCTAAGGTCCTGAGCAGGGAAACCCTAAAGAGACTTCCATCTCTACCTGAGGGTATAACGTCCTTCTCACACTGAGAGGGTCCTGGGTGGACCAGAACCTCTGACAAAAAGGCATTAGCTCTGATTTAATACTTTCTGACCTTTTTAGTCCAAGGATCAATTCCTCTGAATTAAAACCAGCAGGATTGATCTAACTGCATGCAAGCAAAGACTCCTTAATCTTCAGAGCAGTAAATTGCCTTAGTCGTAATGGTGGTTTAGTTTTCTGCCTGCCTACCTCATTAAACCTGGCATGCTTGTTTGATCCTAGTTAAAGGCCCAACTTGTATCTTAACTTCTTATTGACTGTTTCTACTTGAAAATTTGCCTGTGAGAATTTCTAAACTCTATTTTCTTTACTGTGACAACTCCTAAACACCTGTATCAGTTATCTATTGCCATATAACAAACCATCCAAAAACAGTCGTTTTAAATACAACACTTTGTTATTTTCCAGTTGGGCTGTTTCCTCTCCTCATTGGTCTTTCAGTTTAGATATTTTCATGTCATGGTGGTCTTAGGGCAGTGTCCCCAAGGCTGAAGGGAAAAGCTGCAAGGCATCTTGAAGCCCCCACCCACAAGACACAAGATCAACATAAAAATCAGTTGTAGTTCTGTATATTTGCAACAAAAACTTAAAATTATAAAGTTAAAAAACTAATGCCATTAAAATAGTATCAAAAATATGAACTACTTTGGGATGAATCCGACAAATACGTGAAAGACTTATACACTGAAAAGTATAAAACATTGAAATTAAAGACCTAAATAAACAGAGCAATGTACCTTGTTCATGGGTTTGAAGACTCAACATTGTTAAGTGCTATTGGGAAAACTGGATGCATACATACAAAAAAATGAAACTGGACCACTCTCTTACACCGTATACAAAAATAAACTTAAAATGGGTTAAAGGCTTAAATGTAAGGCCTGAAACTATAAAACTCCTAGAAGAAAACATAGGAAGTAAATTGTTTGACATCAGCCTGAGTAATATGTTTTTGGATATGCCCCCTCAAGCAAGGGAAACAAAAGCAAAAATAAACAAATGGGACTACATCAAACGAAAAAGCTTCTGTACAGCAAAGAAAACCTTCAACAAAACAAAAAGACAACCTACTGAATGGGAGAATATATTCGCAAATAATATATCTGTTAAGGGTTTAGTATCCAAAATATATAAGAAATTCATATAACTCAATAACAAAAAAATAAACAATCCAATTGAAAAATGGGGAGAGGACATGAAAAACATTTCTCCTAAGAAGATATACAGGTAGCCAACAAATATATGAAAAGATGTTCAGCATCACTAACCATTGGGGAAATGCAAATCAAAACCACAATGAGATGCTACCTCACACCAGTCAGAATGGCTATTACCAAACAGTCAACAAATATGTGTTGGTGAGGATGTGGAGAAAAGGGAACACTGGTGCTCTGTTGGTGGAACTACAAACTGGTGCAGCCCCTATAGAAAAACAGTATGGAGATTCCTTAGAATAAAAAGATATACCATATGACCCAGCAATTCCACTTCTGGGTATTTATCCAAGGAACATGAAAACACTAATTTGAAAAGATATATGCAACTCTATGTTCATTGCAGCATTATTTACAATATCCAAGATATGGAAGCAACCTAGGTGTCCATCAATAGATGAATGGATAAAGAAGATGTGATCTATATACACAAACATATACAATGGAATATTACACAGCAATAAAAAAGAATAAACTCTTGCTATTTGCAACAACATGGATGGATCTAGAGGGTATTATGCTAAGTGAAATAAATCAGGCAGAGAAAGACACATATCATATGGTTTCACTTATATGTGGAATCTAAAAAAACAAAGCAAGCAAACAAACAAAACAAAATGAGACAGACTCATAGAAACAAAGACCAAACAGATTGTTGCCAGAAGGGAGGTGGCGGGGGGAACAGGTGAAAAGGGGGAGGGGAATATAGTCAATATTATTGTGATAAGTTTATGCAGTGAAAGATGATTATTAGAATTTGTGAGGTGATCACATTGTAAGACATAAAAATGTCAAATCACTATGCTGTACACCTGGAGCTAATATAACCAATATAAGATTGTATACCAACTATACTTAAATAAAAAAAAAAGTAAAAGAAAATTACAAACACTGAATAAAGAATTATATAAAGGTACAACTTGGTAACTCCATTATAAATAAAAATAAAGATACTCACTCCATCACAAGAGTCAAGCAAGTAGCAAATACTTGCTAGTTTACTACTAAGTATTAGATTCTAGACTAGGTGTTGCTTTCCAGAGAGGAGACTCCCCCAAACTCATATTTCTGCCCCTTTATGTACCCCTCGCCACTTCTGCTTTACTCAGAGGGAGGGGAAATTTCTGATTCATTATGAAACATTTTAGAAGTTGTCGTTTCCACCTTAAAGGTCAGCAGCATCATGGTGCTTCCTCTCACCCTTTCTGCTCTCCTGTGTTGAACACCACCTGCAGGCAGTTTATTCTCCAGGCAGCTTCACATGCCCTTGCAGCATCCCAAGATAATAAGCAGAAAGGGTCAAGGTCAGCTCCCCTGTGCAGTCAGGCCTGCCCAAGTCTCTCTATTCTTGCTCCTCTCTGCCTTCTAAGTGAAGGGGTCAATTAGCTTGAGGTTGCTCGGCAGACTGCCATCTTGGATTCAAGAAGGCAGAGAGCAGAAAGTCCCACTGTGTCTTCTTGGCCTAAGCCACACTTTCCAATCCATTTTCACCAAGGCAACCCACATTTGGGAGGGCTTGGCCAACTACTACCAAGTCATGCTTTGTTTCCCATTTGACTCTCCTTCCCTGCATATAAGCCATTTGGAGTTGTGGACCAGAGGATTAAGGAACTCCTACACTTCCGGGTATAATACAATCAAACACTGGCAAAATCTCACTTCTAACTTTTAATATTGCCTTTGTTTAAGCAACATGGAGTTTATAAAAACTTTGAATGACATTTATCATACATTTATGTACGAATGAAATAACCTCTGCGTTGTTAAAAAGCATTTTAAACTTTTAGTTAAAAAAAAATACCATGTGATTGAACAGAAAGTGTTCTAAAATATCTTTATTTCAGATCTGTGATCACTCTGCCCCAACCCCATAAAAAAGCCACTCTAGTAAAAAAGGTAAACCGAGTCAATGGTAGTCTGGTGCATAATACAAGTTGAAAGACACAGAAAATTCTGCATGATATTTGGGAATACAAAGTTTTCTAGGCTTGGACAGCCTCTTTATAAGCAAGAGCACATGACAGGAGGTGGCTCCAGTGGGCTTTTTCTTTCAGCCTCATGCTGTTTCTGATATTGTGAGATTCTCTATGTCTATGGGATTTCTGTGTTATTATTGGCAAAATTTTATTCCAATTTTGAAAAATTGTCTCCAATTTCTAAGGTATCCCCTAAACTTTGCTCAGGTGCAAACAGACACAGCATTAAGACCACTGGAATCAAAGGAGGCATGACTAACAGGAGGCTTACAGAGCAGCTTGAGCTGTTGGTGCTGCTGATGAATTTACCGAGACCCAGAGCACTGAAAAGAATTCTACACGGGGAAGCCATTGAACAGATCGAAGCTGAAGGAGCTGAGGGCGAAGGAAAGATGGAGGACAAGGGAAGCCATAGATCTTTGTCTTCAAGGAGCTGGCAACCGTGCACTGTGAGAATGAGTTGGCAATGGCATAGTTTGAGGAGAGAGACCTCAAATTCTCAAAACTCTTGGAGACGAATGGAGGGACTATGAAACCGAGAAGGTGCCAGAAGAAGGAAGTGGGAAGTAACACCCCTCTCTGCTGCTCTGTCTTGCAAGCAAACACATTCTGAATGCTGTTCACTGGATGATGTAATGATTGTTGTACTTTTTGACCTAAACTCAATGTGAGTTGCCTGTTCCAGAATAGAATGTTTGCTTAACATGGGAAGAATAAATGTTAGCAGAGGCAATCTCTGGGTTATGGATGTTTTCTTCCAGCTTTACTGTATTGACCAAACTTTCTACAATGAGCATGTGCTACTTTTACAAAAAGACACTAGGTTTTTTTTTTAAAAAAAGGTTTGTAATTGCTCAAAGATTTATTTAGACATTATATATGAGACTGAGGAGAGGGGATGCACAGCCTGGGGAAGTGTTGACTTGTAAGGCTGACTAAGAGGGGATACAAAGTCTGTGAGGATGGTTGGGTAATTCTAGGTTGGTTGAACCAGTGGCCCAATGATGTTATCAAGGAGCTGATTTCTTTCTCTCTCTGTTCTAACTTCTTCAGTTCAGCTTCATCCAAAACTGACTTTCCACCTCCTGGCAAAAATTCCTACAGTAGTTCCAGGCCTCACATCTCTTCATTACACCACCTAGAACAGCACCACCCAGTAGAAATGCAAGCCCTACGTGTGATATAAAACTTTCTAGTAGTCACATTTTTTAAAAGCAAAAAGAAAATGGTCAAATTAATTCTAATAATATATTCTATTTAATTCACTATATGCAAAATATTATCTCAATGTATAATCATTTAAAAATTAATAGCATATATTGCATTAATTTTCTTTCATACTAAGTCCTCAAAATTCACTATATTTTGCACTTACAGAACATCTCAAGTCACAGTATCCACATTTAAGTGCTCAAGAACTGAATGTGGCTAGTGACTATTGTACTAGACAGGGCACATCTAGTATTGGGTTGTTGGAAAAGTCATGATGCATTTTTGCAACGAAAAGCAGAAAAAATATGTCATGACTTTTCCGACAACCCAAAAGAAGAGGGAGAGTCCTTCTGTCCCAACATTTCTAGCTAGAGTTGACATTCATTTTAATTGGACTGGGTTAGGCTATATGCCTATGACTATACCAATGACTATAGTCAGGGGAATGGATTGTGCTAATTGGCTTAAGCTAGCTATGACAATGATAGGCAGGACAATGCTCCACCCCCCAACATGTCCATGTCCTAATTCCTGGAGTCCATGACCATGTTCGATTACATGGCAAAGGGGAAGTAAAATTGCTGATGGAATCAAGTTTGCTAATGAGTTGATCTTGAGATGAGATTATCCTGGTGGGCCCAATGTAATCTAATCACAGGATTCTTATAAGTGGAAGAGGGAGGCAGAAGAGAGAATCAGAGATGTCAGTTTGAACAGGACTCAGCTCTATACTGCTGGCTTTGGAGATGGAGAAAGAGGGCCACAAGACAACGAATGGACTTGCCTATTCTAGGGCGACCTCTAGAAGCTGCAAAAGACAAGAAATGTATTCTCCCCTAGAGCTTGCATAAGAAACACAGTCCTACCAACACCTTGACTTTAGCCCAGTGAGACCCATATTGGACTTCTGATATCCAGAACTATAAGATAACAAATGTGTATTGTTTTAAGCTGCTAAGTTTGTGGTAATTTGTTACAGCAGCCACAGGAAACTAAATCGATGACCCACCCACGAATTGCATGGATTCCATGAATAAAGGATAGAAATTCAAATTTTTAAGTGACAGACATTTTGAGAAATAAAGGACTTTTTCGTTCCCAAAGCTTGGTTTTCAAGCGTGAAAATAAAACAAGGAAGGAACAATAAGATTTCTGCCACTAAAAAATAGACTGAAAAGAGAACAAATAAAGAATTGAACTACCTTGTCCCCTGGGAGGCTAGATAAAGATTTTCTAGGCTTGGGGAAGAGAATTAAAGAGACAACCAAAGAATAAGATGTTGCTTATATTTTAATGGGGTCCTTGCACTCTGTTGCCTCTTTCATTCTCACATAACAATAGAATTCCATATATACTTAGGAGAATCTGAGAGTAGACAAGTCTTTTTGCTCCACTTTCTCCTGGAAAACTGGGAGCCAATGGGGTAGGCTTAGGCAGAGACAGCATGAGGTAACCCTTCAGTATTTCTCCAGCACTGATGGCCTGTGGTCATGTGAGTGAGAGTATAGGGTGTGTGGACCCACAAGAGGCCATGGTAAGATATGGACATCTTAGTGCATGCCAGGAAGACAGATGCTGACAATAAGACCAGGTGGGAAATGGTACTCCTCGGCAGTGACCAGGGTGGGCCCATGATGAAGGACTAGATGCCGCTGCCATATCAACCTTATGGCAATAGCATAAACCCCCTGGAACTTAGAATCATCTCTGTAGAGGTGGAGAGTGAAGGAAAATTGTAAAATGACTGAGTTTAAACCTGAAATGACTGAAAACATCTAGACTTAAGTACACTCTTTCTTGACACCAGAGAGAATAAAGGCTCAAGAGAGACACAAAATTCTCCCATACAAAAATAAATTGCCTTTTATTGTACATGTGAATTTTGTCATCTAAAAAATTCTGTACACTCCATATTCATAATATAAGAGTATTGGGAGTGCTTAAATATCCGTAGGTGCATAAATGATTAGAATTGTTATGTGCTCTTTTTGAATTGGCCCCTTTAACATTATAAAAAGATACTCTTTATCTCTGGCAATTTTCTTTGTTCTAAAATCTACTTTGTGTTGCATTAATATAGACACTCCAGCATCCTTTTGAAGAATGTTATCATAATATAACACTTAACAGCCCTTTACTTTAAAAAACAACTTTCCATTTTGAAGTAATTTCAAATTTGCAGAAAAATTGCAAGAATAATAAAAAGAACTCTCCTATGTCCTTCCCCCAGTCTCAGGTTGTGTTCTCTCATGATTAGCACGCAGCAGAAATCTAAAGGAGAACCATCTGTATGTAAATCTCAAGAACGCTCTCTCTAGTTCCCTGGGCCTCCCCAACTTCTCAATTCCATCTTCTCAACTCAGGTTATGTCCAGTCCTATACTGTGGCCTGGAAATTCTCTCCAGGCAATAGGTGGGCAATTTTAGGGTTCATCTCGTTCATTTGCATTCTCTCAAAGATCATTGTGACGCACCGTCTGTTGTCCAAATGCCTGAAAACTGGTTTGTTTGTTTGTTTGTTTGTTTGTTTCTTTGTTTCTTTGTTTACCTCACATATTTTCTCCCCATGTTTTTAATTGTTTAAGGTAGGATGGTAACTCTGAACTCTGGTTCTTGCTACCCCATCACAGCCGTAAGAGAAAAATATGGTGATATTTTAAAATTAATCTTCACACCTTACACATATATAGTATACTCTTTTGTATACCTGAACTATTTCATAATTTAAAAAGTTGTGACCATCAAGCCAAAAGGGTTTATTGAGGTGAAGTAGGAAAATAATGAAAACAACAAAATAAAAATCATTATAGTCTTATCTTCAGAGAAAATTATTATTAATATTTTGATGTACCAAATTGTTCCAATCTTTTCTTCAAGCATATTTTTTAACTTAGAATTATTTTGCACAATGCTATTTTGTAAACTTTTTTATTGTGGTAAAATACACAACACATAAAATTTATCACTTTAACCATGTTTAGGTATATAATTAAATGGCATTAAGTCCATTCACAATGTTATGCAACTATCATCACTATTTTCAAAACTTTTTCATCATCCAAAATAGAAACTCTGTAACCATTAAACACTAACTCTCCATTCCTCTCTCCTATTCCATTTAAAACCTCTATTCTACTTTCTGTCTCTATGAATTTGCCTATTTCAAGTACCTCGTATAAGTGGAATCATATAGTAGTTGTCCTTTTCTGTATGGCTTATTTCACTTAGCATAAAGTTTTCAAGGTTCAACCATGTGGTTAGCATATGTTAGGATGTAATTCCTTTTTAAGGCTAAATACTATTCACAATTATATAGACCACAGTTTGTTATCCATTCATCTATTGGTGAATAGTTGGGTTGATGCCAGCACTGGCTATTGCAAAGAATACCTGAGTCCCTGCTTTCAATAATTTTGAGTATATACCTAAGAATAGAATTGATAGATCATATAGTTATTCTGTGTTTAACTTTCTGAGGAATCACCAAACTGTTTCCCACAGCGGCTGCACCAGTTTGCATTCCCACAAACAGTAAACAAGGGCTCCAATTTCTCCACATCCTCACCAACACTTGCTATTTCCCAATTTTTGGATAATAGCCATCCTAATGGTTGTGAACTGGTATCTCATTGTGATTTTGATTTGTAGTCCCCTAATAACTAATGATGTTTAGCATCTTTTCATGTGCTAATTGACCATTTGTATATCTTCTTTGGATACATATATATTCAAGTCCTTTTCCTATTTTTGAATGCTTTGGGGTTTTTTTATTGTTGAATTGTAGGAGTTCTTTATATATTCTGGATATTAATCTTTTATAACATATGATTGCAAGTATTTTCTCCCATGCTGTTGGTTGTCTTTTCTCTCTCTTGATATGGGTTTTTAAGGCACAAAAGTTTTTATCTTATCTATTTTTCTTTTGTTGCCTCTGCTTTTGATATTATAGCCAAGAAACCACTCCAAATTCAATGCGGTGAAGATTTATAGAAGTTGAGAGAGTCATTATTCTAAACATTTGTTCTCATGTCCTGGAGGAGTGTCCACATCTTGCCTGTTTCGTTTCAGGAGGGATCCTAGAAGACCACCTGAGATTTTCCATAGACAACCTGGCCTCTGACAAAATGTCAACACAGCCAGCTTCGCAAGTATCTTCCCAGATGTTTCTAGTGTGTTCTCGCTCCAGACCGTGCTCCACATTGTCTGTGGTCTGTGAGCACTGAAACCTTGTAGTCTTTATAATATTTCCTGGTTCGCAGCCTCGTTAAAACCTAGCTTGTCCTCTCTTCTGTGTTTACAATGAAATTTGTCTCTCTTAATTTCTCACACGGGGAAAAACCCAAGCAGCTAGCTACTGCCACTCCCTCAAACTCTGCAGTGGCACTGCCAACCCCCTGCACGACTATGGAATCTTCAAGAGTTTTGACCCTAGGATGCTTCATAGAAGTTGTAAAAGTAAGTTTCTGAGGGAAAAAGTATTTGCATATATGTATGTATGTGTATATAGGTAGGAGAGAGAGAAAAAGAGGAATTTTAATATATGTTTATATGTGTTTAATATATATTTTTGTATATTTTATCTAAGTATTTGTGTGCTCTCCAGTATTTTTATGCTCTGCAGGATATATTTTAAAACACATTTAATATGTGTAGTATATCTATTTTTTTGGCCTCCCAAGCTGATTCCTCTTGCCCTCTCCCAACCAATGCCCCTGTCAAGGAGTTATTACTGGGAGCTCTATCACCAGAGATTAGTTCTGCTTTTTCCTGAAACTTATATGAATGGCATATGTGCTCTTCTGTGTCTGGCTTCTTTGAGTCAACGTTATGTCTCTCAGCTTCATCCATGTAGTCTGCAATCTACCACTTTCTCCCAGAAGTCAAAATGTTGCAAAAACTCCAAGTAACTAAAAGTGTGATATTTTTAGGATCTGGATAATCAATACTTATACTTACCATGTTTGGTCCTACATAGGCACAATTGCCTTAAGGATATGAACAGAAAACTCACATAGAAATGAATGTATGGTTAACTAATTAAAAACAACTAATTAGCAAACATATAAGAAAATGTTCAATCTCACTAGTCAAAGAAATACAAGTTAAAAGAAAATGCCATATTTGTTTTTCAAATCATTAAAATTATTTTTTTGTTGTTTTTTTTTTTTTAGCTGAGCCATCCTGCCACCTGTTGGCAGCTCAGCTCGGGCTGGGAATTGAACTGCTGTTGCTCAGAGCTCAAACTCTTGAGCAAGCTCTTAACTAACTGAGCTATTCAGCCAGCCCCATTAAAATTATTTTTAAATGATAATATTGGATGCTAGCAAGAGTTCAATAAAATGGGAACGCTCTCAGCGAGACTGTAAATGAGTAAAACTCCTAGGGGATAAAATTCAAGAACCTTTTAACATCTTCATTCCCCTTGAATATTTCCCTATTGTGACTAACATAGAAAATAATCTTAAATATGGAAGGAGAGTTTTGAACAAAAATGCCCATCCAGCAGCATAAGTAATATGAAAAGTAAGAAACAATCTAAATATCCAGTACTTGGAGAATGATTACAAAACTGTGACAGCTTCACTCAGTAGAATATTATATTGTCTTACGGGCCTGGCAGCCAGCACATCCAGTTGGCTGTAGGACAAAGAGAGAGGGTTGGAGAAGGTGAGCAGCTCTCCTTTATAGCTTGTTTGGGCAGCACTGGCTATTTTATTTTTCATACAACATTACAAAGCTGGAAGCTCTGGAATCCAGGGATTTGTTTATAATCAAACAATGGATTTATGAAATTATTTTTAATTAATTAAGATGAAAGACATGTATTGTGGTGAGAGAACACAACGTAAATGTATCACAGTTACTAGGACATTTTCCTGTTCAAAGTAGGTGATAATGATGATCATAATGATAATAAAATAATTAATATTTTATTGACTGCTGACTATATACCAGGGGCTTTACTAAGTGCTTTATACCATCTCATTTTCTTCTCGTATTTTTGCAAGGCTTGCCCATACATGGCGTTGGCATTTTGTTTTTCTCTTGGGCATTTATGCCTGCCCCTGCGGGATGGTGGCTTCTGAGTTATATGTAGTCTGACGACCCTAGCAGCCAGGTCCCGGGTTTTGACGTGCTTCTGCTCATTTTAGAGAAGGACTGCGTGGCTCATCCCTGCCCCCTTCCCCCTCCCCCCAAAGCTAGGATCCCCAGACACACGAGGAAAGGGGAGCGTGGAGTCCTTGCTGAGGCTCAGCGCTGAGTCGGCCCTGCCCACTGAAGCAGCCAGGCGACCGCTCATCCGTCACACAGTGCCGTCTGCAGGTGCAGGCTGAGCCCCCCAAGTATTGTCGCCGCGGGAAAAATCACCAGAAGGCCAGGTCGGCCTAGTGTGTGTGAAGTCTGCCAACACGAAAAATACAAATCCCTCTGAGAAGCGCAGGAGATGCAAATTCCTCCATTGGGATTGGCCATTTACACGCCCTCCCCCTCCACCCCCAGACCTGCCCCTTTGAGTTGGATCGATTTCCCGAGATTTGCCCCCTTTCAAACCAAACTGGGACAGACAAAGAATTCTGTCTTCAGTCATATGTCTTGGGAAAAACACTGGCAGGGCTTTCTGCTCTCCTCTCAAGGGTGTGGTGGAGATAATTCAACCGCGTCAGCCTCCTTTACAACATCCCAGCTGAGCCTGCCCTGGGTAGAAACCTGAAATCTGAGGCATTTTTCTTTTATTCCTTCTCATTTCTTTCACATTTTCACATTTTCTTTTTCTTTTATTTCTTTTCTTTTTTTTATTGAAAAACACATTACTTAGTTTAAAAGCTAAATACTGCTAGAATTTGAAAGGTAAACGAGAGTCCTTGCTGTATTCCTCTACGTCTAATTACCCCTCTTTAAAAAAATTTTTTTTTCTGGTATTTACAACGTATTTCTAAAATACAAGCCTACTCAGCCATTTCTTGATTCTCGGTTTTAGATATTGGCTATCCCCTTTCTAGCATGGAAGATGGAGGTCTACAGCTCTTCATCTGCACTGTCTGCCACTTATATTTCCCCTCCTTCCACTCACACATTTTGATTATATCAATGTTTAAGGTCTCCATTATTATGGATGTAATTAATTAAATTATATAAATAATGAAATTATTTTCATTTGATCCACAGCTGAGGCAGAGGCATGCACTCCCTCCTCTGTGTTCTCTGCTGTTCACTTTGTCCTCCTGGTTTTATGGCCTTTTCCATTCCTTTGCTCCATTTTAGTGGATTTCGGGGAGTGAGCAATCTTCCTGTTTTCACCAGTCAGTCCTCGCTCCTCCAAAGCCTTGACCTGTGTCCATTCTTCAGAGTCTGTGAGCTGACAAAAGAAAAGCTTAAGCCATTTCCCTTCCCAAGGGTCCTTGCATAATTTTATTAGGAAACACTGGATGATCAAAAATATTGAGGTTCTGAGAGAGGAGTTTGTACAGAAGAATTTCAGGCTGCCAAGTTTGGGACCAGGGCACTTGGGTGGCATCCCTTGTATCCTATCTGCTCTAGTTTGAAGCTGGCAGGGGAAGGAGGGGTTAAGAGTCAGCCAGCAGGAAGGAATAGGAGGGGAGGCAAAGGGAGAGAACAAAGGAATCCAGGCCTCGGAAGGAAGGCTGGTTGGCTGCAACTGGCTAGTCCCTTCCCTGACTTGCTAAATATAACTGTTAAGTAATCTGCAGTCACCGGGTCATTCTAATAGGAGGAGCAAGGCAGGGAACTAAGTGGTTGTTTGCAGTTCCAGGTCAAAGGTATTCTGGAGCAAGCACCATTGGCACATTCTTTTCCTGTGATTCAATTCCATGAGTTCAGTGTCATTGTTTTCAGGTTTCACACTGAGTTTGTTTGAGTAGTGTGCTTGCCCTTGCCCGCCACATGATAAAGATCCTCTGTCCTTGGGTAACTTTGAGGGCCTGCATTCCTCTCAGTTCTTTATCTGGGGAACATTCCTGACTAAAACAGGTCAGATCCCAGAGGAGTGCTGATGGACAGGGGATCTCTGCTGACAGCACACAGAGCGGGCCCCACTGTGACTTGCCTCCTGGAGTGGGAGTCCCAGGACACGGCTGCCCTGCCTGACAGGACATTCGAGAGGACCCAGGCTGGGGTAGTGCTGCCGCTGGAACACTCTGGTGTCTCTGCCTTGTTTGTTTACTGGGGCAGCCAGAGGCTTGGCCACTTGTGTAATGTTCAGTGAAGGAGCTGAGCATGGACTCTGTCAACTGGAAACTTATGTTCTCTGTTAAAAAATAACAACGGAAAGAGAATTCTGTCGAGGACAAGGCTAAGAGAAAGGTACAGCTGGATCTAGAGACCAGTTATATTTCACAGGAAAGAAAAATCCCTTCCATATCTTTGAAAAGAGATTTTTGTACCCTCAGAAGAGGTCTTAATTAAATAGTATCCCCTTTCAGGGAGGCACACTGGTTCTGTTTATGAAAGTAAGCAGACATTTTTCCTGACGGTGCATGTTGTGGGAGACTACTGTTTACACTCAAACACATGCATGCTAGGCACTTTGCAAACACAGCCTGTGTAGGGCTGACCTGGGCTATGATTCTTGTGCTCTTGGCACTTCTTTGATTTGTTTCCCTAAAGTGTTGCAACTGCTTTTCTGAGGCCTCAAATCACCAGGCACCACTGAGTGCTCAGAATGGTCTGTCCCACTCTTTTTCCATTTTAATAGCCTTCCCAGAGAGGGGTCAATGAAATGTATTTGAAAAGGAGGCAGCCAGCCTAGAATTTCCTTCTTTGGCCATCACCACCTCTCAGTCACTCTCCAGAAGCAACAGGCGAGTTTTGAGTGCTCCCCGCCCTTATTGGAAGGTGGTTCTAGTGAAGTACATTGAGTCAGCAGAGTGCCTCAGCTTCCAATAGCAGGGCTTCTCAAATTCCAACGTGCACACACATCGCCTGACCGGCTTGTTAAAAAAATGCAGATTCTGATTCTTGAGGCTTGGGTGGGGGCTGAGAGTCAGCATGTGTAATCAGCTTCCAGAGAATGCCAGCACTCTGGCTCACATAGCACTTTGAGTGGGGAGGCCCCAGGGGCCCTTGTTATAGAAACACAGAACAACCCAGAGCACCCTAAAGAATTTGTCCTTCAGCCCCTGCGTTTGTAAAGCTCCTCTTCTTCTCCAAGGATTTGGGCTTTCCCTGCCACCTTGGTGATCCTGGACTACGTCCCTGACCGCATAGTACTCAAGGACAGGGTGACACCACCGCACACTGCCCTCCTGCTTCCCACTGAGAGCTTATTGAATCTATCATAATATTAGCAACCAGCTCAACTCTGTGGCAGGTGCTATGCTAATTGCGCACACACTACATCTATGAATCATCACAAATGAGGTAAAGGACCATCATACCAATGATCTGGGTGAGGACATCAAGGCTCCGGGAACTCAAATAACTCGCCAAAGGTCACACAGCCAATGGAGATCCTAGTCATTGCCCCGTGCTGCTGACCTGTTAGTGACAGGGTCACAAATGCCAGGAGGGTTCTGATGAGTGGGGTACCTTAGTGGACTCTGGATGCAACTCTGGGACCCATACCTAATTCCCCTATCTGTAGGACTCTACCCTCACCAAACAGGACTCGCTGCATCTAGAGCACTGGAGCTGAGGCCACCCCAAAGCACTAGCAGGTGGGTTTGAAAATAAGTGGAGCAGAGTTATCTTATACCCATGCTGCAGGGAGAAGCCAAAAGGGGTGATAATCTTCAGATCACAAGGCTTTGGAAAAGAAGAAGCCATAATGGGAAAATAGGCTTTATCTTACAAGGTGACCTTCAGATAACCTTTGTTTCTACTTTCTGCTCTTAGACCTGACATTCCTTTTTTTTTTTTAGGAAGAAGACTGAGTAAGACAGTCATGGAAGCATGTATTTGCTCTGGAATCTTTTACATTCAACTGTTTACTGCACTGATCAAAAAGGCGGACACAGGTCCCTTATCTCCAGCTATAGGAAAGGTCCAGTGAACCCTTGTTATCTTGCATGCACACACACATGTGCATGTACACACATGCATATGCGCACACACACTCATGTACACATACATGCACATGCAGACACACTCATGTACACATACATGCATACACACACTCGTGTACACACACATGCATATGCACACACACACATGATTTGCTAAGCAAACAAAGGGCAAGGGCAGGAGGGGGTATATATACACACTTGTGAAAACAATCTTTTAGAAAGAATTTTGGGAGAATCCATTTTCCTGTATCAGGTTTCTTATCATTATTGTGCATCTTGAGCTACCTCTCACTTCATTAAACTTACTATGGAAAATTATCAACCATGCTCAACTTTTTTCTACATTCTTGTTTCTCTACAGCTTAGTCTCAGCTCTCCTCAAGGTACTTGGGGAAACCAGTCATCTTTTGGAAATAAACCATCCCATATCCCTAATCTAAACTTCAAATGGTCCTTTCATCACCTCCCCTCAATCAAAATCTGGCTTTATCTGCAGGCCAACACTTTCCTCCTCTCCTTGCACAGCATTCCACACACATACCTCCGATTCCCCACCTTTCCCATGCCACACTGACATACCATTATGGGGCTTTCATTATTCCTTGTTCCCAAGTTCCTTTTCCTGATATTTTTTCCATCATCAGCTCTCAACAACCTCTATGGAAGTCCCCACCATTCTGTTTCCCCACCTTTCCCAACCCTTCTTTTTGCCTACCACTCTCAAGGATATTCTTTAGATGTCCTAGTCTCTTGCTCCTCCCCATTCTAGAAACATCATAGATAACCATTTCTTATAGTTTCTCAGCTGTCTCAAGTCTAGAGAACTTTATCCCCACTGATTTTATGTCATCAAGACACAAGCAGATCATACAGAACTGCTCCAGGCTCATGCTCTGGAGCCCTGAAACTCTCCTTTCAGCTCTGCAGGATCTCACACTCCCTTGATCTTACTGAACCAATGATCCCATCACTTCTCACTATTCTCTGAGTGTCCTCCTGGCTTTGCTTGCATCCTTACCCAGGCTACAGACTTCCCATTTTCGAGCCATGCAATCTCCTTAGGGGGGCCAAAACCATTTCTATGAGTTGTTCCCTCCAGCATTCCTCAAGGAAGCCATCAATGGCCCTTGGCAGTCCTTTAGTCACTCCTGACTCCTTCTCATGTTCCCCTCCCCCACAGGGCCTATCATAGCCTTTGCGTCACTCCCGGACTTTGCAGTCCATTCCTGTCACTTGCTCTTCAGATATCCTTCTTTACTAAAAATATTGTGAATATCTGAAGTAAGGAGTTTCCTCATTTTCCTCCCACTCCCTGTTGGCCTTCTCCTAGTTAGAACATTTATTATTTTCATCTTGGTACACTGTAATACCCTCCTAGCTGCACGACCCTATTCTCTCCTCCATTCCAATCCACTGTTGAATTTATTATTCCAAAGACCACATTCCTCTTGCTTAAATATCTTCGGTTCTCCCCATTGCTGCTAAATGACTTTACCTGCCAGCATGGCTGTTTTCCACACATACCCCATTTTGTCTGCTGCTAAATCTTTGCTTATGTTATTTTCTCTGTCTTGAGGGCCTTCTCTCCCTAGTTGCCACAGGATCAAATCTTATCTTACCTTAGTAAGTTCAAAAGCTATCTCAGACAAGGAGTTGTCCCTCAACCCTCCTACTAGAAGTGATTTCTTCCACCTTTGCTTTCTTATAGCTCTTGAATCCTCTTGCAGCATTTATTACATTCCACCCTGTATTATAGTTGGCACAAAAAACTGCAAAGTCCTTAAGGGTAAATGCCCTATTCTGCACATTTCTATATGCCTCCCAGCAGCAGCACAGCACATGACACACAATCCTGAATTATTTAGGGTGCATTTATTACAAATGACAGAAACATAGCTAACATAGGAAAGAAGAGAATTTGTTAGATAAACACTCACAGCAGTTCACACAGCAGTGGGCAGTAGAGGGGAACAGCTGGGCCTCAGGGACAACTGGAACTTGGGACTAGAATTCAATAGGACACATGTCTTTGCTTCTCTCTACATGTTGGGTTCATTCTGCTGCAGACGGGATCCCTCCACATGGCACTGAGAACTCCCAAGATTCACCACCTCCAAAGAGGGCTTAGATTCAAGTTTCAATTTGAAAAAAAAATGTTAGAGAGGTACTCTGACTTGTCCAGCCTGGGTCAGATGTTAGCCCTTGGCCAATCAGTTATGGCCAGGGGATTGAATGACCAAGTCAATTAGGAGCTTACTCTTGAGGTCTGGAGCCATTTTTAGAAAAGAGGAATCTTCATGAGCCAGGCAGGCACCCTAAGAATTATAGCACACCTGTATCCAACAAATTTATAACAAATATGTGTTCTTAATATTTATATTAATTGATATGAATTATGTAGTAGTACCATAAGAAGCCAATCATCTCTTAGGGTGGTTCTTTGTCATTTTAACCATGTACCTTATTCTTACCTATTTGTTAAAGTAGAACTTTTAATAGCTCCATTTGGTAAATCTAATTTCCAATTAGAATATATACTTGAAAGGAATAAAATTGATTCTTTCTTAAAGGACCTTTAAAATAAAAAATTTCCCTAATCTAGATAGGCCTTACCTACAACTAAAATGGGTTGATGAAATATATATATTTCGCCAAAAAAAAATGTATGCATATTTTAAGAGATGTTATCTATGCTCAAGCAGTAGTTCACCATAATCAGAAGTGTTAGGACGCTGATGGTAACCACTTTGAGCACCTCTTGTAATTGCAGAAGTCAAACGTGACTTGTTTTCATTTTTTGTTATTGGTATATATTAAATATTATAATTAATACAGTTTTTTCCTTTCTTAAAATGTGTATACATTTTTTGGGCACCCTCTGTCTATATGTATATGGAAGGTCAGATATATATCTGACCTCCGACAACAAAAAAATGGTATTAAGTCCAATTACAGCTTTTTGTTGTTGTACAAATTCCTCTGTATTTTGACTAATTCCCTTTCTTCCACTTCCACCAATGTTCTATAAGTATATCTTCAGTCCCAGCATTTATGGATATGGAGAGCATCTTTGTTTCTTTTGCCCACATTGGTCATTATTTGCTATGAAAAATTATGAACATATTCCTTAAGATTGGCTTTTCTAGCAGAGTCCCTTATGGCCAGGCTGTGACCCAGATTGGAAAGTGTGTCAAGGATGGGTTGGTTTTGTCACTTTGAGCTTTTTCACACTTTGAGATCTTTAATATCCAGAGTAGTAATTCTGACCCCTTTTATCAATGTCACCTTCACTGTAAATCAATAATAACTGAATAAACTAGAAGCTCTGGTCCTTGAGTCCTTGAGAGTTGGGGGATAGCAAGAAAAATCTTTTGTTTCAAATGAACACTTATGATTCAGGGAGGAAAGGAGTGAAGAGATGTAAGGATAGGAGAAAGTGGGCTTTTAACACTTTACACAATAGCCAAACATCTATATGAAAAGCGCATTAATTTATTTCAGATGACAGACAGATCAAATATCTAGACAATGGACCGAATATTTACTTCCATAGGTTTGGAGTTGCCAGATTAGCAAATAAAAATATAAGATGTCCAGTAAAATTTGAATTTGAGATAAATGGTAAATTGTTTTTAGTGTAAAAATGTCCCATGCAATATTTAGTAAATACTTAAAATAAAAAATTATTTGTAGTTTATCTGAAATTCAAATTTAACCACATATCTGATATTTTACCTGGTAATTCAACTGAGATTGAATATTTTGGATATAGATACTGTCTGAATTTTACTTTTAAGCCAGTAGTGATTTTGTTTTTAGGTATACATCCATAGAAATGAAGCCCTTCCCATGGGTTATCTACTTTTCCACCATCTTTGAAATGGAAATATAGACTGCTCTTCTCGATTCCAAACTTTCTTCTAGATAGCCCACACCCTTAGCAGAGAGCACTAAAGCATCAAAGTTTAATCAGTGGATAAGTTGAGTTAATGCTGTATTCTGTTAGTACACCATTATTAATTTGATTATCTCTAACTTTGAATACATTGTAGTGCTTAGTCCAGAGTCACAACCTTTAGTTCTCTTATAGACTCCTAAATACTAGTGATGCAGTCATCTATTCAAGAACCAGTTCTCAGTTCTCAAGCACACATTTTATGTGATGCACATTTCTAGTCTCTGTGAGATGTGCAAAGATATTTAAAATCCATTCAACAACTCTTTATGGAAAGTTTATTGTGCCAGGCACTAGGAATGCTATAGCGTTTCCACCCTTGAGGGACTCACAGTTATTGAGGAAGAACACATCAGATATTGTGGAAAAGGAACCAAGGTCTCCAACCCCAAGGAATATGCTGTTCCACTAACTACCAGGATTTTTGTTCTGCAAATGGAGTATCCAAGTTGAGGGCAAAAGCTGACTTGCTTAAGATAATAAAGAGAAGTTTTAAAGTTGGGTGAGAGGAAAGAAACAAGAGAGAAGAGGCAACTGGCTCTTTGGTGGGAAGAGAAAATATGTTGGATAGGGTAATGGATTAAGTTTCTGCTTGGTGATCTGTATGGGATGTGACCCCTCTTTCACAGACTCCAAAGAATCTCCAATAAAATGTCAATTTTCTCATTAATGTGTTGTGGTTTTGGAAGATATGACTAAGTGGTGAGTATGGCCTCAAAATGAGCATAAAATAAAAGCCAAGGCCCCCGAATGAGAGGCCCACCCCATATGGGTTACATCTTGGGAATCCTCATCTTGCATATTTGACAGTAGTTAAAGAATCCAGCTGCATTTCAGGTTAAGTTGTTGCAAAGAAGACAACCTCACCATCCATGCCAAACATTTGGATTTTTGTGTGATAGAGTGAAGATGCATCTGGCATAAGCTACAGTAATTCTTGGCATGAGTTAAATTTCTTTTGTTTCAAGCAAATCAAGGCCAATTAAGCAAGAAATAAAGGAGGATGTGGGGGAAGGGATTGGTGATACAATATATTGGAAGCACTTGGGAGAACTCACAAACTCAAAGGAAGAGCTGACCAGCTAGGCCTTGGGAAGGACAGAGGGAACCAGGGCTCCTCCAGGGACCTCAAAGGGACACAAAGCTCATGGATACTTTTTCTGGACTGCTGCTATCATGTGTTTCAGCTCTATTAACTTATCATCTCTGTTTACATTTTCCAGTTCCGGTAAGAGAATGTGATTAGTGCAACTGGAGTCAGCAGTCTCTACCCTTTGTGGACAGCCAGATAGTACAGATGTGGCCCATGGCAAAATCATCTGAGCTGGGCAGACTGCTCTTTTCATGTCTCTAATGTATCTCAAAACTAGCTGGACATGGTGTAATCTTAGGTGCTCATATTGTTGTGTCCTTTTGGTTTAACTGAGAGTTTTAAATTATTGCATCGCTCCCACACACACTAATTTTGAGGTTATACACTCTGTTTCCACTCTTTTGGTGGGTACCCCAGAATTTCCAACTTGCATACTTAACCTACAATAGTCTTTTTATTTTTTTGATTTTTAAGATTTTATTGGGGAATTGGTGGAGGGGAACAGCGTTGGGGAATCAGGGAAGGGGAACAGACAGGTTGCTGTTCTTCTGTTCCTCAGTCTAGTTGTGGAGGACCTCGCTTCACTGGCCCATGTTGGTGTTATCATTGCGCTCCTCCTGGGTGAGGCAGATGGGTCGCCAGCCCCTGGGCGACCACTCATGGCGGTTTGCGGCAGCTCACGCCAGCTGCCAGCCACTCACGTTAGCTCACGGCAGCCCACTGCAGCAGGGGCTGCAGCCTACCCCGTCGCCGGCGACTCACGGCAACCCAGCTCCAGGTCGAGCTGTTGTTCACCATCTTAGCTGTAGAGGGTGCAGCATCACTGGCCCTATGTGTGGGATCCAAACCGGAGCACTGCTGCTCAGAGCTGGCATCCCAAGCCAACTCTTAACCAACGCACCTCTTGGCCAGCCTTACAATAGTCTTTTTAAATCAATATCTTTACTCTTCTCCCAGGTATACAAAGAACTTATAATACATCAATTCCATCCTCCCTTACCTACCTATAGGTTGATTTTTTCATATATTTTAATTCAACTTTTAAAATACAACCAAAAATTATTAATTACAACTCTGTATTATAAATGTTCATTTGCATTTACCACTTTCTTTGTTCTTCACTCTTTTTATATCTTAAACATCCCATATAGAATCACTGGGTTTTTTTTTTTGTTTTGTTTCGTTTTATTTTAGCTGAGCCATCCTGCCGCCTGTTGGCAGCTTAGCTGCAGTTCAGCTCAGGCTGGGAATCCAACCGGCGACCAATTGCTCAGAGCTTGCACTCTTGAGCAAGCTCTTAACCGACTGAGCCACTTGGCCAGCCCTAGGATCACTGGCTTTTTTTGCCTCAACTATATCCTTTAGTATTTTTTCAGGAGCTTTTGTTAGTAATAAACTAACAATTTTTATTTCTCTGGAATATTTATTTTGTTCTTTTTTTAAAGGACTTACTTATGACTTTTATTGCATTATTTTGGAATTTTTTGTAAATTCATCTCCAGTGTAAAGAAAGTACATCTTCTTTAAAGCAAACCAGATAGTTGAGTATATGGATTTTCAAACTGAATAAGATAGGAATTGATTGTTCACTAAGGAATGTTCACAGCAAATTTGAAAAACTGATCTCATGTACCAAAATCTGTTTTTTCTCTTTTGAATCGGAACCATACTTTCTTCTTACCATCCTGAAAGTAGTACCTGTACTGCACTTCTTTCTACAGCCCTTATTCTCAACTACTTCCCACTAATTTCATTAGAATTATTTGTATTTATTTCTTAAATTTTATGCGCCATGATAAAGGAGAACTTTAGCGCATGGTGTGTAGTACCAGGTACTAAGGGAGCTTTCAACAAATATTTGTTGTATAAGTGAATTTCCTGGTTCCCATTATACTTAGTGGTTAATTCTTTCTTTCATTAACTTGACCTTGATATTACTGTACATATAAAAATTTTATGGCCATTAATATGATTTAACTTATTAACTTACTGTATAAGCAACTTTTCAGGAATCTTATTTTATAAGTATGGTATAACCAAACCATTATATTTCACAGGTTTGAAAAGTGTGTCATTTACATAATCACATTACTTTTACATAATTACAATGAATTTAGCATATGAAATTTTCTACCTGTAACAGTTTCAGATTGATTTAAAATATTAGTTTTGTTTATCTTGATAAACTTAAATATTTACAATGTCGGAATTGTTACATCTCTGGGGTATTAGGAAAAGCACTTAAAGAACTATTTTCATGAATGTAAAAAAAAAATCAAACCAAACAAAACAAAACCTTTTTATGCTGACATACGAAGATTTGCTGTCAACAGAGGAAGTATCATTGTCTTTCATAAGCCAAGCCTCCTGCTTTGTGTTTTTGCTAATTTTATTTCATTTATATTTGTGGCAAAGCTGTAAGATTATTTCCCCAGTGTATAGATAACAAAACTAAAATTTAAGAGTAAATGACTTGCTCAGAGCCACGTAAGTAGGAGGGATTTGAACCCACGTCTTTGGGCTCTAAGCCAGAGTTTTTGAGGAGTCATCCAAGAAATGGAGCTCTTTTTTGATGAACCAAATGAGATACTATTCTATTTGGTTTTGGGAAGTGAATAAGTAACCTGTGGAAAACTCTCAACAGCTATGGGAACATTTCTTAAACTAAACCTTATGGTTAAAAGTTCTCAGTGGATTCTTATCAAAGACCTACCACCTCCTTAGGCCTCCCAGTCCCTCATTTAGATACAAAACTTTCTAAAACAAATGTTTACTCAAATTCTATGGAAAGAGTACATCCCAGCTGTGTTCCCACTGCACATTTACTTATTGTATGTCTGTTTAGTTCTAATTTCATTCCTCAGTGTTTTATCATCACTTGTTTTTTTTTATGTTTTCTATTCTGGATTGTAATGTCTTTGAGGCATCCTATTATATTTACCTGAGATTCTTTTCTCCTACCTTGTTCAGTACTTTATACAGTCATAGAAGATGCTTTATAAATGTTGAACAGTATTGAGTTACAGCATTTAAAGTTCTTTACAATGTGCCCTCTTCACCTCTATGGTATTCTCTCCTATTACTTTCCTATAGAGCTAAGTGATTGTAGCCATTGTTTATCTGTCTTGTGCCTTTCCCCCCATTCTAAATGCCATTTCTCACCCTTTTTCTATTGATGGCCTGAATCCCAATCTCACCTCATCCAGGAGACCATTCAGATCATTAGAGGTCTCTGAATTTCCTTCTGCAATTATCATCGTTAGGGTGTATCTGACACTGAGCTTATCTCATTGTCAGTTATCTTTTCATTTCTGCCCAGCCTCATGTGAATTGTGAGTTCAAATCCCTGTACCTTTCTAGTCCTGAGCATTAGCTAACATGTCGTTCAAGAGATTCTCAGTGAATGTTCTGTTAGAGAAAAAGTTCATTGTAGTCACCTAGAAGCCGCTTTATTTAAAGCACTGCTGAGTAGTTTGGGGAGACATTTTAGAAGACAAAAAAATGAAGTGGCCTGCCAGCCAACATGACTCAACTGGCACTGAAATTAATGAAGAGAAAATAATCTCTGTAATATGAGCCAAGTAGTTCATATTTGGGTATAACTCTAGAAACAGCATTATAGCACTTTCTCTTCCCTTTCCTATCAGTCTCTTACTATTAATGCACACCCTTACATTTGTTGACCATGGTATTTCGTCTTTATTCTTAAAA
>NW_017731501.1:89759-133253 GCF_001890085.2 Hipposideros armiger | reverse complement strand
GTAGCCCATGGCAACCCACTGCCACAGGGGCTGCAGCCTATTCCGTGGCAGGCGACTCACAGGCAGCCCAGCTCCAGGTTGAGCTGTTGTTCAGCATCTTAGCTGTAGAGGGCAGTGTCACTGGCCCTCATATGTGAAATCCGAACCAGGGCCCTCTGGCATCCCAAGCCAGTTGTCAACCATCGCGCCACTCGGCCGGCCCCTCTATCCCGAGTTTTTAATTTTAAGATTTAAACTTTGTCATTTTAAAAATCCAATGATACTTTTTATGATTTACCATTTCCTGTAGATATTTCCAAATTTATATTTTAAATACTAAACATGGACGTTTTATAACTTATAACCACTAATTCAATACTTAAAAGTCTACATGGGTCTTTTTGTGGTTCTCTGCTGTTTCTGTTGGTTTCCTTGTGTTCTTGGATATTTTAAATTATATGCGGCTCACTGCTCTTAGAAAATTATTTTTGAAGGTGTTCTGTGGCCTAAGATGAAGGTGCCCTTCTTCAGTGAGAATTTGAATTTGTATTTACTTCTTTTAGTCTTGTAGGTACCCTTCTGTCTGGGACCACTTTAAACTTCATTCAGGGTTTAAGGTGTCTTAGACCACCCAAGTCTTTTGAATCCATGGGAGTAACCACCTGTAATTATGAAGTCTCATGGGTTTTGTTTCCCGCCCTTGCTCCTTCTGACCCAGTTAAATCTCCTCAAACTCCCCAGGGGAGGAAGCAGGAAGGTGACTTCGCCTTTGAGAGCTCCACTTCATGTGGAAGCTTCCATTAAATCTTTACCTCTTGAGAGTCCTGGTCTTTAGTTTCTGTCCCTTTCACAATGGGAGCCTGTGAAAACCACGGCTCAGTTTCTCAGACCAGTTTGGCAAACACAGGACAAAAGTAGTTCAGCGTGCTCTGCTTACCTCTGAGTTTTGCTTTCTCTTAGCTTTTGGCCTGATAGTTCTTTCCTATTTAATCAGTAATTTGATGCTTTTATGAAACTTCTTTTTTTAATTCATCATTTTTAGATACTCTTAGCCAAAGGGTATCTCTGAATCACCTGACTTACCGTGAGGAGCAATGTCTGGCCACATAGCGTGAATGCTCTTTAGGCCTTCAGCCAGTTTAGTCTCTCAGGGAAGCTAATACTGCATCCTCTCCTGTGAGGCAAGGGCATCTGCTCTGTGTCAGTCAAATGTCTAATGATCTTTGGAGGACTAAAGGTTTATAACTGTCTTGAGGCACATCATTCTAAAAAGATGTGGGGGTGGGCAGAATTTCCATTGTGGGGCCTTTGAAATACTTCTTCCATCTTGCACCAAAAGCAGTCCCTCCATATCTAAACTCCACACTTGGAAAGAGGAAACATCTGATGGATAACATGCCTATAGTAGCCCTTCCACCCACGGTCTCTGGCTTCTATCATGGTAAATATAGGGGATGTTCACCACACTTTATTCCTAATGGGTGGAATCTGCCTAAAGAGAGATGGGCACTTACACCTTCCAAAAATCAAGTTCTGTCCTTATTTTATTTAGGAATCTGCTATGTCCATATAGAGGCTATATGGGAGAGAGGAGGCAGAAAAGTAAGGTAGCTAGCAGGAAAGAATTTCTGGGGGAAGATGGAGAATTTGATTGCTTCTGCTTTTGATATTCAAATGCTCTGCCCTGTCTCTCCATAAAATGTGGTATAAATTAATGATTTTGCATTATTGTGTTGAATTGTCTGCTTGGGGGGGGGATGCAAAAAATTAATGAGTATGATGTCAAGATTGGTATTAGACTACCCATGGAATGCTTTACTATTTTGACAACCTGCTTGGCCCCTGTAGCTATTTGAACTTGCAGCTCTTGATGAGAATGATAATATTAGGTTCCCAAAAGAATGAGACCAATGAGGAGATGGTAACTTCCATTTAAATAGCACAGGAGAATGAAACCATTAGCCAGGGAGACTTTAAAATCAGGTGTTGCTTAAGCAGAATATCTTAAAGAGAAGACAGATATGATAATCATTTATAGCTACAGATTCAGGTTCACCTAGTATTTATCAAGGACATATTATGCACTAGGCTCTAGGCTAGGCATTTTTAAAACCATAATTCATTATATTCAGAACAAAAGAATTAAGCCCTTTCTTTGGTGTTGAGCAAGAAACTGTGAAAAAAGAAAACTATTTTAAGACTAAGGAAGGAAGAAAGGTTCTCACTAGACATTATCCCATGTAGGGAAAAATATTTCAGGAATATATCCTGGAGGCTCAAGGGCACATTTTAAAGCTTAAGTCTGAATAATACACCACTTAGTTAAGCCTTCAGTTTCTCTAAAGGACATGGTAAGAGTCCTAAACATAAGGTTTTTTTTTCTGTATTAGTTGTCCATTTTAGTTCATCTTACATGTTAACTTTAAGCAAAGATTGTACAATGTAGCTGTGAAATCCACTGTCCATGGGATAAGGATTCTTAGTATATAGTGAAAAAAGTGGTATACAACTATGCCAAAGAAGGGAGCACCTTGTGCCTATATAGGAAGCTTTTTCTACAGGGAAAGCACCTGACTTATTTCTCGTTGATGGCATGTGTTATATACTACCCTCCATTCTAGCTGTTTGTAGATGCCTTCTATCTCATATTACACCTCTGATTTCTTAGACATGCTGGGGCATTCTTTTTTGACCACAGTGAGTGGTCATTTCAGGCAATAAATAATAAGAGGCAATATGCAGTGGAGAGATCTAAATACTAAGGCCAGCTCTGCTACTAAAGACAGGATAAACTCAAGTGTAGCACGTGCTTGCTCTTTCTCTCTCTCCAGTTTTTGTTCTTCCTTCCTTTCAATAACAGAATTACAATTTTCATCAGTTATCCATTCCTTGCTCATGTAGTCAATGTGCTTTGGGAAAATCTGACCCAACTTCTGGCTCCAAGGGTGTATTAGTCAGGGTTTTCCAGAGAAATAGAAATACATACATAATGTATATATATTATATATATGAATGTATATATATATATATATATATATATATATATATATATATGGAAAAAGAGAGAGAGTGTTGGGAGCCGGCTGCACCTCAGTATCTGACATGCCTATCACACTGCTATTGGGACAAATCCTGAAGCTCTGGCTGAGAAACAGATGCTGCTTTATGTTTTGAAAAATTTTAAATTCCCCTTTGGATGCCCCCAGTAGGATAAAAGATCTGACACCCCTTCTTATATTGATTGTTTTATTTTCTTTAAATAAGTGAGTTTTGGACATATTATGATAATTCTGTTTTACTGTTAGTTTCTTAAAGATAGATTCTTAGTGATAGACAAGTTATGCACCTTATAATTCTAAAGATCCTGTTTAGCCAGTAGTGTTTGAAATAGTTGCTAAGTAGTAAACATCCTTTAAGTGCCAAGGCAGGAACTCAGCTCTGGCCATTAGTGGAAGAAATTGATACATAGTTAGGATAAGTTAGTCATTAGTGAAGAACAGATCCGGCTGTACCCTGCAAAAGAAACATCGTGAGGAAGTAAAATTTGGTGAAAAGCAAACTTCTAAAGAAAATGGACCCTGGGAAGGAAGGAACATTGAAACTATGTAGAAAACAATTTCCTAATGGGTAAAGGTTTAAATGTGGAAAAACAACTTTGGGAAAAACAGCTCAATGACGTAAATAGTTACCTGCCCAGTATAAAAAGGACAGGCTGTAAAAATAAAGTGAGACATTAATTCTTGAAAAACACTTCTCTGTCTCCGCGTTCTTTCCTCGCCGACTCCGTCTCCACCTAAGGGAACCCCTGGACTTGTGGGAGCCGGTCTCCCGCAAGAGAGAGAGAATTTTATTATAAAGAATTGGCTCATGTGAGTATGGAGGCTGAAAAACCCACCATCTGCTCTCTGCAACCTGGAGAACTAGGAGAACTGAGGGTTTAAGTTCCAGTCTCAGTACAGGAGGAAATTGATGTCCCAGCTCAAAACAAGGCAGAGAGGACTAATTCTTCCTTACCCTCCCCTTTTGTTTTATTCAGGCCTCCAACAAATTGGATGAGGCCCACTCACACTGGGGAGGGCATTCTGCTTTAGTCAGTCTACCAATTCAATTTTTTTTTTTAAATTGGGGAATTGGGGGATGGGAACAGCACTGGGGAATTGGGGGAAGGGGAACAGACAAGTTGCTGTCATTTTGTTCTTCAGTCTAGTTGTGGAGGACGTCGCTTTACTGGCCCAAGTTGGCACCATCATTGTGCTCTTCCCGGGAGAGGCAGATCAGTCGCCGGCTTCTGGATGGCCGCTCACTGCGGCTGCTGGCCGCTCATGCTGGCTGCCGGCTACACAAGGTAGCTTATGGCAACCCACTGCAGCAGGGGACTGCAGCCTACCCATCGCCGGTGACTCATGGCAGCCCAGCTCCAGGTTGAGTTGTTGTTCAGCATCTTAGCTGTAGAAGGCAGTGTCACCGGCCCTCATATGTGGGATCTGAACCGGGACCCTCTGGCATCCCAAGCCAGTTCTAAACCAATGCGCCACTTGGCCAGCCCCTAGCAATTCAAATATTAATCTCATCCAGAAATACACTCACTGATACATCCAGAATAATATTTGACCAGATGTCTGGGAACCCCGTGTCCCAGTCACATCAAATGAACCATCACAAGGAGGCAAACCTTGTTTTGTTTTAACAAATCATCACATTCTGTCATCTGTTGGCCACAATGATTGGTCAAAAATGGGCAAGTAAGTCACTCCAGGCCGATGAAATGCAAGATGAGATATTTGCTGGAGACTGAAAGGAAAAAACTTTCTTACTCTTCTATGATAGTGACCTACAGAGGTGCTCTTTTCCACCTGAACATGAATGAAAAAGCTTAAGTCCATGAAAGTTGCTGGTAGTAATTTTGTGATGACAGAGAAGCCAGCCTTGAGATACAGTAGACAGTGTGGAAGGCAGAGAAAGAGGTGAAAATAAACTGGACCATTGGTGAAATTATTGAGTCTGGGATCAAGGTTTTCCTGAAAATGACCATATATCTAGACTTTTTAGTCATATGAGCCAGTAAATTCCCTTTATCGTGCAAGTTGTTTAGGGATATATTTTCTATTACCTGCAACCAAAAGATTCCTAACTAACACAATCAGGATTTAGATGTGATGACCAATGAAGACCTCTTTTAGCTTTTAACATTCAATAATTCTATTAAGTACAATACCAGAAAAAGAAACCATTTTTGCTAGGAAATGTGAGCAGTTGGTAAATATGAACAAACTTGGCCATCTACGTCAAGAGAGTTGACCATGTATCCAAAACTTGAGACCACCATAGAAATTCTGCAGAGCTACAGGCTACATTTCTTTGGAAAAGGAGCAGTTTGCCACCCCAAAATATGCTTCTTTGGGACATTGATTATTTTACGGTGGTTATTTTTTATTTTAATTTCTCAATTACAGTTGAATAAGCTGGTTATTTTTAAGAAATAAAATACTCAAGAAGAACCTTTGATCTTTGCCCTAACTGCCTAAAACAATTTAGATGGAGGACTTGATCTCGGAAGGGAGCTATCATCATAGATAACTATATTTAAATATAAAATAGGTGTGATAGGGAAAAACCCAGCAAGGCCTGTTAGATCACAGTCCTCTCTGTATTCTATTGTTATAGGTTGCCCAGTAAATAACAGTTTATCCAAAATTTTCTTTTCCATCTCCATGCGAATTGCCTTACTCCCCTCTGAAGTCCCAAACTACAACCGCCTTTTCTCCTTAGCTCAAGATGGTATATAAGCTTCAACTGTCTGCTTTGCCCTCAGTCTCATATTCTTATGAAAACCTGTACATACATATGTAATTAAATTTAGTTATATTCTCCTATTAATCTGCCTGTGTCATTCTATTTATTCCACTAGCCAGAAGAACTAAGATGAGAAAAGGAAAAATTTCCCCCTCCAAGAACATTGTTTCCCAATAGCCATCTGAGGGTTCACCTGAGTCTTTATAGAAAGGGAGTGTTGACAAGATCCAAGATGGCGGAGTAGATAGATCCTTCCATGAACACATTAAAATTGCAACTAAATTATAGAACAATCAACCTGCAGAACCATCTGAAGTCTAGCCAAACAAAGCCCTATGACTAAAACTATAAAGAAGTCACGTTGAGACTGGTAGGAGGGGAGGAGACGCGGAATGGGCCTCACACTTGTGTGTGGCGGTTGAGAATCAGGATGGATATCTCAGTGGTCTTGGTTCCCCGGAGAAGTGAGGGACCCCAGCCCCTCACACCAGGCTCCCCAGCCCAGAGTACTGGTGCCAAGAAGAGAAGCCTCTACCACATCTGGCTGTGAAAAACAGTGGGGATTCTGGACCGTTTGGGTGGGCCGGAAGGCTGTGGAACCCAGGCATCCTTTTAAACAGCCCACGCACAGACTCATTCGCTCGCAGGCACTCACCTTGGGCTCCAGCGGAGAGGCGGTGACTCCAGGGGCCTCGGAGATACATGGACAGGTAGACTAGGGTGTGTGGCTTCAGAGAGAGGACTGGAGGACAGTCAGCATTTTCCTGGGGAGGAATCCACCTTCCATGCTGCGGGCAGGCGGGCACCATCTTTTCTGTGTTAAACCCGCCCCCACAGGCCAAATGTAAACCTGATTGGCCTGATGAACTACACTGCTCCACCCTGCTGATGCACTAGCACACTGCCTCACCCAACTCACACACGATGGAGGCACTTTTTCCTCAAGCAGCCAGCCCCGCCTACATTGCACTCTTTCTTGGAAAACTATCAGAGTTTGGAAGGACCCAAGCAGGTGATGACTGGCCTTGGTGTGCTCTGAGACTTTTGCTCTGTAGCTCCAGGCTCAGCACTGACATCAACCCAGAATTTACATTAACCTGGTGACCACAATTCTTCCTACCTTAGAGACTCCCTGAGACCGTGCCTCACCTAACTCGTGTACCACACAAAGCATTATCCGTGGTTGAACCATAAGGGAGCCGGCAGATGGCAGCAGGCCTCAGGGTGTCCTGGCTTTTTGCAGAGCTATCCCAGACCCAGTACTGGTGGCAGCCATCCTCAGTTTGCAGCATGGCCTCTCTTATGGGCCTCAGGTCCAGCACAAGCAGCAAACAACTGCAGATTGTTTTGTAGTTTCTGCTAGGTAGCCCCTAGCTAGTCACAGGCAGCAGGTGACCTGGGCCTGTACCAGAACCCCTCCCAAGAGGCCCCAGAACCAACATACCTGGAGCTTGGCTTCAGACCACAGCAGAGGACCATGCAATTAGCCCCACAAGAGACACACACAAAGGGTGGTCTCAATAGGCACCAGAGCCCACTGAGACTAATCTACCTCAGTGGGGTAAGCCTCCCACACAGCAGTCCATAAGCTATGGATGTGCCAAAACCCCACAACTCATCAGCCTAAGGGTCAAGCCCATCTACTGATGTGCCATCACATCAATCAAGGCACATCAATCAATAGCAATCAAGGCTCAAGTATAACAGGAGGGCACATACAACCCACACAGGGACACTCCTGGAGTACCTAGTGCAGGAGACCAGGAAGACTGTGCCGCTAGGCCCCACAGGGCACCTACTATATAATGCCACTTGGCAAAGACTGGGAGACATAGCAAATTTACCTAATACATAGAAACATACACAGGGAAGCAATCAAAATGTGGAAACAAAGAAATGTGTCCCAAATGAAAGAACAGGAGAAAATGCTCAGTTGGCCAGAGTGTGTGCCCTGAGCAATAGCGCCGCCAGTTCGATGCCTACATTACCCAGTGAGCTGCACCTGAGTTGAGCTGCCATTGAACTGCCAACTGGTGAGAGCATGTGCTCTTAACAACAAGGTTGCTGGTTCTTCTCTTGCACGGGATGGTGGGCTGCGCCCCACTGCAACTAGATTGAAAGCGGCGACTGGACTTGGAGTTGATGGGTCCTGGAAAAACACAATGTTCCCTTCCCCAATTCCCCAATTTAAAAAAAAGACAAAACCCTTACATATGTTGCCTACAAGAGACTCACTTCAGATTGAAAGACACACAAAGACAGAAAGTAAAGGGATAGAAAATGGGATTTCATGAAAATGGAAATGAAAAAAGCAAAAAACAAAAAAAGCTGGGGTCACAATACTTATACCAACAAAATAGACTTTAAAACAAAGGCTATAACAAGAGACAAAGAAGGACCCAGTAATCCCACTTCAGGGTATTTATCTGAAGAAACACAAATGCTACTTTGAGGGGACCTGTGCATCTATGTGTTCATTGCAGCATTGTTTACATTGGCCAACATGTGGAGGCAGCATGCGTGTCTGTCAATGGAAGAATGGATAATGAGAAGGTGGTAGATATACAGTGGAATATTGCTTGGCTTTGGAAGGAAATGGGTTTTTGCCATGTGTAGCAGCATGGATGGACCTGAGAATACTTTGCTGAGTGAAGTGTCAGACAGAAAGACAGATGCAATGTGATTTCACTTATATGTGGAATCTAAGAACAAAATTAACAAACAAAAGAGAAACAAAGTCATAGATAAGAAAATTTTTTGATGATTGCCAGGTGGGAAGGGGTTTGGAGGTGTGGGTGAAAAGGGGGAAGTGATTAAGAAGTACAAATTTGTTGTTATACAGTAGTTATGGGGATGTAAGGTTCAGCATAAGAAATACATAGTATTGTTGGGCCGGCTGAGTGGCGCGTTGGTTAAGAGCTGGCTTGGGACACCAGAGGGCCCCAGTTCAGATCCCACATATGAGGGCCAGTGACACTGCCCTCCACAGCTAAGATGCTGAACAACTGCTCAACCTGGAGCTGGGCTGCCATGAGTCGCCAGTGATGGCGATGGCGTAGGCTGCAACCCCTGCTGCAATGGGTTGCCATGGGCTACCATGTGTGGCCAGCAGCCAGTGTGAGTGGCCAGCAGCCGCAGTGAGCGGCCGTTCAGAAGTCGGCGACTGATCTGCCTCACGTGGGAAGAGCGCAATGATGGTGCCAACGTGGGCCAGTGAAGCAACGCCCTCCACAGCTAGACTGAAGAACAAAAGGACAGCAACTTGTCTGTTCCCCTTTCCCCAATTCCCCAGCACTGTTCCCATCCCCCAACTCCCCAATAAAAATCTTTAAAAAAGAAAAAAGAAAAGAAATACATAGTATTGTAATAACTATGTATGGTGTCAGTTGGGTACTAGATTTGTTGGGGTGATATATGAAAGGAGGTTGGGGGGCAGGGTGAAAAAGGTGAAGGGATTAAAAAGTACAAATTGGTAGTTACAAAATAGTCAATGGGATGTAAAGTAAAGCATTGGGAATATAGTCAATAATATGGTAATAACTATGTATAGTGCCAGGTGGTACTAGTCAGGGGGATCACTTCCTAAATTATATAAATGTCTAGCCATATGCTATACACCTAAAATTAATATAAGATAATATTGAATGTCATCTGTCATTGATAAATTTAAAAAGGGTAGGAAGAGGAAGGGGAATAAGAGGTCAAAATTTCCATATATAAAACAAATAAATCATGGGGATGTAATGTACGGCATAGGAAATATAATCAATAATATTGTGATAGCATTGCATGATGTCAGATGGCTGCTAGACTTATATCATGGTGGTGACTTCTTTAGGTATATACGTGTTGGATAACTATGGTGCACACCTGAAACTAATATAATGTTGTATGTTAGCTGTATTTTTAATTAAAATCTTTAAAAAAGAAAAGAAAGAGTGTCTTATTTTTGTGTATTTGGCACTGTGAACAGTGCCTGGCACAGAGTAGGCCCCGAATAAATGGAAGAATGTATTTAACAATTATTTATTAAGCACCTATTATATGCCAGGTACTGAAGGAGGTGCTGGTATAAAGCAACGCACACAACAAAGCCAGTGCTGGGAGTGGGTGGCATGAAGGGGCTTCTGGGGTGCTGGTAATGTTTCAGTCCATATAACCAGGTGCTGATTATCTGAGTGTATTTATGTTGCAAAAATGTATCAAGCTGTTCACTTATGATTTGAGCACGCTCTGTATCATTGCTTTACGTCCACAAAATGTTTACAAAAATAAAACAAAACAAGGAAGAAATCCGTACTCTCAGGAAGTTTACATTCCCATCAGAGGAGACAGACAATACAAATAATAAGTAATATGTTGGGAGGTAATAAGTGCCATAAAATATGACTGTAAGAAGAAAGAATGAATTCAGTGAGCGCTAAGATGTGGTAGAAGGAGCACTTGGATATAGCGTCATGTGTACAGAGTACCCAGGCTCCCAATTATCTGTCTGAGAAGCTCCATTCTTAATAGCTTTCCAAGGTCAGACTCACTATTGTGCTGCTACCAAATTGAGCTGAGGATGATCATGCCATGAATGGATGTGGGATGACTGAGCTCATTTTTAAAACCTGACTCACAAAATAGTGCCAGGAAATCTATCTTCATCTCTGATTCACCAAGCATTGGAAGCACTTGATCAGATATTTAGCACATCATTCTCGATATTTCAGAATATTTAGTGAGAAGTGTTTGGCTTGCTGAGATAGAAAATACTTTTTTCCCCATGCCTAGCAGGCAGTTTTGGAGAACCTGTTGTATGACCAGCACTGTGGAATTTCAGTTCTAAGTTCAGTTCTAAGACACAGTTCTAACTAAAAGAAGTGTTATCATCTTAAGTAACAAGACTAATACACGTAAAACGACAGAATAATATACAAATTTTAAAAGTCAAACAGTATCACTTGCATGGTGTCCTGTGTCTCTTCATAGCATTTGCCACACGTGCCACTTTATTTTTATACTCGTATGTGTGGGTATTTGATCGTTTGTCTCCTCACTAGCTTATATGCTCTACGAGTCTGGGACAGGTCCAATTATTTCACTATTGTAGTCCTCAGGATGTAGCAAAGTGTGGGGCACAGAGTAGGCACTTGACTCACATTTGCAGAATGAAATAACTGAATGTAAGAAAGTAACCACATCAGAAAGGCAGAGTAATTTAGTGGTCAATAGCATAGGTTGTGTGGTTAGGTAGATCCACCACTTCCTAGACGATTAGTTGTATGTTCCTTGGGTGACACCTTTATGCTTTTATTTTTTAAATAAATTTTTAAAAAAAGTTTTACAAAAGTTTTCTCTTGTATAAAATGAGAAGTATCATTCCCACCACAGTAGTTCACTATGACGAGTGAATGAAAAGTGTACAATACCTTTCACATAATAACCGCTCAATAAATGGTACTTATTGGTATCTCAATTGTTGTTTTAATGCAGTTTAGTTGCAGACATATCAGAAACCATTAATCCAGTTTTTAGTCTTTATTCCTAAAAAAAGAAAAAATAGGAGATGTTGATCCTGTCCATATGCATTCTTCATACACTTGCTCCTTTTGATGAAGCCCCAAAGACTTCTCTGTGCGAGCATTTCACTTGTTGAAATCCAGCAGACCTGGTTGCTGTCCCTCTCTGGGCTGTGTTGGTGAACTGACTGCAAAACATCAAAGCTTGCAGGGCAGCCGCAGGACTTGTAGCGCTCAGGTTACATGCAGCTCTGAGCACTCAAACCCACAGTCCTTAGAAGCCCTGTGGAAACCCACAGTGAGTCTTCAGGACCTGATATCTCAAGGATCTTCTTCCCGTGAAATCACGGAGGCTGCTCTTGGATCAGGGAGTCATGATTACTAGTTAGAACGAATATTCTCATCTCACTAACACCAATAACAATTTCAAAAGGGATTTTAAATCTCCTTTACATTCCAACATGATCAAATGAGTGTTCCCCACATAGGAGGAATGGCAAACAAGGTTGGTGAGAATCCAAAATAAAATCATCTGCCCAACAGTTTACTGGCAAAGGAAGCAGTTTCTACTCAGGCTTGACCTGAGTGAAAAGAGGCAGACGGGCCACGTGCAGGACCGGTGATAAGCTCCAAAGTCTAACCTCCCCTGCCATATTCTAGATGTCACAGATCACCCCCCACCCCCAAATTTCCTCATTAAAAATTCATTCTTTTAGTAAAATTATTAACCTTTCCTTACAGTTCTTTCAATGCAAATTCTTTTGGAAGTCCTCCCGTTATAGACAATATTAACATTCTGGTATGAATTGATGTAACCGCCCCTTTATCCCTGCCCCCAGAGGGGGGAACTAAATAGGCCCATGGGGATGGCAGAAAAGGAGAAGCGGGGAAGGGGCTTGGGTTGCAGAGGTGAAGGGCACTGGGTGATGGAGGTGGCTTGTCTCAGTCTGTTTCACAGTTGTAGAAGCCTGAGCCAAGTTTGGAAGCAGGGAATATGCTGGGCTTTCCATTTGAAGCATTGAGGTTTTGATGGTCTCTCTAGTGAGAGGACTGTGTGATTCAAAGAAAAGAAACAGCTTATAAAAGTAACTCACATGACTTATCAGGGAGATTACTTCATAGACTATGTAGATGCCTGACCACTGCACTGTACACCCGAAGCTCAAGTAGAATAATATTGAATTATATATATATATATATATATATATATATAGTCATATAGTCATTGTATGTATATATATATATATATATATATATATATATATATATATATAGTCATATAATCATGGGATGTAAAGTACAGCATAGGGAATAGAGTCAATGGAATTGTAACAGCTATATACGATGTCAAAGGGGTGGTAGACTTGGGGAGGTTATCACTTTGTGAGGGATGTAAATGTCTAATCATTATGTTGTTTTGTATGCCTGAAATTAATATAATAAAAAAAGTAAAAGAAAAAAAAAAGATGAACCTCCAAAAAAAAAAAAGTAACTCACACACGTATTTATTTGTATTCACTGAGTGCCTATGACTCACCCCGATCCCCTACCTTTTGTGGGGCATGAAACAAAGGACAAATGAAGACCCTGACCTGAGGCCCCCTCCACTCTCATCTCTCACCTGACACTTCCTCCCACATCAGGAAGGGCCCTGTGCGAACTGTGTGGATACTTCAGCCTATCTAAGCTCTGCCCACACACCTCTTGGCTAAAGTCAAAGGAGGATGGACTGGGAGGTAGAGGTCTGTGCAGACTCTAGAGGTGGGCTTGAGGCTATTTGTGCAGATAATTGCAAAGTGTGAGTTCTTGGTGTGAGTTCTGGAAGCAGGGGAGTGGACTCCACGTGGTACATCCACTTGGCCATGCAGACTTTTCACCTGATGAGTGGGCAGGGCCAGAGGAGGAACAGGGAGTGCCTCCTACAGCCTGATGGGTGAAAGGGCAGTACAGACTCTAGGAGCTGGGAATACATGAAGAATATCTACAAGAATCTCTGCTTTATGGTGCTTCCATTCCAGCAGAGGGAGACAGGCTATAAACACATATGTGAGTAAATAAGTAAATAGCTATATATAGTGTATTTGACAGTAATAAGTACTCTGGAAAAAAAAGAAGTGCAATTTTAAACAGTGTGGTTCAAGGAAGGTGTATTAGCTCCCTGTGGCCGCTATAACAAAGTACCATAAATTAAGTGGCTTAAATAACAGAAATGTATTGTGTCACAGAGTCTGAAGTCAAGGTGTTGGCAGGGTTTGTTCCTCCTGAGGGCGATGAGGGAAAATTAGTTCCATATCTGTCTCCTAGCTTCTGGTAACCTCAAGCATTTCTTGGCTGGTAGATGGCTGTCCTCTCTCTGTGTTTTCATTTCATCTTTCCACTGTACGTGTCTGTCTCTGTGTCCGAATTTCCACTTTCTATAAGAGCACGAGTCCTATTGGATTAGGGGCCCACCCTAGTAAATGACTTCATTATATCTTGATCATCTGCAGCTTATTTGCAAATACAGTCATATTCTCAACAGGTACTGGTGGTTAGGACTTCAGCATCTTTTGTGGGTATACAATTCAATCCCTAACAGAAGGTTTTATGGTGAAGACAACATTTGAACAAAAGCCTGAAGGTGAGGGGGAAAGAAAATGAGCCGTGTTGAGATCTGGGGAAAGAGCACTACAGCAGAAGAAACAGTAAGTGGAAAGAAAGGCTCTGTTTTCTCCTCCAAAACAATATTTTGGTGAGGTAATATAGTGAGCCTGAAAGGTCAAGGATAACGCACTAGGCTCAGAAATGACCCACCGGCGTCTCTGTGGTGTCTTCTATAACCTCATGGCCCATCCATTTAAAATGTCAAAGACTCTTACATTTCCCAAGCATAGCATAAGGTCTTTGACAGGAGAGCATGAGTCTCCTATCTCTTTTTACTCTCATGTGCTCCGTGGATGTTTGTAGGTGATGCGGAGGGGACATTTGCACCGTCTTCTTTCATCTCCACTCCAAGAAATGGCTTGTACTCAAAAGCACAGGAAGAGCCCCCGATACAATAAGAAATCTGGCTGGAGGCAGGTAAAGCGACAAAGACAAAACATTCAAGTTTATCATTAAAAGGTGCCTATGGAATTTTGTTATTGATGTTGTTATCCTGTCGTGATCAGCCCCAGGAATATCATCATTGGTAGTTTTGATTCACATTCTCTTAGCTTTTAAAATCCTATCCTGACAATGAAAATTAGAGAAGTAAAAAAAGAGTAAGCACATTTTCTGAAATTAAAATTTAGAGTATGAGGACCTGTCTTGAATGGAAATTTGACAACAAATGATCTACTCCGGCATTACAAAAGGACCAATGTAACATCGAAAGTTTTCTCATTGATTTCATTTCAACTCACTTGGGAAGTGAAATGAGCAGCTCTTCATACTTCCCCTAAATCATCCCTGACCTTCTGCCTCACTTATCTCCAAGTTGGAATGCTCTCTTGAGCCATCAGCCATCACCCCACCCTGGGCGCCTCCCCCATGCCTTCCATCCTGCCCTGGCCTCAGATAACAATCCTTTCCAAACAGGCTTTGTTCTCACCGTGTTTAAAATGCTTCAGAGTAAAACAGAATGTGAGCGAGAACCAAAGTCCCTTCATTACATTCTGCACACCTTCCTTTCACATTCCATATCTCACTCTTAGCTGGAGGGGGCCGGCTTCTTTCCCACTCATGACTCCCCCAATTCCGCCTGATTTGGCCCAGGCTTGTTGGGAGACTAAGTTCTTTGTTCCCGTCCTCCGTGTGGCTCTGGGCACCCTTCCTAGCAAGCCCCATGCCTGCAACAGCCTCCTCCTTGTCTATCAAAAGCCTGTTCGGTATCCAAATCCTCGCATAAGGCTCTGGCCCCGAAGCTATTTTCTGGTGACGTTCACCCTCGGCTTCGTCTCCCTCAGGCTGGGACAGGAAGCACAGAAACATGTTTATAGGATGGCAGAGGGAGCAAAAGAACAAAAAGCAGCCAGTTTCATCGCCTTGCACTTTCTGGGGTTTTAAGAGTAGAAATGTGTACTACACAGCTTCCCTTCTGGGGCTTTCTTCTCTCCTCCAAAATGGAGGGTCTTGTTGGATGTGAGGGCTGGCTGCCCTAGGCCTGGTGGTTTCTTTCAGCATGAATGTTGGGATGGGAAAGGGAGAAAGATGAACAAAAGGCCTTGTGTATGCCCAGCAATATCTCCTAGGAACCCATAAACACCCAAATATCCTTGAAGGACTCAGAAATTAATTCATGTTGAGCATCCTTTAGGTGCCTTGCACATCGTATTTCTTGTGGTTTTATCTTGACACACACACACACATGCACAAACCACTGCGGGTAGGTTTTATTACCCTCGTTTATAGGTGCAGAAACTGCGGTTTGCAGTGGTAAGTGCCTTGCTGGGTCACATAACAAGTAAGGGGTGGAGGTTAAACAGAATTCAGGTCTGAATTCAAAGTCTATGCTCTTTCATTTCCCCTTATTTCAAAATAAATATTGTTATCTTTTTGATTATCTATTTAATACATATTTTTTATCGAAAATTGAAAAGACAAAATAAAGTACAAAATAATAACAATCAATAATTCCACCATCCGGAGATAGTTATTAATAACATGTTAGTGTCCTTTTCTCCAGTCTATGTTAGGACATACTGTTTTATGTACTGCTTCTTTTGACGTTTTACATTTTGTTGTTTGTTTGTTTGTTTTTAAATAGACTTTATTTTTAAGAGTGGTTTTAGGTTCACAGCATAATTGAGAGGAAGGTACAGAGAGTTAGTTTCCACAGTCCCCCTACACTCAATGTGCACAGCCTCCCCCACTACTGACATCCTCTAACCCATGACCCTACTCAGACACGTCATTATCACCTAACATCCGCAGTGTACATTAGGGTTCACTCTTGGCGTTGTACATTCTGTGGGTTTTGACAAGTGTATAATGACACATATCCACTATTATAGTGTCATGCAGGATGGTTTTACCGCTCTAAAAATCCTCTGTGCTCTGCCTGTTCATCCCTCCCTCCCCGCCCCCTGAGTTCCTTACTGTCTCCATGGCTTTGCCTGTCTCAGAATGTCATACAGTTGGGAACATATAGTGTGTAGCCTTGTCAGATTAGTTTCTTTCATTTAGTCATGTGTAGTTAAGGTTCTTCCATGTCTTTCAAGGTTTGGTAGCTCATTTCTTTTTAGTTGTGAATACTAGTCCATTGTCTGGATGTACCACCATTGATCCCTTCATCTACTGAAGGTCATCTTGGTTGCTTCTAATTTGGACAGTTATGAGTAAGGTTGCTGTAAATATCTGTATTCAGGTTTTTGTGTGGACAGAAATTTTCAACTCATTTGGGTGAATACCAAGGAGCATGATTACTGGATTATATGGTAAGAGTATATTTAACTTTTTTTTTAAAGATTTTTATTGGGGAGTTGGGGGGATAGGAACAGTGCTGGGGAATTGGGAGAAGGGGAACAGACAAGTTGCTGTCGTTTTGTTCTTCAGTCTAGTTGTGGAGGACGTTGCTTCACTGGCCCAAGTTGGCACCATCATTGTGCTCTTCCTGGGCGAGGCAGATCAGTTGCCGGCTTCTGGACGGCCGCTCACAGTGGCTGCGGGCCGCTCACGCTGGCTGCTGGCTACACATGGTAGCCCATGGCAACCCACTGCCACAGGGGCTGCAGCCTACGCCATCGCCGGAGACTCACGGCAGCCCAGCTCCAGGTTGAGCTGTTGTTCAGCATCTTAGCTGTGGAGGGCAGTGTCACTGGCCCTCATATGTGGGATCCGAACTGGGGCCCTCTGGCGTCCCAAGCCAGTTCTTAAGCCATCGCGCCACTCGGTCAGCCCAAGAGTATATTTAATTTCATAAGAAACTGCCACACAGTCTGCCACAGTGGCTATTCCATTTTGTATTCCCACCAGCAGTGAATGAGAGTTCTTATTGCTCCACATCCTCACTAGCATTAGGTGGTGTTAGAGCTTTGTTTGGATGTTTGCTATTCTAATAAGTGTGTAGTGTTGGCTCATTGTTGTTTTAATTTGCAATTCCCTAATGACAGATGATGCTGAATGTCTTCTCATTTGCTCATTTTCCAACTGTATGTATATTTTTGGTGAAGTGTCTTCAGGTATTTTGCCCATATTTTAATTGGGTTGTTCATTTTCTTATTGCTGAGTCTTAAGAGTTCTTTATATGAGGACTGATAATTAATTAAGTTGGTGAACTTGATGCCACAATGCTGCTAAACTTTTTTGATATCAGAGGGATTATTCATTATGAACTTGTACCAACTGGACAAACAGTTAACCAAGTTTACTATTGGGAAGAGCTGAGAAGGCTGCCTGGAAAAGTTAGATGACTTGAACTTTTAGCCAACAATTCATGGCTCTTGCATCACGACAATGCACCAGCACACACAGCACTGTCTGTGAGAGAGTTTTTAGCCAGTATAAACAAATAACTGTATTGGAACACCCTCCCTACTCACCCAATGATGAAGATAAAGGAAATATTGAAAGGAAGACATTTTGATGACATTCAGAACATCAAGGATAATACGATGACAGCTCTGATGGCCATTCCAGAAAAAAGCTTCCAAAATTGCTTTGACGGGTGCACTAGGCGCTGGTGTCAGTGCACAGCTTCCCAAGGGGAGTACTTCGAAGGTGACCAGAGTAATATTCAGCAATGAGGTAGGTAGCACTTTTTCTAGGATGAGTTTGTGAACTTAATTTTTGTTCCATATTGATATGATCATGTGATTTTTTTTCTTTAGCTTTTTGATGTGATTGATGGGTTACATTAATTGATTGAGCTTTACATATCTGAGATAAATTTCTTTAGTTGTAGTGTATAATTCTTTTTATACATTGTTGGATTTGATTTGCCAATATTTTATTGAGGGTTTTTGCATGTATATGTATAAGTGATATTGGTCTCTAGTTTTCTTTTCCTGCAATGTCTTTGTCTAGTTTTGGTAATAGGATAATGCTGGGATCATAGAATGAGTAACGAAGTGTTCACTCTGCTTCTATCTTCTGGAAGAAATTTTAGAGAATTGGTATGATTTTTTTTTAAATGTGTGGTAGTATTCCCCAGTGAATCCATACAGGCCTGGTACTTTTCGTTTTGGAAGTTTAATTGTTGATTCAAGTCTGTAATACATATAAGTCTATTCCAATTATCTATGCATATTTCTTTTTGTGTGAGTTTTGGCAGATTGCGACTTTCAAGGAATTGGCCCATTTCATGTAGGTTATCAACTTTGTAGGCATAGAGTAGTTCACAGTATTTCTTTATTATCCTTTTTATGTCCATGATGTCTGTAGTGATATCCCTTCTTTCATTTCTGATGTTAGTTATTTGTGTCTTCTCGCTTTCTTTCTTAGTTAGCCTGTTTAGAGATTTATCAATTTTATTGTTTTTTTCAAAGAATAATCTTTTTGGTTTTGTTGATTTTTCTCTATTGATTTCTTGTTTTTAATATCATTGATGTCTACTTTAATTTTTATTTATTTTCTTTTTCTTATTTTAGATTTAATTTGCTCTTCTTTTCTCTAGTTTCCTAAAGTGAAGCTCAGATGATTGATTTTAGAGCTTTCTTCTTTTCTAATATGTGCATTCAATGTTATAAATTTCCCTCTAAACACTACATTTGCTGCATCCCACATATTTGATAAATTGTACTTTTATTTTCATTTAGTTCAAAATATTTTTAAATTTCTTTTGAGATTTGAGAACAATGTGTAATTTAGATGCATACTGCTTAATATTTAAGTATTTTAGGGTTTTCCAGTTATCTTCCTGTTCCTGATTTCTAGTTTAATTCCATTACGGTCTGAGAGCAGACATTGTATTATTTCTATTCTTTTACATTTGTTAAAGTGTGTTTTATGGCAAAGAATGTGGTCTATCTTGGTAAATGTTCCATGTGAGCTTGAGAAGAATGTGTATTCCACTGTCGTTGGATGAAGTAATCTATAGATATCAATCATATTCAGTTGATTGATGGTGCTCTTGAGTTCAACTATGTTCTTGCTGATTTTCTGCCTGATGGATCTGTACTTTTCTGACAGAGGGGTGTTGAAGTCTTCAACTGTAATGGTGGATTCATCTCCTTGCAATTTTTCCTTGTAGTTCTTTCAGGTTTTCTTTGCATATTTTGATGCTCTGTTGTTAAATACATACACATTAAGAATTGTTTTTTCTTCTAAGTAACTTCTTAAGTCTAAGTTTATGCTGTTATACAATTTTATGTCCTACTTTCTTTCTTTCTCACTAAAAACATGGGTTTTTTTCTAGGCACAAGCTCTTTTAACTCCCTAAGTCCAGTATTTTTTAGTGAACTTGGTTCAGACCCGTTTGTGATGATTCATAGTATTATTGCAGCAAGATGCCATTTGTGTGCTCTGGGGAGTGGTAGGATGGGGCACAGGACATCAGGTGGCGAACAGATTGAGAAGGAGCCTTTGACAGCTGGTAGTCATCATCAACAAAAAAAACCAGCAGAAGAACAAATGGGAGATTCAGTTATAGGTGAGAGATCAGGTCAGCATCAGTATAGACTGGGCCAGTGAAGCTCCTTCCATTCTAATACTCAGCTCTCAGCACAGAGGTAGGACCAGGAATCCAAGCTGCAAGGAAGTTTGAAAGCTTCTTGAAAGAGGACCCAAGGATGTGGGAAAAGGCAAGCCAAGGTTCAGAGTCTTATTTAAACTAGACACCAAGGTTAACCTCACTCACTCAGGCTGAGCGTCCAGAAGGTCTATCTATAGATAGGGCCTCCAATCTCTATTCTGAAATTCAGGGAACTTTCTCATCTGCCACCTTAGCGTTGTGTATAACTTCCTGCTTCCTTGGCAGTCAAACCACAGTTTGACAGTGAGTCATGATAAATGTTTGACATATAAACCCTCTTAAGTAACTACCTCGGGGAATTACTTTAATTACTGCCCAATTCTATTTGCCTGGGTGTGGGCCAAGCATTCCCCTGTCTTCAGGAACCCTGGCCTAGATTGCCCTTGTCTATGCTCAGAATAGAAAAGAGGAAAGGGCTCTAAAGAAAAGATCAGGCAATACTAAAATAGGAGGTTGGATAAGGGATAGAGTTAACAACCATGCCCCTAATGCTACTGAATCAGCTGATTTCAGACTTTTTTCAGCTCCAAGTTCTCCAAGGTCTGCTCACAGTGCCATCGTGCCCTGGGCTTTAGGACTTTCAGGCTCCTTACATGACAGTATAGGTGAGCAAGATTTCAGTGCCAACCAATTCACTAGCTACAAAATAATGATTGGCCTTATCTTGCCCTCTAAAATGGGCTTTGGCATCTTTTGTAGACTAAAATGTCTCCTGAGCTATCTTTAGTTTTCGCTGTTGCTTTTTCATAACAGAGTAATAGAGAATGCTCTCTAATTGGCAATGGGATCCTCCAATAAGCATTGCCTTGAAGCAAGGAGACATAGTGTGGTAGAATCCAGGAGAGGACGTTTTTAGTACAAACCTTTGAAGCCTCAAACTTTGAGTCAATGTATGACTAATGCAGTAGAAGAACCAGTAAGAACAGCAGGCGAAAAAAAAGGAGTAAAGTGATGTGGTCATGATGCAGAGTGAGACACTCCTTGTTTCCTTCCTGCTTAGTTATTGTCCAGCTTTGTGCTCACTACTTACTGTGAGCTTCAGTTTCCCCAGTCCCAGCACGTCCTCTCAGAGAAAGATCACTTATTTAGCAACTGTTTATTGAGCATCTATTAAGTACAGTGAGCATCTGTAAAGCAGAGTCATGTGTTCTGATGCCTAGCAGAGTATCTGGCACATTCAATGCTTATTGAACAAGTAAATAATTGCATGGTGAAAAAAATGAATGAATGACTAAGAAATGAATCAATATAGAAATAACGACCTTTGAGAATCTGCTTGGAAGAGTTGAAGGTCAAGAGAACGCATTCGTTTTGATGTCTTTAGCAGTCACTAACACATCCATGGAAGTAAACAGAAATAAAAGTGTTGACTTAAAAATATGCAGCACAGTGAAACAAGGTTGCTAGGTAAATGATGGAAGGCCAGAAGTTAACCACCTCCATTGTGTAAGGAACAATATGGCCCAGCAAGAGGGTTGGGCCAGTTTCCTTAATGTCCTTAATGATTAATTTTTTAGTTAATAATTGACATGTCATTCAGGTGAGCCTGAAAACTGAAATGTCAATTGTTTCATTATTTTGGATTCTCTTAAGTGTCTGGGCCCTGCTAATAGTCACCATATGATACATGGACGCATCAGCAAGGGAACGTACATTTTTAACCTTCTGAAGCATTGAAATAAATTCAAATATTAATAAAATAAATTTAAATAAAATCTCCTGGGTTACCTGAAGAGTGATGAAAATAGACAAAAAAGGATACTGATTGCCAAAAAAACTGCTCTAAATAGGTCCTCATTTAGGATTTGAGACTCTCAGAACGGGACTGCCACCTGAGTCACCCCCTCACATAACTGGGGTCGGGGAATTAGTTTAACAGGAGACATTCTAGAGATTTTTGCCGTGTCATTTCCTCTTTACCTACAACAGAAAAGTCTATTTAGCCAGGATTCTGGGACACTGCCTACTCTTCCTGCCTTATCTGACTGTAAAATTCAATAAGGAATCATAAGTAATAGATTATAGTCCAAAAATACATTTAGGGAATCCTGCCAAACAGAATGACTGACATCAATGATTTCTGCATGACCTCTGACCTTTGGTCTAAACAGGTAGAAGTACGATCCCAGATCCCAGTGTTGGTTCTGCTGAATGGAGCTGAGTGAAGGGAAAAAAGCAGAGCAGAAGCCCAGCACCACCCAGGTAGCCCTGGAGTTCACTTACCTATTGCTGTAAAATAAGTTGCTCCAGAACTTAGTGGATTAAAACAACATTCTGTGTCATGACTCTGCGGGTCAGGAATTTGGGAGAGTTTAACCAGACAAATTTTCTGCTGCATGTGGCATCAACTGAGGTCAGTCAGTGGTGGTCATCTGCTAGATGCCTCATCTGGAGGGTCCAACATGGCTCCACTCACATGTTTAGAGCCTTGGTGGGCCGGGCTGGAACTGCTGACCAGATCATGTTCATGTGGCCCTTCTGTCATGGCATGTCTCAGGGTAGTAGACTTCTTACATGGCGGCTCAGGGAAAGTGGAAAGTGTACCAAGAGACCTGGGTGGAAGCTGCAAAGTTTCTTAGGTTCTCACCTCAGAAGTTCTAGAATGTCACTTGTGTAACATTCCACTGATGGAACTAGTCACTAAAACCAGCCCTGCTATAAACAGAGGGGCATTAGACTTCACCTCTTAATGGGAGAAATGGCAAGAATTTGCAACCATAATTAACCCAGAACATCAGAGAATGGAAGAAATTTCTTCCCAGGGGAAGTGGACTACCTACACAAACATCCATTCACTTCTCTGGCTCCTTCTCCAGCATCTGGAAGGAGACTAGAGAGATACAAAGCAGGTCTCGAACACACCCTCCCGGCCTTTCTCGGAAACTATAGTGCACTGCAAACATACCTGGAGACCTGGAGGCCTGGGGCCTGGGGCCGTCCCTTTCTCTGAAACAAAGAGCTTTCTCTGACCTCCCTCTTAAGCTTCCAGCCCAACTCATCTTCAAAGTCTTATATCTCTGGGAGTCTTGAAAAACTTGAGATGTTCTTCTTGCAACAACATACTAGGCTTGGTGAGTAAACCAAAGCACAGACCTCAACCTGGCATATCCTACAAACATTGAAGTGAAGGCCTTTCTTCACATGTTCAAGACGGGTTATTTCATAAACTTGTCTATGATGTTTTTCCAGTTCCTAAACACTACAAAGCAAGATCATGGGTGAAGATAATCCATGAATTCCACAGTAGACATGTATTACCTTTAACCATGGGTCAAGTACAGAGTTGGACACTGGCAGTACAAAGGAGAAGGTAAAAACACTGATCCTCTCACCATTAAGTGGCTGATAGGTAGTAACGATAGTCCAGCACTTTACAAATATCTTCTCAACACCCTCTGAGTAAGGACTATCATTTAACCTCATGTACAGCTGAGGAAGGAATCAGGCTCAGAGAGGTTAGGTGATCTGTTTAAGGGCACACAGCGAGGAGGTGGCAAAACTGGGATTAGAACCTCCTCTTAAGAAATAAAAATCCTCTTAGAGAAAAGAAGCAAGATGGACTTCTGGGTAACACAGAGAGGTTTACTGAGGGCACTGGTCTTCTTAATGCCCTCCCTCACACAGTTAGACCACTGGAACTACGAGTAGAGGACTGGAAGGGAATCTGATGTAATATGCAGGCCCAATTTTTCCAGTTACGCTTCCATTTGTCTAGTCCCCATTGTCTTATTTGGCACTTTCAAAAAGTATTCATCCCTCTTGAGATCAGTCTGGCAATATATAAAAAATGATAAAACTGTTGATACACTTTGACTCAATCATCCCACTTTTGGAATATACCCCAAAGAAATATGCAAAAGAAAAAAAGAAAGCAAATAGCACAGAGATGTTTATGGTAACATCATTCATAACAGTGGAAAAATGGGACGTGAACCACTGCCCAAATTGGGAAAAGGTTATGTAAACGACGGTACATTAAGACAATGGAATGTTATGTTGCTATTTAAAGGAATTAAGTTTACTGATTCTGTTGATACATCAAAATGTACATGTAAGATAATGTTAAGGAAAAGAGGAGAATGCAAAAGAAAATGTACGCCCTGGCTCACACATGAATCAACCCGCATGCTCATTGATAAGGATCAGAAATGAATAGAGTGCTGCAAATAGCTGGTGCTTTACACTTATAGCGTATTTTCCCCCTCTAAAGTCCACAGTACCATAAAAATTCTAAATTTTGGTTTGGGGAAAGAACGTGGGAAAAAAAAAAACACCCATCATTCCCTTTTGCTTACCGTAAGGAGTGAGGGGATTTCCTCATCTGAAGGGTCAGTGTGAGTCTTCAGTGGAACACGTCTGCAAGAGAAGCCAGCTCTGTGTTCATCTACTTAATGGAAACTCAGTGTTTAGAGCAAGGAGGGGATGCCTGGCTTACATTCCCTGGGCTAAGTCTCGATAATTACCTGTAGTTCTAGGCACCGCACTCTAGGGGATGCTGATACTGACAACCTGGACCTCATTTCAAGGCATTTAACTAGGATGTGTGGTGACTAAATACCAGGACATAATGAAAAATCTTCAAAAGCCTAAGGACGTCTTGTTTGCAGCAGAAAAACCTATCAGAGACCCAAGAAACTCTCTCCTAACCCTTAGGAAGCATTTGTGTGGAGGAGGGTTGGGCTTGTTTGGGAATTGGGAAGCACGAAGACCCATGGACAGAAGTTACGGAAGAGCAGAGTTCAAGTGAGTATGAGGGACAGAGCCATTCAAAAGAGGCAGTGAGTTCCACACCACCAGAAAAGTATGTGAGCAAAGTGTGTAAGTTCCCATCAACTAATAGTCTGTGCTTTTATGATCCCCCAGTTTTACTTTTGCCAACCTAAGTGGGCTTATGCTTTAACCAGGGGACAGATACAGTTTCTCTGATTCATGAAGCCCAGAGGGGAAAGCTTATGGCAAATATGGAATATACTGCCCTTCATATACTAAGATAACTCCTCTGACTCACTGTCAGTGGGACTTCCATTTTGAGTTGTTTTCCTCTGACAGATTATGTTTGTAAAGGGATGTTGTGGTAAAACTATAGACAGGCCAGAGGTACAAACTGTTGATTTTATGTTTTCCAGTGAAAAGTCAATTGTCCTGAATTGAGCAGCACTTAATGATCTTTGACCTCATGAATCAAGCAAACAACTATCAATCACCTTTGCGTCTTCCAATCACTATGCTAGGCCTGCTAAAGGAACGCAAAGAAGTTCCTAGCCATGATCCCTGCCTTCAAAAAACTTACATTAACATGATATCCTAGTCTAGTGGCTTCCACACTATTTAAATTAAGATTCCCTATTGTTAAAACATTTGAACATGTACCCCTAACGTATGTATGTTAATGTACCAAAGTATACGTGAACTACTGTCAATACATAATTAAATGTTCATAAAGCTTAATTTCTTTCTTATCTGTAATAGAACTATTATAAACAGAAGTTGTAATCTTTTCCTTTAAAATTCCTAGGATCATTTTGCTCCCCCCTTCCCCATCCCACCCCACCTCCACCCCCAATGTGGACACTCACGCTAGAGACTTTAGCTCTTGCCAACTGAGAGGTAAGTCTGATAATATTGGACAAGCTGCAACAGGTGCAAACACATCAGCATTTAAGGGAATGGGGGTATCTTATAAATACCACCATCTCTGCAAAAATTTTAGGTTTATTGGTAGATATTGGAGTTGAAATTTGAGCAACTTTTCCTAAACCAGTTTATAAGTATGACCAATAAAATCTTGTAATAAAACATATACAACTTTATAACAAATAAACGGAAACTTTAAAAAACATAAGGGCTCTCATCATTGGATTTAAGTAGGGCTAGCACTTAATGACTGATTCATTTATTAATTCAATATTTATTGCCAATTAGGCACTGTGTGCTATGCATTGAGGATACAGTAGAAAGAAAGGGGGAAAAAGACAGAGGGTCCCTGAGTTTGCGAGATAAAACCAAGTACACAAGATAGAAAATACATATGCAGGCAAACAAATATCTAATTACAAATTGTGACCCGTGCCATGAAGTAAATAAGCAAGGTGCTGTGATAGAAGGAAGAGGGAGGTGACTCCTTCAGATTAGGTGCTCAGAGCAGACCTCTCAGGGGAATGATATCTAGCCCAAGAGCTGAAGATTAAGGAGAGACTACTGCTAAAGAGAGGGATAACATAAACAGCACACTGCCAAACACAAAGCACGACACCCCAAATCCCCTATAACACCAGATGCCTTTGGAGCCCATCATGTATATGTAAAGTGTCCTCTACAGAGCCTGGAGCAGAGCTTTGCTCATTTTAGTTGCTCGATACACTGAATGAATAGATATCTGACTTTAAAAAGAGCTATCCTATGATTGGGCAATTGCTATCCCCATTCCGTGCAGCATACATGCTTTCCTCTCCCTGGTCAAGGCTTCTTGGCCACTGTGACAGATGACACAAAGATAAGAAGATTGCACATCTCTAGACAAGGCACCCACTTGTCCTGCCAAGTGTCAGCCCTCTTAGCTGAGCGGGGTTACCAGAATCCATACCTGAAAACAGAAAAGACAACTGTGGATTTGCTCTAAAGTTGTTCAAGTTCCCAACAAGGGCACCTGCTTTATTTCAAAATGTAAGGCTCTGGAATGAGCATGTGGTAGGTTCCATGCCCACGGCAGACATTAATGTATGGTAGGTAGGTTGGATTTATGATGCAGTATCATCTGGGAATCACATTCTGCCCATTAGGTCAAGCTAAGTGCTGTCAGGAATGTGGGGAAGAGGGGTGCTGAAGTGAGGGAGGGAATAAGTGGTTATGGCGCCTTAAGTGAATCCAGCTGAGCTAGCAGGTCCCTCGGTGGCAGCTCCAAGCCAGGCAACTGGGCTGAGCAGTCTGCAAACTCATTTAACCCTCAGAAATTTGGAATTCAAAACACCAGCCCCTGGCTGTTTCATTTCACTTGCTTTTTATATGCATTTACGTGACAAGAAAGCTTGAAGAAAAATCACCCATATTCGCTGTAGATTAAATATTAGAACTATTAAGTCTGCCCTTGAACTCAACATTGTCTCAACTTCTAGGGTCTCGTGGACAGGAGGTACAATTAACACTCATTTCAGTTCAGAATCACTCCAATAAAAGAGAGCGAGGAGGAAAGTCCCTTGATTCTGTTTACAGATAACACTAAAGCCAGTTAAAAATTGGGTGTTAAAATAGTATTACAAGAAAAAGATGTCTTTGTAATGGAACCAGGAATAGCAGGGACACTTTTAATATAAAAACTTTGTCACTTTAGAGGGCTGGCCTAGTGGCTCAGTTGGTTAAGAGCTCGCTCAAGAGTTAGAGCTCTGAGCAACAGTGGTTCAATTCCCGGCCCAAGCTGAGCTGCCGCCGAGCTGCCGCTGAGCTGCCAACAGGTGGCAGGATGGCTCAGCTAAAAAAAACCCAAAAAACTGTCTCTTTAGCTTCAAAGCAACATGAAACACTGGACATCCCATGGTACCATAAGAACGTAATCGGAGCCATTCTCAGTAATCGTTTACAAACTTAAAACAGGTAGCAACTAAATGTGCTAAAACTCAACAAGGAAAGAAGAATGTATTCCAGAGAATGTAGACTGGATTTTGTTTGATTTTGATCTCCGGCAAAACCCCCAAATTGACGAATAACAGATGGTAGGTAAGCACTGAGGAAAGCAACAAGTGCAAGATACAACCAAACTAACTTCAGTTACCTTTAAAGGTTTTTTTAAAGATTAATTTTTTTGAAGTCAAGGCAATATTACTGTTTAAGATCTGATGACTAGTTGATTTTGAGGGTAAGATTTGTACTTTTAAAGCCATTACAATAAGTAGAAAATTGCCCTTCACATTACTTAGCTATGCCTATTCCGCCATCATGGACCTTTTGTAATTAATTTTTTAAAATAGGGGAAGTCTGTGTACTGTGTATTGTGATTTACAGCACGTTTAACAAAACCCCTCATGGTCTCCTCTTGGTCAGAAGGAGATAATGGGCTCCATGGGCAGGTAGCAGCCTACATGTTTCAAAAAAAACCCCAAAAAACGACCTGAGTGGGTTGTTGGCCCTGCATGAGACTGTAGAATGATCCTCAGGGGCCTATGAAGTGTCTGTCCTTAGTTGCATTCATTTAATAGTTTTGTCAGAATTTACATGAAACACGGAAGACCAGTTTATCAGGTTTATAATTGACACCATGTCATAAGGGACTGCTGACATACTGGAGGGAGCCAGAGAGGCATCCACTCACCCCCTCACCAGCTGCAGGAGCTTCTGTGAGCTTCCATTTTCTTCTCCGAGTCTTAGTGAAATGAGAATACCTGATAGAGGCTTTGTAAGAATTAAACTACACGACAGAAGTAAAATACCCAGGAGAGAGTTACAATACATGTGGATTTCCTTTGAGTATTAGAAAGTGCTAGGATTCAATATTATCTTGATGGCTGAGATTAATAGATTAAAAATCCAAAACATAAAATATAATAGAGCTAATACACATCTTATCTTAAAGCATACAAAGGTAGGTTCTGGAAGAATTGACCTCATATCAACTTTGATTAAAAAAAGTATTTTTTTAACTGTGGGAATTTCATAATGGGCTACAAGTTCAAGGTAAACAGTTTGATTTTAAACAGATATACACAATCTGAAGATACAGTGCTAGTGGTGTGAAATAGAGCTAATGGCTGGATTTGCTCAACAAAATGATACATTTTCTCAAAGTAAAAGATGCTGTGAATGAAATTAGTTTCCTAATGAGATAGTAGCACCTCCATCAGCTCTCCAGGGGGATGAAGTACCCTGGTGTTCAAGGTCTCTCAAGGTCTCTTCTTGACACCTGGAGGGCCCCATTCTTGGGTCTCCCTTCCATGGGCTTCGGTCCTCTAGAAGTGAGGTATGCCTGGGCTGTGCCTGAGTGCAGCCTAACAGCCTGGGCTCCTGCAGAAGGAAGCTCTTCCCATATTCGGAAACCTGATCTGACATCATCACCACATAACTGTATGTTTCCCACCATGGTCAGGCAGTAATAAGGTAAACAGACTCAGAGAGCAAGTCCCAATTCTACAAAGGCACGCATGCCTCAACTTCCACTTACCTTTAAGCTATGTTGGGGTGATATAAAGTACTCAGTTAATATTATCAGTGCTCATCAACCAGAAGTCCTATATTTGACAACCCTGATAGTCATCAGTTGAAGCTTCCGTATATTTATTAAGTGATAAAACTGATTATCTCCTAATAATGACAAATTCTATAATTCAAATTTTTAAAATTTAGGTAGCTCTTTTCTTTCTTCTTCATTAGCCCAAAGTATAATAGCATAATTCATATTAGAAAGGACCACTGGGTCCTTCCTAGAACCCAATTATTGAAAAAAATTTCAACTCAGATAACATACTTCTCGGATTTTGTTGTTGACAGAAGCAAGTCATCACTCAGTCATGTTTACAGTCAACACAACCAAAAAGGACAGTCAATACTTAAATAAAAGTAGTAGACGCATGGGGTCTGTGCAGAAAGAAAGTTTTTAAACATTCACAAATATAGATACCCAAATCTGTGTTCTTTAAATAAGGTCTTATCCCTCACCTACCACCAAACTTAGTACACGCCAAAGGTATTAAAAACAAAGCCATTTTTAGTTATGAGTGTAAAAATGCATCTGCTTCTTTTCTAACAAAAAGGGAAACATTTGCACCATTTTAGAAGTGATCAAAAGGAGCCAAATGGACTTTTAGGGAATTTTCCAAAAGCAAAAGAAAGGGGGAAGTGAGCTGATGTTATATATGAGAGAATCTGGTAGCTGAATAAATGTTGTCCAAATATATGAAAGATTAGTTTAGCAAAAATCAAAGTACAGCATGTCTTATGGGCTCAGAATTGCTACTAAAATGTATGGATAAATATATCATTTGTTGTACAATTTATATTGTTATAAATGCAATATTCATGTAAAGGTGGAGTTAAGGCATATTGAGTATAAGCTTTGTAAACCAAGTATATTATAATTTTCTATTGTTAGAAGTTGTTATCAGTAATTTTGTACGTCAGCCCTTCCCTTGTCAGGCTTTACACTAAGCAGAGCTTCCAAGTTAAGAAAATATTTGAAACACTTTCTTTTAGTCGCCTTTTACGTGAGACTCCTTGAATGAATTAAATCTGCTCAGTGCTACGGACACTCATGTTTGCACTGGCTGGCAGTGCTGACCCCAGGGTTCAGGAAGGTAGAAAGATACTCAAATATCCTCCAAAAATATCTGACATATTTGTGGAGGCAGCCATTGTTTTTACAACACTTGACTACGCTGGCTCTTTTTCAGTTCAAGTCATCTCCTTCCATGTGACATAGAACTAATCTATCTTCTAGTCCCCTGGGTTGTCTTTTTCTCAAAATTCTGTTTACCTGAGCTTCTTCCCTCCCTTGTGCAGAAATCTATTGCCTTTAGTCCCTCTCCTCTAGTTAGCTCTCTGATTTAAAATGTAAATATTGAATTTAACACATGACTTCTCAGTGCTGTTTAGAAGGATTCTAGCAGCAAAATATCTCCCAACCAAAAAAAAAAAAAAAGTTAGGGGTGGTGGTAGTGCAAGAAGGCAGTAGTGCAAGGAATTAATCTAGTGTTGAAATACTTATTACTATGAGGTCTGACAACTAAGTTCATGAGCTTTGTTGCAATGATATATATATATATATATATACATATATATATTTTATATCACAGGGATTATTCATTATGAGTTTGTACCAAATGGAGAAACAGTTAACTAAGTTTACTATTTGGAAGTGCTGAAAAGGCTGTGTGAAAAAGTTAGATGACCTGAACTTTTTGCCAGCAATTCATGGCTCTTGCATCATGACAATGCACCAGCTCACACGGCACAGTCTGTGAGGGAGTTTTGAGCCAGTAAACAAATAACTGTATTGGAACACCCTTCCTACTCACCTGATCTGACCCCCAAAATCTTCTTTCTTTACCCAAAGATAAAGGAAACATTGAAAGGAAGACATTTTGATGATATTCAGGACATAAAGGGTAATTCGACGACAGCTCTGATGGCCATTCCAGAAAAAGAGTCTCAAAATTGCTTTGAAGGGTGGACTAGGTGCTGGTGTTGGTGCATAGCTTCCCAAGGGGAGTACTTCGAAGGTGACCATAGTGATATTCAGCAATGACGTATGTAGCTCTTTTTCTAGGACAAGTACGTGAACCTAATTGTCCGACCTCATATGACGGTAAATATATGGGAAATGTAATTTAACCTATAAAAGGGTCTACTAAAACACTACTTTTTTATTTAAAAAATCAAATGGTATTTTATTATGTAGATGTTGTATTGCACCAAGTCAGTAAATGAGACCAGCATTAAGCAACCCATTTACGTTTCAATTATGTTAGTGTGCTTTGCATTTCACTGGGGCCAGTTTCAAATTTGCAGCACTGCTTAAGCTCAATGGCAAATATCTCAGTTTCCAAAAACCCTTTTGACTCTCACTGTATAAATAAATGAGATCATTTTTTTTCCTCAAGGGGGAAAAAAGAGTAACGACAGCCACAGTATTTGTAGACCAAACCAAGGACACAGGTAGAAAATTTGATGAAAGGGGTGGAAGAGAAACAGGAGATAATGTTGATGCTACAGGTTCCAAGTCTAGGCAACTGGGAAAATTCATAAGCTCAAGTGTAAAGACAGTTTTATAATCTCTAAAATACTAAAATAATGTCTATGGTGGGTATAGGTGCAAAGAAACCAACTGAGAAGGGAAAAACTGGGAAAGGTGGGCAGAGTAGGACAGAGTGATGAGTTCAGTTTGGGAAATTCCTATCTTGAAGATGGAGATATTTAAGGAGAGATGTACTAGAAACAACTACAGATTTCTAATTGAACGTCGAGTCATGTATTGAGTCTGGAGACAGAGATTTAGGAGTCATCCACCTAGGGGTGATGCTTCAGGCTTCAAGTGGATAAGGCAGAATGTGTAGAGGAAGTGTCATCAATGACAACAACCCTTTGATTTTCGCAATACTGTATCTTTTCATTGCCTTTTCCTCTGGCATGTAGTCAGTTGTTAAGTTTCTTTGTTTTTTTTTAGCTTATGCACTCCCAAAGGGTATGAAGGTGTCTGTCTAACTCACTCTGAACAGTATGCAGTTCAATACCATCAGCAAGTAGGCTCACTTGCTGTGCACACTCCATATCCAGAGATGAGTTGGTTTGGTCTGGGCTTGGGAGGGGATGGTCTGGCTCCAGGACACAGAGTGTACAGCTAAGAGTATGTGAAGGGACAAGATTTAGAAACAAGCATCATTGTGACGGTCCTAGGAGGAGGCAGAATCCAGGTAGAGAGACTACCAGAGGGCAAACAGAGCCAGGTAGAAAGGGAGGGCAGAGGTTTAACAAGGAAGGAGGAAATGTCTACCCTGTGTTGTTTTTCCCCTAATCTCCCCCTCCAATTATATGTTCCTGTTCTTGCAGAAGCTCTGACACACTCCCTTCATATCTACCCGGCATCACAGGTTTGGCACAAGCATCGGGACATGTACGTTTCCATGTGTGATTTAGTGTCTTTCCTTAAAGTCAGTTGTGGTTTTGACCATCTTTCAAGTACCAAACTGTAGGCTTCTGAAAGGCAGAGATGTGTCAGAAGTCCCCCCTTCATGGTCTGTCTGGGACCCTTGAGGAACTCCCCCAGCCCTCCTGCAATGTGGCCCTGAATGAAAGGGGTATCCACTGGATGTCCACAATTCAAGGACTTGCGTTACTAAACCAAGGGCCTCACCCTCACTGTACCTTGTTTCTCAACCATTCTCTCTTCAATTCAACAGGCAACCACCTCACTCCTGACCTACAATTATTTGCTTTCTTTACAGCCTAATATCTTTTGCCTTGGTCTCCTCAGACTATATTTGCATCTTTCTTTGACACAGTACTCTCTCAGAAAACTGTACCTCAGAGAAAATGCTTGATCTGGCCCAGGAATCTCTGTACTTCTCTGCAAGCAGGCCCTGCCCAGTGTGTCCCAGGAAAAGAGCTGGTCATTCGAGTGTTTGTCCACATCCTTGGTTCTGGCCTGTTAATTCCACATTTCTGACAGTCTTGAAGATGAGTGAAAACTTGGAGGTTTGAAACAGTTACAGTTGTGATTGGAAGGTATATGATCATTAGCAAACAAATATAATAAAATATAGTTCAAATAAAGAAAAAACAGCATGCCTTTGTGTGACTATGCAGCTTTTTGGTTATAGTTTCCTTTTTCTTTTTGTTTCTTTTTTTTTTTGCATTAAATTAGAACTAGTTGCCCTGTTTACAGAAAAGGCTTCGCTTTGTCAAGCAAATTGGCAGAGAGAATGTTCTTTCTATAAAGGGACAATATCCTAACATCTGTTCCTAGCTCTAACCTATAAAATGCAGTCTGTATTGCATTTCCAAACATTGGGGAATTGTAACTTCCTCCCATCACCACCAACAGTGCTACAGACAGAAAGAGAAAAACCAACATTTTTATTAATCCTTTGAATAAATCGTTACTGTGCACATGTCAAGCGCTGGAAATTGGGCTAGGCACTATGAGAGTAACAGATACATGGAAGCTGTGATCCCTGGCCCACAGGCACTCATAATCTAGCTGGGGGGATCAGACATGTACAATTAGCCACACTACTAGGCAGCGTGCCATAAATGCTCTGTGAGTGAGTGCTGGGGATCCTAAGAGCCATAGGATTTCAGAGGAGGGAGAGAACATTTCTAGCTGAACAGAGGAAGTGTAGGTTGAGCTGGGTTTTTGTTTACTCAATATGTTTATTGGGTGCCTCTGAGGACTGGGTACCAGGCTAATTGCTGGGGAACACAAGAATGGGCAAAACAGACATGGTTCATGGTTCTATGGGAACCCATAGGGAAATAGACATTAATCAAATAATTGCACAATTATATAATGATAATTCATGGTAAGCTGAAAGAAGGAAATAGAGGGACCTATGAGGGCAAAAAGTGGGGGAGTCTGTGGAAGGGATGTGGTATCTGAGATCTCTAAATGAGTAGCAGTTAACTAGGAAAAAAGAAAAGTAAAAAGAAAGGAGTTGGGAGTAGGCATTACAGTTAAAGGAAATAGCACACGTGAAGTTCTTGAAGTAGGAGTAAGCACAGCAACTTTAAAATTTTTAAATGCCCCACATAGGTGGAACAAAAATGATAGGGAAGAGGGAAGAACTGAAAGAGACTAGAACCAGACCACTCAGGGCCTAGTCAGGTAAGGACTTTGTTCTTGATCCCAAAAGCAATGAGAATCTACTGAAGGGATTTAGAAAGGGGATACAATCAGATTTGTCTATTAAAAACAGAATTCTGGCCACTTTGTGAGGAATGATTGCTTGTAGGGCTCCAGAGCTGGTGTAGAAGACCAACTTCAGGCAATTAAACTAGTCCAAGCAGTAGATGATGGTGACATTAGAAGAGAGAAGTGGATAGATTTGGGAGATACTGGTTGTAAAAAGCTGGTATCGGTTCTTAACCATAGATGGTGAGATTGCGGAAGCCTTTTTCCTCAATCCAATGTTTCCTTCCTATGAAGAATTTGTCTCAGCCCTTCTTCCTCTTGGGAGTGGGCTGCCACAGAGAGCATGAAGTCTCTTTGGCTCCTCCTGGCAGTGACTGAGCCAAAGCACTGCTCAGGACCTGGTGGGTGAGTAGGTCTGCTTTTTACTGTGGTTTGGATGTCAGGCCTATTTGGCCCTCTCACTGAATTAAGTCCTCAGCCCTTCTCTATCAGTAAAGCCACTGCAAGGTTTCCAATGTCTTGGCCTCCACATTTACTCTTCGTTTATTTGTCAAATTTTCATAACCTGGGCAGACAAGAGAGATGCTATTTATTAGGGAATCCTTTGAGACTCCCAACAGACTGTATCTGGGGATTCCTTCATGGATGAGTAACATTTTGTTAGAAATGGAAGGAGAGGCATTACAGGTGTGGGACAGCATAAGGAAAGGAGAAAAATGGTAGGAAAGTATACAAAGCGTGAGTGTGGAAAACTGAATGAACCAACCTGGCTAGAGATAAAGATCTATTTGGGGAAGTTGCTCAAATCAGGTTTAAAACATAGGTTGGATTAAGATTATGGAAGGCCTAGACGGCCATGCTGAAGATTTTGGATTTTATTCTGCAAGCAAAGGAAAGTGACTGCAAGGTTTTGAAGCAGGTAGCATGAGCTAAACAACTGGTTGGTATGTAGGGTATATTGGAACAAGGAAACCAGTTAGGACATTATTACAAGGCCCTGAACTAGTGTGGGAATGATAAAGAAAGAATAAATATAGACATGTGGAGGAAGAATTAACAAGTCTTCCTCGGAAGATCAGATGTGATGGGTGATAGACAAGAAGAATTCAAGATGGCTCCACGGTTTTCAGTCTAAACTGCCAAATGGTTTTTGAATGTTTATGCAAATTATTATACATTTATTTAACAGAATATCTTATTTCTTTACTATATTACTTATATAACATGGGGAAATACATTTCACAATGCGTATTTGAGTAAAGTTCAGCAAAAATAGTGTGCAGAAAGAAAAAGAAATCACTTTAAATAAATGAACCAAAAATTTGAAATGAGATCATCATTGGGGCAGTGGAATTCTATGTGGTAGTTCTTTCCTCTTTTACCTATTTAAAAAATACTTTCTGGGCCGGCCAAGTGGCATGATGGTTAAGAACTGGCTTGGGACGCCAGAGGGCCCCGGTTCAGATCCCATATATGAGGGCCAGTGACACTGCCCTCCACAGCTAAGATGCTGAACAACAGCTCAACCTGGAGCTGGGCTGCTGGGAGTCGCTGGCGATGTGTAGGCTGCAGCCCCCTGCTGCAGTGGGTTGCCATGGGCTACTGTATGTAGCCAGCAGCCAGCGTGAGCGGCCAACAGCTGCAGTGAGCGGCAGTCCAGAAGCCGGCGACTGATCTGCCTCACCTGGGAAGAGCGCAATAATGGTGCCAACTTGGGCTAGTGAAGCAATGCCCTCCACAACTAGACTGAAGAAGAACAACAACAAAATGACAGCAACTTGTCTGTTCCCCTTCCCCCAATTCCCTAGCGCTGTTCCCATCCCCCAATTCCCCAATAAAAATTTTAATATATATATATATTTTCTAAAATGAGCATAAAATGAGCATATAGCGTTTTATAATTGTAAAATAAAAGAAACTTTTTAAAAGGAAAAGTATAGTTTAAAAATCTAAATCAATATTCCTCTTTTGGATTAGTGAACAAAATAAAAGATTTTCTTTTTCTGCTTTCAAAGATGGTATGTTGTTTTTATTATATCTTGAGAACACTAGTGTGATTTAAAAGACAGATAAGTGACCAAGAATTTGTGAGTCATCAAATATAACTCCCTGAACAATGAGGAGAAAACTGTAAGCCTTGCAGTTAGTTTTAAACTAATATAAAAAATTAGTCATGTAAATCTACCAGCACTTCATTTATTACCTCTTTATGTAAAGACACACTCAGGACGCAGAAGCAGTGAAACTGAAACAAATTTTAATAACAAACAGCAACAAATGCTTCACTGAGTTAGGCAGAGATCCAACCAGAAAGATTTTGAAATGATTAAAATATTATAATGAGCTGATGACAAAGTTGGTACAGGAAGCTCTGAGACTGATTGAAGAGTCAGAATCACTCCCTCTTCAGATTAGTGACTATGCCCCAGGTGACCTTGGGAGAGAACTGGCTGAGGGGTGGGGAGGAGCTAATGAGTCAATCAAGCTGAGATGCGTGTATGATTAGGAGAACCCTTATAGTAAATGGACATCACAAATCTGTGATCTGGTCTGCATGAGATCTTATTTCTGCCTCAGGCTCTGTCCTGTGTCAAAATTTGCCAATTATTTTCATGAATCCCATGACAATTTTACATGGATCCCAATAATGCCTCTTACTTTTTCATCCTTATTTAGCCATTAGATTTTGATGGATTGATTTTAATTTTTAATATTAAGCACATTCTATATTTTAGACTAGGGAACATGAAGCCATTGTGCAGCTAATGAGTTTCATCGTTATACACAATACAATGCACAGTGTTTCATTTAAATTGGGCAAACATGAACAATCACACCCAGAACATTTTTTAAAAACGTTCTCCACTTTGTGTGGCACATGGCAAGGTTTCTGGTAGATCCAAAGAAGGAAAAGGAAGAGAAAGGATTGATGAAGATAGAGCCAACTCATTGTTACTGTTTCACCAGAGGGCAGCTTTTGGGGATGGGGTGGGTGGGTACACCTAGGCTGCTCTTCTACAGAGGTGCTGTCATTCTGAGAAGGTGCTGAGCAGACCTCCAAATCCCACATATCTTTCCTATAGATTTATCACAGTGCCTGAGGTTCTACCATTACCATTTTCCCCTGGGGTCTTGAAAGCTAATCACATTTACTATGGTTCTGCTTTGAAGATTACAGAGCACCTCTGGGAACACTTCTTTGCTAATACCTCAGAACAGGTGCTCTAACCAGTTGATCAAGAATGACTGGTGGGCCGCCAGCGATGGCCTGGACTGCAGGCCCTGCTATAGTGGGTTGCCATGGGCTACCGTGTGTAGCCAGCAGCCAGCGTGAGCGGCCAGCAGCCGCAGTGAGCGCCCGTCCAGAAGCCGGAGACTGATCTGCCTCGCCCGGAAAGAGCGCAATGATGGTGCCAACTTGGGCCAGTGAAGCAACGTCCTCCACAACTAGACTGAAGAGCAAAAGGACAGCAACTTGTCTGTTCCCACCCCCCCAATTCCCCAGCGCTGTTCCCATTCCCCAATTCCCCAATAAAAATCTTAAAAAAAAAAAAAGAACGACTGGTGGACCTTTAATGTAAGAGGCAGTATTAATGTTAAGAGCTTGGGCTTCAGAGTTTAAACCCTGCCTTGGCCACTTACTAGCTGCGAGTGACCTGGGGCAGGTTATCTCCTCCAAGCCTCAGTTACCTCATCTATAAAATAACAATGATAATATTTACCGTGAAGGGCAGGTGTAAGGAGAAAATGTATGTAAAACACTTAACCACCACAGATGGTACCTATTTCGGGACAACGAAGTCAGTCAACAGGAAGCTCTTAGCTCCTGACCAAACATAAGCACCTCCCTCAGCTCATGAGCATCTCTGGTTTTTAACCTAGGGGTCCTAAAGCCTGGCACTGTGGAAATTTGTTTTATAAGAGATACTCAGACACCAGCCCGTTAGAGACCCCAATTCAGGAAATATAAGAGGCTTAGAGGTCCAGAATATAGATTCTGGAGTCAGGTTGTCTGGGTTCAAATTCCAGCTCCCTGGCTTGCTATGTGTGTCTGTGAGCAAGTCACATGTCTTTTCTGTACTTCAGTCTCTTCATCTATATACGCGTATTTAGGGTAAGAACAGTTAACGTACCTCACAGAGTTGTTAGTGGGATGAAATTAGTTATTATTATTAAGCATACGGTAGGGTCTAGCATCTCATATTTTAAAAGAGGCTATAGATCATGAAACGCAACTGAGCTGCGGCATCATTTTGCTACAAAGCTATTTTTAATTAGCTTCTAGCCATTGTTCTTTCATGTAATTTCAGAAGCAGAAACAGGAGACTCAAGGACATCAAAGAATGCTTTTTGGCAAATGACTGATCACTGACAAGGAAGATGAAAATTAGGAGGCATTGCTTTTTGATCTCTCCTTACTTGGATACATTTATGAAACACTGAACAATTTTTAAGGCAAGCCATTTACATCAAGAAGCACCAAGTCAAAAGATTGGAAGGAAAACCTAAAATTACAAGATTGCACATGACAAATCAGAAGTAAATTAATCATTGCCAGAAATGTTTAAAACTGCTTGAGTTGTACACAGAGAGTCACGGGAATAAGATATACCCATCTTAAAATGGATAGAATTCCATCAAATTAGATCCAGATGCATTTAGAGTTCCATACCTGTATACCGCAAACAGACCAGCTGCTCTAAGTGTCAGAAACTGAATGTAGACAATACATAAAAAGGGAATTTCAGTGCTTTTAGCAGCTTTGTTATCCATATTTCTAAAATTCAGAGGTGCTGCCAGCCAGTTCTCATTGCTTTTCCCTTCCTTGTTTTTCTTAATTGCCTTCAAGTTCCTTTCTCTCCCTTTTGGATACTGTCATTTACTCTTCTAAGCAATTAGAAAATCATCCCTGTTATTCTTGACCATGGTATCTAGGTGTTTACATATTTTTTAATTGAAATTTTTATTAATAATTGTATAGTTACATGCAGTCATAAGAAATCATACAGAGAGATTCCTTATACTTTATCCAATTTCCCCTAATGGTAACATTTTGCAAACTTATAGTATAATATCATAAGCTATTGACAGGGCTACGATCCACTGATCTTACTCACATGGGCTTTTTTCACTTAATATAATTCTCTGCCGGTTCATCCAAGTTGTCCTGGGTATTAATAGTTCATTCCTGTGTATTGCTGGGTAGTAGTCCATGGTACGTTCCACAGTTTATCTGACCATTAACCTGTTGGAGGACATCTAGGTTGATTCCGGTTTTTGCTTATTACAAATAAGGCTTCTATGAACATTCAGGTTTTTGTGTGAATATATGTTTTCATTTCTCTGGGATACATGCCCAAGGGTGTAATTGCTGGGTCATATGGTAGTTGTATGTTTAGTTTTATAGGAAACTGCCGAACTGTTTTGCAGACTGGCTGTACTATTTTATATTCCCACCAGTAAGATGTGAGTGATCCAGTTTCTCTATATCCTCACAAGCATTTAGTGTTCAGACTTTTTAGTGGTCCTGATAAATGTATTGTGATATCTAATTGGGGTTTTAATTTGTATTTCCCTGGGGGTTAATGATGTTGAACATCTTTCCATGGGTTTATTTACATCTGTATATCCTCATCATTGAAATGTTGTTCATGCCTTTTGCTCATTTTCTAATTGACTCTTTGGCTTTTTAATGTTGAACTTTGCGAATTCTTTTAATTTTTTTTTTAGTTCTTTATGTATTCCAGATACTAGCCCTTTGTTAGATATGTGGTTTGGAAATATTCATTCTCAGTCTGTAGCTTATCTTTTCATCCTCGTAACAGTGTCTTTTGCAGAGGAAATGTTTTCAATTTTGATGAAGTCCAATTTTCAAGTTTTCATTTTATGGATCATGGTTTTTGTGTCAAGTCTAAGAACGCTTTGCCTAGCCCTAGATCATGAAGATTTTCTTCCATGTTTCATTTTCAAAAATTTTATAGTTTTACATTTTACATTAAATCAGTAATCCATTTTGAGTTAATTTTTGTATAGGTGTAAGGTTTAAGTCAAGGTTTATTTTTTTGCCTATGGATGGCTAATTGTTCCATTGCCATTTGTTGAAAAGGCTAACTTTCCTCCATTGAATTGCTTTTGTACCTTTGTCAAAAATCAATTGAGCATATTCCTGGAATTTTTCCTTTTCTTTCTTTCTTTCTTTCTTTTTCTTTCTTTCTTTCTTTCTTTCTTTCTTTCTTTCTTTCTTTCTTTTCTTTCTTTCTTTCTTTTTCTTTCTTTCTTTCTTTCTTTCTTTCTTTCTTTCTTTCTTTCTTTTCTTTCTTTCTTTCTTTTTTTTTTAAGGAGGGCACAGCTCAAAGTGGCCCATGAGGGGATTGAACCAGCAACCTTGTTGTTCAGAGCACATGCTATAACCAACTGAGCTAACTGGCTGCCCTCTTAGAATCTTTATTCTGTTCCATTGCTGAATGTGTCTATCTCTCTGCCAATACCACACTATCTTGATTACCATAGCCATATAGTAAACCTTAATATTGGGTGGGATGATTTCTCCTACTTTTTTCTTTGTCCTCCCAACTTCCCCACACTCTTGACAGAGGGGAGAGAGTCTTGGCCTGTGGGGAAAAGGAGGCTTCTCAGACCAGACCACTTGCCGTAGCTGGGTTCTTTATGCCCATTCTGTTCTGATTCTGCATATTAGTCTGATTAGGTCAACATAACAATATACCACAAGCTGGGTGGCTCAAACAACAGAAATTTATTTTCTCAGTTCAGGAGGTGATATGGTCTGAATGTTTGTGTCCCCCACCCAAACTCATGTGTTGAAATCCTACCCCTCAAAGCTGATGGTATTAGAAGGTGGGGCCTTTGGGTGGTTCTTAGGTCATGAGGGTGGAGCCCCCATGAATGGGATTAGTGTTCTGATGAAAGAGGCCCCACTGAGCTCCCTCGCCCCTTCCACACTGTGAGGGCACAGGAAGAGGACGCCAGCTATGAACCAGAAAGAGAGTCCTCACCAGAATGTGACCATGTTGGCATCTTAATCTTGGACTTCCAGCTTCCAGGACTGTGAGAAATAAATTTCTGTTGTTTATAAGCCATCCAGTCTGTGGTGTTTTGCTATAGCAGCCTGAACAGAACAAGGTAGGAGGCTAGAAGACCACGATTAAGAAATTCTGTTTCTAGTGAGGCCTCTTTTCTTGGCTTGAAGCCAGCTGCCTTCTCCCTATGAGCTCACATGGCCTTTCCTCTGAGCGGGAAGAGAGGGTGAGCTCTCTGAGGTCTCCTCTTATAAGGACACAAACCCTATTGGATCCAGGCCTTACCCTTATGACCACATTTAACCTTAATTGCTTCTTTAGAGGCCCCATCTCCAAATACAGCCACACTCTGGGGGTAAAGGCTTCAGTATGTGAATTTGAGGGCGACACAAACATTGAGTTTATAATACCTGGTGATTCTGGGCAGGGGAGGTGGGTCTGGGGCCCATGGGGACAAAGGCTTCCTGGACCAACCTGCCTGCTGTAGCGGGATCACTCTTCTAATTCCATCCGCCCATCTTAGTACCTCTTGGCAGAAAGGGGCGTCTCAGGGAATACGGATGCTTTCCCTGGTCACTTATTTTTTATGAGGTTTCAAATCAAGCCCTCTTGCTGATTATGTCTGATCATCTAATGTCAGACGGATTCCAGTTCAGTCCAGGGCAGGAATGAGCCTCCCTGAGCTGCTTTCTGTTATTAGCCCAGGGGTCAAAGAATGCCCAGGTCTGGGGTACATTCTGTAGGGTACGTGGATGCAAGATGACCTGCTGCTGTCCTGTTCCTACAGCTCCAGGGTCCCAAATAAGCTCACTTTGTCCTTACCAACCTTTAGAGAGCTCTTTTGGTTGTCTCTTGTTCTACCTTTAGGGTTTATAGTTGTGCTTCATGGGGGTAGGGGAGAGGGGGAAGTGGAAGTAGGGAAAAATGGATCTACACTATCTGGTCCAGGCAGAAAGATTTATAGCACATTTAAAAACTTAGTGTTATCTTGGTACCATTATTGATGAAAGAGCCAGCATAGGAAGATTGCAGCATGACAGTCATGTGAGTAAGAACAGTGGATCATAGCCCTGTCAATAGCTTATGATATTATACTATAAGTTTGCAAAATGTTACCATTAGGGGAAACTGGATAAAGTATAAGGAATCTCTCTGTATGATTTCTTATGAGTGCATGTAACTATACAATTATTAATAAATTTTCAATTAAAAAATATGTAAACACCTAGATACCATGGTCAAGAGTCAGCTTGATAAAACACACTAAGCATTCCGGTTAATCTGGTTGACTAAAATGGAACTCAACTATTGCCCAATAATGCAGCTAAATGATAAGTAACCTACATAGTAGCTTCTTGAATGTCTCTGTATTTCCAAACCCCACAATTTTATCTAGCTACCGTTGATGATAATCCGAGGTTCTGAAAACTATGGATTTCAGCTATTTGAAACCTATTACTATTTATAGAACATACGAAAACTTTCATTAGCCACTATTTTGATTCAAGATAGAGTAGACTAACCAATACATTGAAATTCAAGTGTGATTTAATGTAGAGAGCCTTGGAATAAAAATAAAGAATTCAGGTTTTGTTTCCATCACAAATTCAAGACTCTGAGAAGTTTTGCTATAGGGAGACTCTCTTACTATTGTTTAATCTAGAATTCCCCAAAATAATATGACCACAAAGCTTTTTTGTTTTCGTTGCCACAAAATATCTATAACATATCTTAGAGCTGGTGTTCTGAAGAACATAGTTGGGAAATGCTGATCAGGGCATTTTCTAAATGAGGGAACTTAGGTTAAGAGAAGTTAAGATTTGTACAAAGACACAGGACTAGTTAGTGGTACAGCTGGGTCTGAAAACCAGGTTTCCCAAATCCCAGATGACCCAGTATTTTTTGCATCATACCACCCAGCTACCTACCAGTCAGGTCCTAACACTGTTGAAAAACAATAGGAAATGGTTTCTAAAAAGTTTTCTTATCATAAGATATTTTACACATATAAGTTTTTATAACACATATGTTATAAAATGATATCAAAATAAACACACATCATTTAAGAACTCAAATATTATCCATTGAAGCCCCTATAGGCCTCTACCCCATTGTATCACCCTGTGTTTATCATTCACTTGCTTGTCTTTATAGTTTTTATATATATACATATATATATATGTATATATATATATATATATA
>NW_017731501.1:63085-88894 GCF_001890085.2 Hipposideros armiger | reverse complement strand
CTGTCTTTTTGTTCTTCAGTCTAGTTGTGGAGGATGTTGCTTCACTGGCCCAAGTTGGCACCATCATTGTGCTCTTCCCGGGTGAGGCAGATCAGTCACCGGCTTCTGGACGGCCGCTCACTGCGGCTGCTGGCCGCTGGCTACACACGGTAGCCCATGGCAACCCACTGCAGCAGGGGCTGCAGCCTAAGCCGTTGCTGGTGACTCACGGCAGCCCAGCTCCAGGTTGAGCTGTTGTTCAGCATCTCAGCTGTAGAGGGCAGTGTCACTGGCTCTCATTTGTGGGATCCGAACCGGGGTCCTCTGGCGTCCCAAGCCAGTTCTTAACCATTGCGCCACTCGGCCGGCCCGAATGGTGAATTTTGTATGCATGTCTGTAGCTATGAAACCACTACCAAGATCTAGAATATTTCCAACTCCCCCAGAAGGTTCCTTTTCTAAGACCTTATGAAAACATAAGAACAATACTACTATCACACCTAAAATTTAGCAAAAATTTCTTAATGTCATGAAATAGCCCAGTCAATGTTCAAATTTCTTCAATTGTCACACACTTTTGCTTTTGTTTTGTTTGTTTTATTGTATGCTCAAATCAGAGTCCAAATAAAAGCCATCCTTTTCCCCTCGCAGTTTATTTGATGAACAAAGCCTGTGGTTTGTTCTGCTACTTCTCACAGACTGGGTTTTGTTGAATGCATTCTCATGGTGCTGTTTCACATGTTCCTCTTTACCCTATTCCCAGTGATGTGTTTGTTAAATCCAGAGACCTCATCAGATTCAGGCTCAAATTTCTGACCAGAACATTTTATAAGTGGTGGTGTGTTCTTCCATGAGGAGGCACACAATGTTTGCTTCTGTCTGTTTTGTGTGTAAAGGCAATCACTGATAATCACTGCTTAGTTCATTATTTATTGGAGGTGGCAACATTGTGAAATTCTATCATTCCTTTTTTGTTTGTTTTTTAAAGATTTTATTGGGGAATTGGGGGAGGGAAACAGCATTGGGGAATCGGGGAAGGGGAACAGACATGTTACTGTCGTTTCGTTCTTCAGTCTAGTTGTGGAGGACGTCGCTTTACTGGCCCATGTTGGTATTATTATTGTGCTCTTTCCTGGAGAGGCAGTCACTTGCCGGCCATTGGATGGCAGCTCATGAAAGCTCACGCCCGCTGCCTGCCAGCCCCACTGCAGCCTACGCTGTCAAAGGCTACTCATGGCAGCCCAGCTCCAGGTCGAGCTACTGTTCACCATCTTAGCTGTAGAGAGCGCAGCTTCAGTGGCCCTCATATGTGGGACCCAAACGCGGACCCTGATGCTCAGAGCTGGCGTCCCAAGCCAACTCCTAACCAATGTGCCACTAGGCCAGCCCTATCATTCCTTTTTTATATATTAGCTAGACTATTTCTCTAAAGCAAAATTTCCCCTCGTTAATTATTTTGGTTACCCTGAAATACAGTTTGTATAGGAAATCGCCAGCCTTCAAATTTTCTACCAATACAAAATATAAAATGATGTAGTTTTGATTTTCTATGGAGATGTGCGGTATATGCTTTTAAAGCTTCTCTCTGGTAGGAACTATGGCAAACACAATTATCTTACATCATACAAGCCTGTGAACTGGCGAAAGCCAATTACAATTTCGTTACGTCTCACAAGTACTGAGGGGAGAGTGTGTCTCTGTTCTCTAATAAAACTATTTAACACCAGGCAAGTCTTCTTTCTTCACAAAGGACTTCTGACAGAACTCTACACACATCATACACCCATGTGCTTGGCAAAGGGAAATTTCAGAGTATCTCCCAAGAATCTCTCATAATATCTATTATTGCAAGACTCAGGAATAGCGTTAATATTTTCCTTTATAACCTCTTATGCTTTTTTTCTGTGCACATAAAATAGGATATAAAATAGGTAATATTTTGTAATAATTTTTTTAATTGGGGAATTGGGGGGATGGAAACAGTGGTGGGGAATTGGGGGAAGAGGAACAGATAAGTTGCTGTCATTTTGTTCTTCAGTCTAGTTGTGGAGGGCGTTGCTTCACTAGCCCAAGTTGGCACCATCATTGCGCTCTTCCTGGGCGAGGCAGATCAGTCGCCGGCTTCTGGACGGCCGCTCACTGCGGCTGCTGGCCGCTCACGCTGGCTGCTGGCCACACATGGTAGCCCATGGCAACCCACTGCCACAGGGTCTGCAGCCTACGCCGTCGCTAGCGACTCACGGCAGCCCAGCTCCAGGTTGAGCTGTTGTTCAGCATCTTAGCTGTGGAGGGCAGTGTCACTGGCCCTCATATGTGGGATCCGAACCGGGTTCCTCTGGCATCCCAAACCAGTTCTTAACCATCGCGCCACTCGGCCGGCCCCTGTAATAATTTTTTAATGTAATATGTCATATAAGTCTTTTCAAATCAGTAAATAAGGATCTATGTGAATCCAATTGAATGGTTGCCTAGTACACAGTGTGATATGATTTATTTATTCAATCCCCTACTTATGAACATTTTGGTTGTGTACAACATCTAGATGTTACATTTCTTAAGTGAATTGCCTCTCTGTGTCCTTTGACCATATTTCTATTGGGTTATTGAAAGGTACCTTAAATATTAATGATGTTAAATTAATTAATTAAAAATGTTAGTCATGAGCCATCTTCTTTCCTTTCTTCCTCCCTTTCTTCCCTCATAATTTAATTAAAAAATCATTATGCAGGCCTGAGCATGGAAGGTGGCTGAAGTTTACCTAAGGAAGACAGCCAAGCAGGGTGACAGCCTGGCAGGCATTGGAAGAGTACATACAGGGGAATTAAGCAATAAGTAAATATTGAGGGTAATGAGAGCCAGGTTTCTCACTGTTGGAGATAGGAATTACCAGTATGAAAAAGGAAAAAAACTGGAATGAGCTTTGTGTGTTGGATTGGAATTACAGGGATTGATGTGAATACAGAGATGTAGAAACAAATATATATACACATTTGTATACATATGCATATATACTCATATATGCAAAAAAATGTGTATCGTGTGTACACATTTATATATTTCCTAGTCCTGTCCACTAAGAGGACCTGTAGCAGTGAGCACACCTAATGTCCAGATCTTGGAATCTAAATACAATTCTCCTCTAAAAGGGCTCCCAATGGCTGATCCCAGGTGTGGGGCATGGAAAGTACAATATGAGTCTGCAACATCTTCTTGTACCAGAAAGTAACAAAGTACCCATAGACTGATGGACACATCAAAAGGACACAGGAGACAGCTTGAATGGGGGTTCAAATCTGGGACAATTCTAACATCAAAATAAATAATGATAGTAACAGATTACATCCCATTGAATAGAATAAGAATCCATGAGGCCACACTGACATAAATAGACAAATGAATAAATACATGGGGAGAAGATAAAATTTTTCCTTAGAGTAGAAGGCCAACTAATAAGTTTAATGGAGTTAGAAAATTGCCACTTGCCAATCAATATAGTGATAGTAAATTCAGACAGGAAACACCAATTGATGCTAAAACCAGAAGATGAAAGTTGAATGAGAACAGGAAATTTACACAGCCTCAAAGTTCCTCCCCACAAAATAGTGATTAGTTATAAGAGGAAAAGGAGTAATTTTACCATTAGACACTATTAACATTATTTTGCAACAAACTGACATGTGCTACATGATGGGCACGTAGTAAGGAAAGCACAGCATCTCTTCTGTGAGATTCTTGCCAAAAATGCGTAGCTTTCATCTAATCATGAGGAAAGAAACAGTAGACAAACCCAACTAAGAGATAGTCTACAAAATAACCAAGGAAGTACTCCAGATTTAAGGAAACTGAGGAGACATAACAATATACAAACACACATAACAATGTGTGACACTGGATTGGGCCTTTTTGCTTTAAAGGACATTATTGGGACAGTTAATGAAAATTGAGTGTATCTTGGTGAACAGTAGCTGAGGATTTCCTGTACTTTTCTCGTTATTTTCTTTCTAAGTTTGAAGTTATTTCAAAAGGAAAAAGAAAAAATTATAATCAGAAGAAAGCCAGAAGAGTGTTGGATTAATAGTCAGATGAAGGAGCAAGACAGAATGCTCAAATCATTTCTTCTTTGTGATAAATGGGTGAAAGAAAAGTCTTTAAATGAAACAAGAAAAGAAGGCTCATATGTCTGTAAAATATCAATACTTCTTGCACAGGCCTTTAGTGAAAATATTTCAGCAAATAAAATGTATATTAATTAACAAAATTATTACAGAAATAGATTAATCAGAAAAGGAGGCAGACCCACTAAGGTCAATGTGATAACTGTCACTATCTCATGAAAAACTACATACAGAAAAACAAAAGTTTAAAGTGAAGAAATGGTATGCAGTTCAAAAGCTAATAAAAAATATATAAGGCCAGCCGAGTGGCTCAGTTGGTTAAGAGCTTCCTCAAGAGTATGAGCTCTGAGCAACAGGGCCACCGGTTTGATTCTCTGGCCCAAGCTGAGCTGCCAACAGGTAGCAGGATGGCTCAGCTAAAAAATATATATATATATAGTACTGGAAAAAAAAAAACATACTGTGGGCTTAGGGCCAGACACTCTTCTCAGGATGGGCTTAGACCTAAATTTAATCATCAAGGATGCATTTTTTTTAAAGAATTATCCTACTCAACCCTTTCAAATAAAGGATATACCCCTTTAATAGGAACTCTGTATTTCATCATTAAGATGGAAGAAACACACTATGTCCTTGGCTTAACTGAGTTAATTTCCAGAAGCAGGCTATGTTTCAGCATTGCATACAATATTGAAGAAACATTGCTTATAGCAAATTTATTTCATGTGGTCATGTGTAGGCATATCAGTCAAGGAACTTCTGGTGTGGCAACTTATGCCCTAACTTATGCCTGTACTTCTGTTAAAATAAATATGTGCACTCTCTCAATATGGCCTTGAAAGCAGCTCTGAGCAGGAGGGAAGCCATTATCACCAGTCCAATTTCACAAATAAGGAAACCACAAGCAAGATGAAGCACCTTTCCCAAAGTTTATACTTATAAATGACAGTGCTTGGGCTCAACATAGATGCCCTATTTCTAAATTTGCTGCAATTTCCATGACACCAGGCTCACTAAAAAGAATCACAAATCAACATAAGTAGTAACTCAGAGATCAAACCATTGTTCATATCTTATCATGTATAACTCAAAACTCATTAATTCAGTAATAGTTAATATAAAGTAGTTGTATGTAACTCATTTCTAAAACATTTAACTTTCATGAGAGTATCAACAGGTGCTTAAAATGTTTGTTAGTGATTATGTTACAGAAACTGAAGCATACACCTTCTTTCATAATCTCCATGCATGTGTTCCTCAATATTTTTTAACTGACTGCCCTTCTGTTCAGACTGACATTCAAGATGCAGACAAAGTTTGTTGTATCAGACCAGGTTATAGCCCATAATCTGTGACAATAAGTCTGATCATGTCTGGTCAGCAGAAATCAAGATCAGCACTCATAAAATAAAATAAATTTCAGACAGCTTCAGAACAAATAACGCTTTCTCAAAAAACTATTTTGTAGAACGCTTAACTGAAGTAGCATCAAACTTGAAAGACAATTCCGTAGATTTACATCATGGTTAAAATAGGGTCATCCAATCAAATCTGCCTGTAATGGTTTTTAAATATGGCAGAAAGAGACATAGTGGGAGTGTCAGATGAGTCTGTCACTGTTTAGTCTTTAAAAGTCAAGGAATAGTCCAGCAAAATTCATATGCTTGCTCTCATTTATTAAAAAAGAAAAAGTGGTGGGCCGGCCGAGTGGCACGATGGTTAAGAACTGGTTTGGGACACCAGAGGGCCCCGGTTCGGATTCCACATATGAGGGCCAGTGACACAGCCCTCCACAGCTAAGATGCTGAACAACAGCTCAACCTGGAGGTGGGCTGCCATGAGTCACCGGCGACGGCGTAGGCTGCAGTCCCTGTGGCAGTGAGTTGCCATGGGCTACCGTGTGTAGCCAGCAGCCAGCGTGAGTGGCCAGCAGCTGCAGTGAGCGGCCGTCCAGAAGCCGGCGACTGATCTGCCTCACCGGGAAGAGCGCAATGATGGTGCCAACTTGGGCCAGTGAAGCAACATCCTCCACAACTAGACTGAAGAACAAAAGGACAGCAACTTGTCTGTTCCCCTTCCCCCAAAATCCCCAGCGCTGTTCCCATCCCCCCAATTCCCCAATTTAAAAAAAAAAAAGTGGTGAAGCAAAGACATGGATGAGAGACTATTATTCACTTAAAAGCTATTCATTCTACAAATATTTACTGACTATGTGCTATGTACACAATCTAAGTGAATGGATTATTTTTTTATGTTAATGATGGAAATTAAGTAAGTTTTGGTTAACATACCAGTGGCAATACCAGGCATACCTGAGCGTACTTGAAACCCAACATATTAGTTATTTTAGAACATTTTTTAGATCAACTAAGGTACTTTCTGAAGTGTTCCTGTCAAATGCTATAGATATTATCAGAATGATATCAGAATTAAATCAAACAGGGTCATGAATGTTTAGAGATGTTGTAGAGAATGAGCTTGTTATGCTTGAAAAAAAAGTGGGAGAACTAGATGGAAAAGTGGTGGCTGAGAGTAGGGCAGGGAGGGTAATGGAGAGTAAAGTAAAGGGATGAAGACCTGGAGAAATACAGAACTAAATGTAAATCTAATCCCATCACTTGTTTGCTCAAACTCTCAAATGCTGAGAACAACACTGTTGGTTTCCTACCTAACAGCTATTACTTGTCCATTTCTTCCTGTAGATAGATGCCATCTCCCATTACAAAGGATGAAAATGCCAGATACTCCCTTTCCAAGCATTCAATGTAGCTAGGGGTTCCCATGTGATCTTGTTCTGGCCAATGAGAGATGGGAAATTCTGTTGGAGGCTTCTAGAAAAGACTTTCTTCCCTGTTCACAGACTCTGCCTATCTTTTCCAGGCCATTGAACATAATTGTGTAAGGATATGATGCTTGGAATTGCTGCAGCTATTTTAGGACCATAAGGGGATACATCATGGGACCATAAGAGGTATTACACACAGTGAGACTGGCAGAGTGAAATAATAAACCAACGCAGGGAACCACACTTCTCATTTTTAGTCAAGTCTTTTTGTTGTTACTTGCAGCTGAAAATAGTCTAATGAATACATTTTATTATTGCCTGAGGATAAAGTCCAAATTGCTTCCTACAACTTATAAAGTTCTTAAGCTTTTAATAATCTGGCTCCCCTTTTCCTTTTCTAAGCTAATCTCTTACCATTTTTTGCATTCTTCAATTTTTTTCAATTCTCCTGACAAAGTCCTCTTTCTTTCTTTCAGGCTAGTTTCTAAGTGGAACCCTCACCACTCCTATCACTCCTACTTCAACTGGCCATTATTGCTCATCCTTTAGGACTTGGTGAAATATCACATCCTCCTAGAAGCCTCTACTGACCACCCAACGTATCTACTTGCCACATTTATGAAGTTCCTAGAAATCAGAACTTCCACTATTCTAGTACTTATTTCACTTTATAATAACTGCTTAACAAATTGTCTTGCCCATGCAAGTAGGGTTGGTGTCTCTCTTGTTTATTATTATATCATAAGAATCGAAACAATTTCAAAGATCAATTAGAAAAAGGCAAACATCTCACTAGAAAAATGCACAAAAACATGATAGGCAATTCCAAATGGTTATAAACAGATGAAAAGATGGTTAGACACTCTAACAATCAAGAAATGCAAATTAAAAGAATAATATGGGAGAAATGGGTAAAGGGAGTCAAAAGGTAAAAAGAAAAGAATAATAAAAGAATAATGTTTTTCACCAACAGATTGGCAAAATGGAAAAAAAGATTTCTCTAATGGTGGGAATGATGTAACAAAATGGGCACTCTCATATACTGTGGGAGTGAATGTAAATTGTATTAACTTTCCAGCCATAAACATCAACACAAAATTTGCCTACTGTCTAACCTAATTATTTCTTTAGAATGTATTCTAAGGAAATAGGCAAAGTACAAAGATACTTGTATATGGATTTCACCACAGAATTGTTTAATATTAGCAAACTGTAAACAATTTAAATGTTCATCCATAGAGAACCTGTGTACACACAGTGGAAATCTACATTTTAAAAAGATGAGATTTAAAAACCTAGATGTCTTGATATAGATAAATGTTCATAATATGTGTTTAATTGAAAAACCAAGTATTGAGTACGAGTACATAATTATGCCATTTATAATATATGTTAAAAATGGATTAAAAAAACAAATTTAAAACAATTGAACCAATTAATAAACTGGTTGAAACATACTGTTTAAAGAACATATTGGGCCAAGATGAATATATCTAGCCACTAGTTTTGAAACTTTTCAGTCAGAGAATGTCCATATTACATTTACAATGATTTGCCATAGTCAAGAAAGATAAAAATTTTAAAGTGGGTCACTTAAGGTAAAAATTACAGTAATGCTCAGGATTTCTGTTAAAAAAAACTAAATTTAACACACACACACGAAGATCTAATTTTGCAACTTTTCAGCTACTAATACTTATCTTAACCAATTAGTCATGGCTTTTGCCTCCTAAAAATTTGTATATTTATTTTATACTTAAGCTGGTTTGATAAGACTTTATCATATGAAGAGAAAACTGTTTAATAAAAATGAAGAAATACCTGAGCTCCCTGAAAGAGGTCTTGGTAATGATTTTTTGAATCTGACACCAAAAGCAACAGCAACAAAAGCAAAAATAATCAAATGACACTACAGCAAACAAAAAAGCTCCTGCACAGCAAAAGAAACCATTAACAAAATGAAAAGGCAACCTACTGAATGGGAAAAATATTTGCAAATCATGTAACTCATAAGGTGCTAATATCCAAAATATATAAAGATGTCATACAACTCAGTAGCAAAACCAAAAAACAAACAAAACCCCAATTAAAAAATGGACAGAGGATCTGAATAGACATTTTCCCAAAGAAGACATACAGATGGCCAACAGGTAAGTGAAAAGATGCTCAATATCATTATCAGGGAAATGCAAATCAAAACCACAATGAGATGTCATCTCACACCTGTTAGAATGGCTATTATGAAAAAGACAAGAAATAACGAGTGTTGGCAAGGATGTGGAGAAAAGGGAACCCTCGTGTACTGCTGTGGGGGGAATGTAAATTGGGGTAGCCACTATGGAAAACAGCATGGAGGTTCCTCAAAAAATTAAAAATAGAAATTACCATATGATCCAGTAATGTATCCAAAGAAAAATGAAAATACTAACTCAAAAAGATATATGAACTCCCATGTTCATTGCAACATGATTTACAATAGGCAAGATATGGAAACCACCTAAGTGTTTATCGATGGATAAGTGGGTAAAGAAATTGTAGGGCTGGCCAAGTGGAGCATTGGTTAGGAGTTGGCTTGGGACGCCAGCTCTGAGCAGCAGAGCCTCGGTTCGGATCCCACATGAGGGCCAGTGACGCTGCGCGCTCTACAGCTAAGATGGCAAACAACAGCTCAACCTGGAGCTGGGCTGCCGTGAGTTGCCGGCGACAGCGTAGGCTGCAGTGGAGCTGCAGCAGGCTGCCATAAGCTACCGTGAGTGGCTAGCAGCTGGTGTGAGCTGCCAGGAGCCACTGTGAGTGACCGCCCAGTGGCCAGCGACTGATCTGCCTCAGCCTGGAAGAGCGCAATGATAAATACCAACATGGGCCAGTGAAGCGATGTCTTCCACAACTAGACTGAAGAACCAAAGGACAGCAACTTATCTGTTCCCCTCCCCCGATTCCCCAACGCTGTTCCCCTCCCCCAATTCCCCAATAAAATCTTTAAAAAAAAAAAGAAATTGTAGTGTATATGTACAGTGGAATATTACTCAGCCCCAACAAAGAATGAAACTTGACATTTGCAACAACATGGATGAGCCTCGAAGGCATTATGCTAAGTGAAATAAGTCAGACAGAGAAAGACAAATACTGTATGATCTCTCTTACATATAGAATCTAAAAAAGTTCGTAGATACAGAGAACAGATTGGTGGTTGCCAGAGGTGGGGGGGCAGTGAGGGGGAAGAAAGGAGGAAATGGGTGAAGAGGGTCCAAAGGTAAAAAGGAAAAAAAAAAGGGGGAGTTGTGTGCATTAACATTTTTAAAAATAACTTTCCCTGATAGAGATGATGATTCCTTTAGCATTTATGAATTTACAAGCATATAAATTTTACATTCATTTTATTATATGTCCAGATGTAATAGTCACAATATAGAAACTATTGTTTTTAATTCCTCTTTTTCACTTATGCCAAGTTTACTCCTATCCCTATCAGTAAATTCAGCATTTACAGGGAAAAAAAGAAATGCTTGTTTTTAAATTTTTTTCCTGTTGGATATTCCTAAAGAAAGGAGAGAAATTGAAAATGTTAATTTAACAATAAAATGTGGAAAAAAAAGGGAGGGAGAGTAATCTGGGTATAAAAAACTTTCCTTTCGATCACTCCTCCAGGTTACAGCGCATTTTCACTCTCACTTCCAAGGTGCCAGCTGCTATCAAGATTTCTTGGTGGATTCTTCAGTGTAAGTTCACTTCTCAATTTTCTCCCATCAGGTTTATTATTTAATTTTCTAAGTATTTATATGCTTTACAGCTTCCCAAATTTTACTGCTGTTGTTTTCTTTCCTTCTCTTCATCCTTGTTAGTTCATGTCTTAAAATAATGACAACAACAAATCCTTTCTGTGCTTTTATTAGACATTTTGGAACAGAGTGGAGAGAAATACTTATGTTTAACCTGCCATTTGCAAACAATGAAATGTGACAATCCATATAAAGTTTGTACATGGTCCCCTGTTCAGTGCTGTTAGCTGCTATTATTTTTTGCTAGTGTGCTTGTCTCCTCTTACATCTGACTGCTTGGCCTGTTTCTTTTCTGGCACGCCTTCTCCTTGTCCTAAACATAGATATTTCTTATGACTCTATTCTCCTACCTTGTTCTGGTTTAAGCTCACCTATTATTTCAATCCAGATGCATGCAAATCTTTGTATTATTTTCTATTACTTCTGGGCTACAGACTCATTTTGCAATAATCAGCATGAACCTGACATGAGCAAACTTCATATGTCTGATCTGAACTCCTCTTCTACCCACACAACCAAGTCTTCTCTGGACACCTGTCTCTTTTTCTTTTTGGAGTTGGTACCACAAATTCCTTGAACTTTGAAACGTGGCTATTGGGTCAAATGCCTTGTTTTCTCTTACCCCCTACATTCAATCATTTGTCAAACCATGTAGCTTCTCCTTTGGAAATGGCTTTTATTTCCATCCTTTTTTCACTGTTTATCATGAGCTGTTTAGAGTCATTGTTTCTTATCTCCCAACTTTCCTCACTTGAATCTATCTTACTAGCATCTGAAGATTTCTTTCTAAAGGGCAGTTCTTGATAAGACTAAATGAACTAAATATTTAGCCTTACCTCCTAACACTCACTTATAGGTTCTCTACCTTCTGGACAAGTTAGACAAGAGTATAGTAGACATTTAAACTTTACATTTAGCATTTGACCTTTGTTTATAAGTGGCTCTCTAAAAGGCCAGAGGCATTTGCTAATTTATTCTTTTCCTGAAGCACAAATTCAAATCACATATAATATAAAGTTGATGATAGGAAAAGTCACTTAATGATAGCGTGCCTTGCCAATCGCACCACCTCAATCTGCCTTTGTTGTTTTCTACTTATCATCAGGTATTCAGCAATTTTTATTAAGGTTCTGACAGGACCACATACATTTGTCAATTCTACTTTACTGTCTTTTAGAAAGAAAATGGCATTTGTGATTTTTGTGATTTTATAGATTGTGTCCAGGGTTACTATACTTGCTAACCCTTGAAATGTCCAGTGTTTTCTGGTTTCCAGAGCCTTGTTTACCTTGTTCCTTCCCCCAGTGATTTCATTATATTTTGCTACATAAGTAACCACCCCAAAACCCAGTGGCTTAAAACAATAATCATTTATTTGCTCACAAGTGCATTTACAGTTTGGGCAGTGTTTTGAGAAGACAGCTTGTCTCTGCTCCATGTGGTGTCAGCTGGGGTGGTTCATGGTAGAGGATCTACCTCAGGATGGCTCATGTCCAAGGCTGGTTGCTAGTGCTGGCTGTTGCAGGGAGCTCAGATGAAGCTGTCTGGGTAGGGGTGGGAGGGCTAGGACTTGAATTTCCTCCATGTGGACCTCTCCAGGTGACTGTTTGGGCTTTGTCTTTACATGAAAGCTGGGTTCCAAGAGGGCGGACACAGAAGCTGCCAGAACTTTTTAATGCTTGGGCTCAGAATTCCAAGAACGTCGTTCCTCCATATTCTATTGGTCAAAGCAGACACAGGCCCAGCTCAGATTCAAGGGGAGGGCACATAAGCTCCAACTCTTGATGGCAGGAGTGGCATGTGTGTTCAAAAAGATGAAGTTATTTGGGGCCATGTTTGAAGACTAGATACTTCTACCTTGTGGTCTACCCTATGGCCATCTACCTTATGGCCACAATAATACCTTTCCCTCTCATATGAAAAATACACCATTTCTTCCCCTAAGGTATCAAAATATCTCATCCCATTACACATCATTTCATATTCCAGGACAAGTGTGAAGAAACCACAACATAAGGGCCAAATCCGACCTATAGACAATTTTTGTACAGCCCCTGAGATAAGAATGGTTTTTATATTTTCACAGGGTTATAGAAAACAAAAATATAGAAGACTATGCTACAGAGATCACACATGTGACCGCAAAGCCTAAAATATTTACTATCTAACGCTATACAGAAAAAGCACGCCAACCCCTGGTTTAGGCTATCGGTCGGCATTTAAATCTGACCCAAGGGCAGATGTGGTTACTTGAGTGTAATTCCTTGGCTGTGGAGAAAATGAGAGGAAAGTGATGCATAGCAATTCTGAAATCCAACCAGTCAGATGATATCAGTTCCTTAAGTCAGCCCACTCCTGCTCTTTGGAAATGATTCTCAGTGGCTCTTTGCTCCATCTTAAGTCCCTTTTAGAAACAGGCCATTATTGCAGATGAGTAGCTTCCTTAGCCTGCTTCCTGCCTATAAAGTTGAAGGTTCAGAGGCCACTATTCATTCTGAATAGATTGTCTATTTCATTGTAAGCTAGTAGAGATCCTTAAGTAGCCATAGGTTTCTGATACCTCAAGTTATAGTCATCTCCCTTAGGCAAAAACCATACTCATATTTCTCTCAAACACAGGCCCTTCTCTACCTTGGGCCAATGTGAGATTGTTCTGGGCACACCATCATTTGGATTCTTAGAAGCCCTGCTGTCTAGTTGAAAGAATCTATCAGGATCCACTTATCTACCTTAAATCTTTTTGAGGTATCAACTTATCTATTGCTGTATAGAAGTTACCTTCAAACTTGATGGCTTAAGACAACGATCTATTATCATCTCACAGTTTCTGTTAGTTAAGAATCCGAGACACTGCTTAGCTGGGTCCCTCTTCCTCGAGGTCTCTTGAATGCTGCAACCAAGGTGTCAGCCAGGCGATGGTCTTGTTTTAGTCAGCTTAGGCTACCATAACAAAATAGCATAAATTAGATGGCCTAAACAACAGACATTTATTTTTCACAGTTCTAAAGGTTGGAAGTCCAAGGCCAAAGTGCCCGCCAATTCGGTTCTTGGTGAGGGCCATCTTCCTGGCTTGTGGATGGCCACCATCTCATTGTATCCTCACATGGCAGAGAAAGCAGAAGCTTTGGTATGTATTTCTCTTCTTCTAAGGGCAGTAATCTCATCATGGGGGCTCCACCCTCATGACCTGATCTAAACCGTATTACCTCCCAAAGGCCCTAATGCCATCACGTTGCGGGGTAGTTAGAGCTTCCTAATATGAATTTTGGAGGGATTTAAACATTCAGTTATTAACAGGTTTCCTCTAAGGCTGCACTTAGGGAAGATCCACTTCCAAGCTTACTCACGTGGTTGGATGTTGGCAGGATTCAGTTCTTTGTGGGTTGCTGGACTGAAAGCTCCAGTTCCTTTCTGGCTCTTGGTTGGAAGCCTCCACTGTCCCTTGCCATATAGGCCTCTCCATAGGGCAGCTCACATCATAACAGCTGGCTTCCATGAAAGGCAGCAAGTGAGAGAGTAAGGGAGGGTGTGTAAGATGGGGCCCATGGTCTCTTTGTAACCTAACCTGGAAGTGCTATCTATCACTTTTGCCATGCTCTATTCATTAAAAGCAAGTCATTAGGTCCAGCTCATGCTCAGGAAAGGAGAATACACAAGGGCTTGAATACCAGGAGGTAGGGATCACTGGGGGCCATCATAGAGGTTGCCTACCACAGGGTCTTCTAGTTACAATACACCCTTGTCTTGAACTTCACCTAAGGCTATATTTTCTTGATATCACCTTGGATTTGACCTTTGCCATTAGGCCATTTCTTAATATTGAGTTTTGTCCTCTGGAGAAGCTAGGAAGGTCAAATAGTTTTATTTCAAATCCAGCAAGTCTTGGTTTCTTTATGTTTCGTTTAAACTCTGATTGAAAATGGAAAGGTTCCCTTTTCAGCCGATCTCACTTCTCTTGTACTTTATCATAAGTATCTAAAAGAAACCATTGGACCCTTTCAACATTCTATCCAAATGTCTCCTTAGCCAGATCGACATGTTCATTACGCATCTTTCCTTTCATATAACAGGCTAATTTAGCTAATTGTTCTTCCAATGCATAAACGATGTTCCCCTTTCTCCAGCCTATAATAACCATACTTTCATTGTCCTTCAATAATGCTCTTTACTAGCAGACTCCTCAGAGTTCTTCCAGCTTCTATTCTCCACCTGATTCCACAGGCACCGCCACCTGCTTTGGGTTTCTGTGACAGCAGGATCTCACCTCTAGGTACATAATTATGTTTCAGTTATCTACTGCTGTATAACAAACCAACCTAGAATTTAGTGTTTTAAAACAAGAGCATTCCCTTTTTTTTGCAATTTGGGCACGAGTCAGTGAAGACGGCTCATCTCGCTTTCATGTGGTGTCAGCTGGGGCTAAGCGAGGGCCGGATTATCCACTTCCAAGATAACTCACTCCCAGGGTTGGCAATTGGTACTGCCTGTCCACTGAGAGCTCAGCTGGGGCTATAATCCTCTTCCATGTGAGCCTGTCCACGTGGCTGCGTGGGCTTCCACAAGTAATTGGAGGGAAGTGATTGAATCTCAGAACTATTTAGGAGGTAAAGATCAGGAGACTGTTGCACAACAATGTTAAAATACTGCAAACTACTGAATATGTACACTTAAACATGGTGAAGATGGTCAATACTACGTTGTGTGTTTTTATTTTATGTTTTTTTGTGTCTGTGTTTTTAGCCACAAGTAAAATGTAATAAATAAACGCAGGGGATGATGGTGATGGCCTGGAGGTGGGTGGGGGTGGGTGAAAGAGAAAGAAATGTTACGGATGACAAAAACCAATAAAATATAGCCTTGGGCCTGAAAAACTGAGGTCCAGCAGAGGATGCAGAAGAGTTAATAGTCACAACATGTGTGGTAGACACTGTAGCTTTCTGCTGCGGTGCTAACATAGGTACAAAGCCTGTGCCCAAAATAGACTTTTAATGCCTGCAATTACTAGAGTCATTTAAGACATAATTATAGGTTTGGATTTCCTAAAGCACACCTCGGAATGAACATAGCCAGAGAAATAGAGATGATAATAAACACTACAGGTGCATACAATATTTCCCTAGCCATATAGCATGGAACCTGGTAGGTCAGAAGCAATGTGGTGGGGTGGTGGGCAGGAAAGAAAACAGATGTTTCTTGGTCATTAGCCCTCTTTTTCTAGGATATAAAACCCCTTTGTTGTCTTATAATTCTTAGTGCGTCTGGAAACTATTGCTACTGAGATCTCACTTTTGAAACTTTCTTTCTTTGAAGTAGTAAACAGGTCATAAAGGTCATTTATATCCTGAATGAATGTACATGCCCCGGTGCCCCCACACAGCCAAACTTTCCCCACACTCACAAGGTTTTGTAAATAGCCAAATGCGCAGATTTTCATTGAGTTTTGTTGGCAACATGACTCTATTGTTCTCCCAAATACGTCTACACCATTGCTAAAGAAAAGGATAAAATAGGAGTCTCCCTTTTACTGGCATGTTACCCAATCCCCATACACTTTTCTGAAAACACCTTGAATTTCACTCACCATTGACTCTACAGTCTAGGTCTCCCTGCTTTGTTGTCACCGACGTGATGTGTCAGTTGACTGGCTGAGTTGTGGTCTTGGGCCCTTGTGCTGAGGGGTGCGATTTTATTTTTTGCTTCTTGAAATCTCATCGATTGTCCCATTCTGCACAAGCTCTCTATCTAGGGTCTCCCGTCTGCAAAATAATGACTAAAATCAACTACCCTGAATCGGCCTAGTGCCTGTGTGACGGCTCTGCATGCCTCCACTAATTCAGTCCCTCCTGCCCGGTCTTGGAGGGATCTGATAATGTCATTTAAGCCTGCGAATCAAAACTGATAAGACAATGTGTTCATTCATTTAAAAATAATTGTTGAGTGCCTACTATGCGCTAGGCAGTGTCTAGATGTTGAGATCACAGCAATGAACAAGTTAGACAACGATCCTCTCATGGAACTTATTCTTGTTTTTTTTTTTTAATCTCAGAGGTTTTTGACTTTTAACAATGGACAAAGTGCCAGCTTGGCTTCAAGACAAAGGAATCAGGTTCTACACTTGGAATTAAGCCACATTTCCCTGGGTGGGGGTAGGAAAGGTTTTCCCAGCATCCTGGAATCACCCTTCTTCCACCAGTGAAGTCTGACTGGAGTCATCCAGGACTAGATCAACTGTCATTTTTCTTGGGGCTGTGCCAGGCTCCAGCAAGACAATACCTTTTTGTGAAGTGTATTCAGTAACAGGCAAGAAAGGCCAAGGAGGGTAAAGAGCTGGCATTAGAGGTCAGCCCGGGGGCCCAAGACCACCACTCAGCCATTGCTCGGGAAGACATTGCCCCCTCGTGGTTCCTCATATAACCCAGTGAGGAACTGGAAGTGGAAACATTGTCCAAGTTTCCAGATTAATCGCAGCCCTTGCCGCTTCTGAACTTCAATTGCAATTTCAATAGACTCTGGGTTTATTTTAATCCAGAATACACATTTATTTCCCTCCCCACCACCAGAGCGAAATGACATCATGACAGCAATTGAAATCTCTTTATCAAAATCTTCAGACTCCCCTCACCAACCAAGAAAAATCCACTATGTAAATCCAAGTATCATTTTTGTTTTTCTCTTCCTAATGCTCTTAAAGCAAATTATTTGCTTCGCTTTCCACAATTTGAACCAGGATCTGTGATTGTGTTGCCAGTGGAGTTGTTTTGGATATCTTGTCGCCACAACACCACTTGAAACTCTTCTAACAGCGGGAGCCTTATCTGCAATTCCCACCGCCACCCTCACCCCATACCCAGCAGCACTTAAACCGGTAGAAGGGTAAAGAATGTCTAGTGGGGTGGGGGAGGGGGAAAGAGATAAATAGTGAAGCAAGCAAATAATTAGAAATTGTGATTGGTGCTGTGCTGGAAAGGAACGGCATGCTGGGAGAGAGAATTCCTGGAGGTAGAAAGTGAGGGAGAACCTACCAATGTACGGAGTTTTAAATTTATGTGTTGGTAGCAGTCAAGTTTGAAAGCTTCAATGATACAGCATTGAGAAAGCTCCCTATGGCGCCAGAAAAATGAAAATTTCCTTAATAAAAATGTTAGCTTCCATGTATTATAAACTTAAAGTGGGTAAGCATGGGTGCTAGGTGCTATCGCTCTATCAAACTATAACCTCCTCTGATAGTAAACTCTTAGGAGATAAATAGAACTAGTCCCATTTCACAGGTGCGGACAGGAAACCACACGGTTCATCCGAGAGGTTGGTGCAAGAACAAGCGTCGTGCGCTGACCTCCCAGAATGTCGGGTCTCTTTTAAGCTGCTTTGACACTCTGCAGATCATCTCTATTGGCCTTCAGCTCGGCTTGCAAAGAGGAGTTGTTAGCCAACAAGTATTTATCGAGTGTCCACTATATACCAGGTAGCATATTTAAAAAGCCGTGGGATTAGAAAAGATAAACAGGGCACGGTCTTGTCTTCCAGGGAGGATCTCTGAGTGAGAATGGCAGCCAGGTAAACATCATTTCAGAACAGTCTGATAAGGGCTGTGACAGGAATCTGAACAGCGGCCCCGGGGAGCCTAGCGGAGAGCAACGGCAGCGGCGGGTGCGGAGTGGGGGTGGAGGGTAGGGGCGGCTAGAAAGGTTTTGGAGGACTGCGCGTTTGAGGTGGGCTTGAAGCTGTGCCCTGAAAACGCCGGCCCGGCTCAGGCTGCCCCCGGATGTCACTCCAGTTCTCGCATCCTGTCATTTCCAGTTGCTGACTAGGAAGGGGAGAAATAGGTGTAACCCGGTACTGAAAAGGAGGGGTAGGCTTAGGGATAGGGGTGCAAATCCCTCGCGAGAAGCCTTCAAACAAAAAGCAGCACATCACACTTAGCGGTGGTCGCACTGGCGGAGGGCCTATCTCCTCGAAGTCCCGCTCCAAGTTCTCGAGGGACCGCCACGCCAGTTCGCCAACTCGGGCCCCACACTGCCACCAGGGTAACCCGGGAGACCTGACCTTCCCTCTTTCCGCGGCCCTCTCCCGGGGGCCTAGAGCGGAGCGGGAGGCTGGGGTCCGCCGTTTCCGCCCGCGGCCCCTCCCGGGCGCACGCCTTCGGGTCGCGGGGCAGCTGCCCTCGGCGCGGCCCCTCCTCCCGCGGGGGGCTTCGCCGTCCGCGTCCTGTCCCTCTCGGCGACAGCCTGCAGCCCACGTCCAGGGAGGGCGGAGGGAGGAGGGGGAGGAGAGAAGGGAGGGAGGAAGGCGAAAGAAAGGGCGCAGTTTGGATCCTGGACTTCCCAGAGCCTGCCAGGAGCGCGCACTCAGCGGCTCTCCGGGTCCCAGCGTCCCAGCCGCGGCCCGCGCCCCTCTGTCCCACCACTCCTCCCCCTCCTCTTCTTCTTCCTCCTCCTCCTCCTCCGCTCTGGGCGCCCCTCGCCCCCTCCCTTCAGCAGCTGCTAGGTTTGGGCTGCGATCGCCCCCAGCCCCTAGTCGGCCACATCCCCAACTCTCTGGGGTCACTCCTGGGACGCGCGTCCTCGCCCCATCCTTTCTTCCTTCCTTCCTTCCCTTGCGCCCGCCCTCGCTCTCCAGGTCTCCCGCCCGGGTCCTGATTGTCTCCGTCCCCTCCTCAATCAGCCAGCGCCTGGCCCTGCCGGGTCTCTCTCCTCTCGCACTTCCTGAGTCGCCCGCCGCCGCAGTCGCGCCGCGCCCCGGAGCCCGAACTCGAAACGCCGCTGCCCCGGCTCCAACCCGCCGCGCCCGGGGAAGGGAAAAGTGGGCGAGCGCGCCCTCGCCCAGCCCCGCGCCCCAGCCCTGCCCGGCGAGGAAGGACCGGGAAGATGAACAACGGCGTCAAAGCCGAGAAGGAGAACACCCCGAGCGAGGCCAACCTTCATGAGGAAGAGGTACTGAGTGGCTCGGTGCGGTGGCGGGTACGACCTGGGACGCCAGCCGCCGGCTTTCTCCAAAGTGCGGGCGGCGGGCCGGGAGAGGCTGGCGGGGTGCGGGCACTGGTCCCGGGGCGCCGCAGTCCAAGGGGTGGGAATTGCCCCAGACTGTGGTCCCGGGAGGGTGTCTCTTCGGAGAGTGTGTTTTTTGTGGGTGCGTGACTAAAATTGCGTAACTTTGAGGACTTTTCGGAGACTTTTGTAAGTATAATGCTCAGCTTTGTTTGCCCGAGATTTTAAAAGCGGAATCGAGACTGACTCCTGGGTGACCTTAGATTATTGGGACCCGGAGGGTCAGGACTTAGTTCTGCGTCCGGCGTTGGAAGTTGTGGAGTGTGTTTGTGTGGGTGGTTTAAGGAAGAACAAGGGGAAAGTTCGTCTTAAAAAGATACCTTCTGTTCCCTGCCCCCTCCCTTCCAGCGTTGAAAGTTCTTGGTGAAATATCTTTCCAGCTGAGGCATTTTGGATTAATAGATAACTCCTCAGCCGCATTCTTCTCTGATGAGTCAAAGACCCCGAACCTGGGTGATTAGGTTTTGTAAATTGAGGGCGATGCGGTTGTGGGAGCAGAATAAAAGAGTTTAAAACTTTGCAATTAGCCAATAGGACTAATTTAATAGGACTTTGACTTCCGAGCGTAAATTTTATGTGGTGGGTCCGTAATGACGATAAAAATATTGGGGCTGCCGAGCGTTCCTTTGGTAGAAACAAAATTCAGTTAAGTGTAGGAGGAAAGTCCCGAACACATGTTTGAGAATCTGTAGTTAGGACATTTGTCGTATCCTTTTAAATGGCTCTGTTCCTACAGGTATATTATCTGGAGTCCAAGACACAATGTTTTTCGCCTACTTTTTAAGATCCGACCTAGTTGAGTTCTTAAACATTCTAAAAAGAACTTTAGAATGTGTGTAAATGCAAGGAAGTATGCCTCTAGGTATGACCTATAAAGCATTCTTACAGGTTTTTCATCCTATATATAAGGTTAACAGAATGGTAAACTGATTCTAAAGCGGTTAGGATATTGAGATTATTATTGAGATAATGTGTTATGTGCAAACTAAAATCCTGATAGTGAAACCAAATTTTGCGGAGGATTTGATTTGATTAATACATGTAAGCCCTTAGCACATTGTCCGCTTGTAAATGGGGAAGATAAGAGACACTTAAGACCACGCAAAATTAATACAAGATTTCACTCTTAACACAGGTGTATGGTAGTGCAACCTAGGTGAACTGCAGTAAGCCCACAATTGCCTTCTCACCTGAGGAAACTGTCTATTTTAGTATAAACTATTATTTTGAAAAGCGTTGCTTACATGCTTGTTGTGTTTAACTACAAGTGAAGGAACACTATTGACATTTCCTTCTTTTTCAAAGATATGAAGACTTGAATTGCAAGTTCCACTTTTTTTCTTGAACCTTCCTGGCTTCTTTGCTATTTATTTCCCCTACCACTGAAGTAAAATTTAAAAAATGATGACAAGTTTGCCTTTTTGTGTATGAATTGCTGTGTTTAACGAATTCACCTAAACACACCAAGGTAATAATTGCTTCAGAAGCCTTTCTAATTCAGGTCGGTGGGCAATCTGTTTACTTCGAAGGGTAACAATATATGGTATGAAACCACCTTTCTCTGTTCACCCAATTAAGAAAGCTTGTAAATGTAAAACGTTAATCAGGCAATAAAGATTTCTTTCTTTTTTTTCTTTTGGTAGGTAGCAAAGGAGGTTTGAACGTGTCCCAAAACCATAACCTACTTAACTTGATAAAATTGAATAGAGAAAAGTCACATTTTTCTGCTTGACCTTTTCTTAGCCCAACTACCGCCAGTACTGAGGTATTTGCCCTGTTCCTGGTCATCTTAACTTAATGTATGAGGCTGTGTCCAAGTAGAATCACAGTATAGTCACTACCTCTTACCTGTCCCCGTTTTTACAGTGTTCCTTTTTAGGTGGGAAAGGCATGTGGCTCTAGGAAGTGTCAATAGTCTTAGCAAGACACTTACTATTTTAAAAACAAGAGCTTAGGAAGATTTCAAAACCCAAGTTGTACAAAAGGTGGAGTGTGTAAAACATATGCTATGAAGGGAGACAGTTTGTAATGTTAAAAATTCAGGAAAAGAAAGTAAGTTGGCCTGAATAATCCAGGTAATTTTGCCCTAATTCCCTGCTTTGGGTTTATGTTTTGGTTTTTGGAAAACTCCGAACCTCTTTTGTCTAACTCTTAAAGCCACAAGTAAAATAAATATGGTTTTTAGTGAGCCTCATTAATGTGCTTAGCATTATACAAAACCACCACACTGGACCCTTTTCCTGCCCACCCAGCAATCAGCAGTTTGTCCTCAAACACATTTAAAAGTCTTGGCTGAAGACTCCAGTAAACAGCACACACACATATAAAATATATCTATATACACACATAATGACAAGAGAGGAAAAATGTGTTTTGTTGTAGTTTCTGGTGGTGATTGCACTGAAGAGGAAGAGAGAATCTAATCATCTTTAAGGAAAAACAGTTTATTTCTTAGATCTTCAGGGTAGTTGAGGCTTTCTCTGCCACATTATAGAATCTCAAAGTGTTTTGTTTTGTTTTTTTTCAAATTTTTAATTGAGTCCCTTTTATCTTCCAGTCTGTTTTAGCCCTGCTTGAGAGCTTGTAAAGCTTACTCTGACATAATTGATGCAGAAACACTTATTTGGTTCCAACTGTATAGATTGAACAATCAAGGGTTTAGGAGAATTCTTCCATCTTTTCAGTTTTGGAAGTTTTTGAGAACTTGGGCAGGACATAGACTTCTGCTTTAGATAGTGTTTAAAACTGAAGAAAAATAATTTTAAGATATGGCTAGCCAACTGTGTGAGAGATAATACATCTGGTTTTCTGGCTTCTAGTGTGCTACACATGTGTGTTCCTATGCAAGCTGTCCCTGTAAAGAAAAACTGGTTGTCAAAATCTTATTGGGGTGTGAGATTTACAAGGTTTATGTATGTATAAGGCACTAGATAATTTATTACATCATTTTACAATTAATAAAATAATTTCTAGAATTTGCCCCTAATTGTGGACTAGGCAATATTCTCTTAAAGCTCCTTTGGCAGTTTGTGCTTGGCCAGACTTTATTAAAATTAGTAAATATGTAAGGCACTCATTTATCTTGTCAGTTGTTTTAAATATCAACTTTTTTTCATCTCATAATAGACAGGACTAATTTATTGTTAGTCACCAAATTTTCAAAATAGAAATTTCTTATTTTGGAAATCAGGTAAATATGTAATTTTGTTTCAATTTTACTTTTATCTGCATCATTGGGTACTTTTGAGGCTAATTACAAATTATTTTTAAAAAGTGTTTTATTATGTTGAGGTGCTAGTGTTAGAGTAATTTCTCCTTTAATTGCTTCGATGAAACATTTTTTATACTTAAAAACTAAAACAGCAAAAAACTTGGCAGTGCTGAAATATTGATCAAAAAGATTTTGGCAGCAATCTTGGAGTAAAGTTAGTTTTTCAAAAATTAATACAAGTCTTTACCTCACATTCCTCCATTTAAAGTGCTTAGTAATTTTGCCAAAACATTGGGGTTATGAAGAAAATTGTTCTTTATAATTGGCACAGAGAAAAGGTACCATGTCAATTTGATGTGGCAACTTCAGGTTTTCACGGAGCATTAAGTTTAATCTACATTATGACTTGGGGAAAGTACAGAATGGTTTTATACAATTTAACCAAGGCTGGAGCCTCTGTTATTCCAAATCAAATCTAATACAATAAACTTATATTTCAGTCACAGAATAGGATTTGGTGACAGTGTGTTGGATGGAAATGTGGTGACTTCATAGTAAAATGATGTGGTGAGACTGCTGCCAAAATGGCATGCACTTTTGTTATTTTTCCAGTAGTGGTTTTAAAATTTCCTTGATGAACCCTTATGCTCATGTGCAGTCTTCCTTGTTTCCAATGGCATTTGTTTATTGGCTAGTTTGGATAAGGTAGAGGTTCTTTGTGGAGATGTTTTTATATAATTTGTGTACGTTCATATTAATTTTTGCTTTGAGGGCAAAAATGTTCAATGTTGATGATGGGGTAATAAAGTGGGAACTCTTGTGTATTGCGATAGTTATGTAAATTAGTGCAGGTTTTTGGAGGACTTTGGCATTATATATCAAAATATGCCCAAGCCCTTTGATTCAGTACTTTTTATTTTTAGGAATTAACCCAAAGGAAATAATGAGCACGCATAAAGATTATTAGAGTTACTTACAATAGTGAAAATTTACAAAGACTCTGTATGTCTGAAATAGGGAAATTGCTAAGTAAATCATAGTATCATTCCTGAAAGAGAATATTATGTAGCCATTAAAAGCCATGTTTTTAGAGAAAACAACAGGAAATGTATTTTGTTACAGTTCTGGAGACCAGAAATCTAGAATCAAAGTATCAACATTGCCACAAGCCCTCTAAAGTAGGTATGGGAGAATTCGATTTTGTCTCTTCCAGTGTCAGACTACATTTTAATTGAGATAATTATCAATGTTATAACATTAAATGAAAAGTACAGATTTGAAAGTTTTATACTATGTGATGCCAATGAAACATAAGTGTGTGTGTGTGTGTGTGTGTGTGTGTGTGTGTGTGTGTGTGTAAAACTGGTGGATTACAAATCATTATTTACTTTTTGATGCTTTTCTGTGCTTTCTAAATTTTTTTAAATGAACGTGAACAAAAACAATTAAATGTCTTCTGCTTTGAAGATTTCATCAAATTCTCTTGCAACATCTGTAGGTGTCACAAAACCATTGGATTGGTTGTATTTTGTTTTGTTCACAAGCATTGCTGCAGGAATCAGACCTCTTCTGTTCCTGGTAGACTTTCTTCATAATTATCTCACACACTCTTTATCCTGGCTTATTTTAGTGATCATTAGCAGCTTTCCTTGTTCTAATATGCTTTCTCAGTGCATCCCCGTACCATACTGTTGGATCCTCTGATGGCCCCAAATCCTTCAGCACTACTCTGTTCTCCACACAATGAAGCCCAAACTTGACATTGAGGATTGCCCAGTGTACTTCTATATTCTGTAAACCATTTGCTTCAACCACCTTTTTATTGTTGATCTAGCCTGAGCTGCTTTCAATGCAAGAGTCAAATTTCAGCCTACATTTTTGCAGGATTCCCATCAACTGACTGTCCCATCCCAGAGACATGATTCTCCTCAGAATTTCAGTAGAAGTTACTTTTTGTTCTTTTCATTTAATTCCTGAATTATTACCTTCTTTCATGCGTTTTTTTTTAAGGATCAATGACGTCATGGTATTCCCAATACTCAACACCTACCCAAAGATACTACCCCAGCACCAGGGAAGTACCACACAGTCACACACACACACACACACACACACACACACACACACACACATATTCATCTAATTCTTGCTAAATGCATAGTTTATAAACATATGAAATAGGCTTATTGGTAGGGTTGGTGATGATGACTTTGTATAGGTAAGCTGTTAAAAAGCAGCAACTGTTTACTGTTGAGGTTCCTTGCTCACAGGAGATTTACAAAAGTCATGGGTGGATCAGCTGGGAAATTTAACTCGCTTTACTTTTCATCCATAGCCGCCATTTGAGGGCACAGGTGAGCACTGCCTAGTCCATCCCACAGCCACTGCCAACGAGGTGTATTTGGATTTTCATTATTAGAAATTGGTTTCTGTTGTGGAACTCACATTGGTTCTTTGGACAGGGCTCCTAGAAGCCTTGGTTAGGTGGAAGAGCTCAGAGCTCCCTGGGTTCCCAAACAAGTGTGCTCTGTGTGACAGCCACTTTGGAATGTTTGTGTTCAGTTTCCTTTGGCACCTTAGTGTCTGCCTGGGGGAAGGGGAAAGGGAATGCAAATGTTCCTCTTGAACAGTGCTTGCTTTGGTCAAAGAAAAAACCCAGGAAGGAATGAGGGGAATGAACCTTAATAATCGCTGTAGCAAAAGTGGCTGCCTGGCTCCATGGGTTTTGCGCCAGGTATTTAAATTGATGCTGTGTTGATATCAGTATGTCATCCCTGATGGAGATGAGCTTATTTTGAATCTGGGGAGAACGCGAATCTGGGGAGAACGCGCGAGTGACTTTTTAAAGTGTGTTGGGAGAATGGTGTGTGTGTGTGTGTGTGTGTGTGTGTGTGTG